>NC_072464.1:22573586-22906086 GCF_027596085.1 Anoplopoma fimbria | reverse complement strand
CTAAAATAAACTGTTCTAAATAAACTGTTCTATAAGAAACTGTTCTATAACTGTTCTAAAATAAACTGTTCTATAAAATAAACTGTTCTAAAATAAACTGTTCTATAAGAAACTGTTCTAAAATAAACTGTTCTATAATAAACTGTTCTAAAATAAACTGTTCTATAAGAAACTGTTCTATAAGAAACTGTTCTATAAGAAACTGTTCTAAAATAAACTGTTATAATAAGAAACTGTTCTATAAGAAACTGTTCTATAAGAAACTGTTCTAAAATAAACTGTTCTATAAGAAACTGTTCTATAAGAAACTGTTCTATAAGAAACTGTTCTAAAATAAACTGTTCTAAAATAAACTGTTCTATAAGAAACTGTTCTAAAATAAACTGTTCTATAAGAAACTGTTCTATAAGAAACTGTTCTAAAATAAACTGTTCTATAAGAAACTGTTCTATAATAAACTTTTCTAAAATAAACTGTTCTAAAAGAAACTGTTCTATAAGAAACTGTTCTATAAGAAACTGTTCTAAAATAAACTGTTCTATAAGAAACTGTTCTATAATAAACTGTTCTATAAGAAACTGTTCTAAAATAAACTGTTCTAAAATAAACTGTTCTATAAGAAACTGTTCTATAAGGAACTGTTCTATAAGAAACTGTTCTACAAACCAGCAGGACAGAAACACAAACATGATGCATGTGTTACATTTCACAGAAGAATGAAGTGTTGCACAATGTGTGTGTGTGTGGTCTGGTGGGTGATTTAGGAAGTTACTTTTTACTATTTGAAACCAACAATCTCTGGTTTTAACACTTGGGTTCATATATTTTGATATTTTGAATAACTTCCCCATAAAGATGTGATATTTAAATTGGATGGGGACTGTTCTGTAAGTTCTAAAATAAACTGTTCTAAAATAAACTGTTCTATAAGAAACTGTTAATAAACTGTTCTAAAATAAACTGTTCTATAAGAAACTGTTCTAAAATAAACTGTTCTATAAGAAACTGTTCTATAAGAAACTGTTCTATAAGAAACTGTTCTAAAATAAACTGTTCTATAAGAAACTGTTCTAAAATAAACTGTTCTATAAGAAACTGTTCTATAAGAAACTGTTCTAAACTGTTCTATAATAAACTGTTCTATAAGAAACTGTTCTATAAGAAACTGTTCTAAAATAAACTGTTCTAAAATAAACTGTTCTATAAGAAACTGTTCTAAACTGTTCTATAAGAAACTGTTCTATAAGAAACTGTTTTATAAGAAACTGTTCTAAAATAAACTGTTCTAAAATAAACTGTTATATAAGAAACTGTTCTATAAGAAACTGTTCTAACTGTTCTAAAATAAATAAAATAAACTGTTCTATAAGAAACTGTTCTATAAGAAACTGTTCTACAAACCAGCAGGACAGAAACACAAACATGATGCATGTGTTACATTTCACAGAAGAATGAAGTGTTGCACAATGTGTGTGTGTGTGGTCTGGTGGGTGATTTAGGAAGTTACTTTTTACTATTTGAAACCAACAATCTCTGGTTTTAACACTTGGGTTCATATATTTTGATATTTTGAATAACTTCCCCATAAAGATGTGATATTTAAATTGGATGGGGACTGTTCTGTAAGGGACTGTTCTAAAATAAACTGTTCTAAAATAAACTGTTCTAAAATAAACTGTTCTAAAATAAACTGTTCTAAAATAAACTGTTATATAAGAAACTGTTCTGTAAGGAAACTGTTCTAAAATAAACTGTTCTATAAGAAACTGTTCTAAAATAAACTGTTCTATAAGAAACTGTTCTATAAGAAACTGTTCTAAAATAAACTGTTCTATAAGAAACTGTTCTAAAATAAACTGTTCTATAAGAAACTGTTCTATAAGAAACTGTTCTATAAGAAACTGTTCTATAAGAAACTGTTCTAAAATAAACTGTTCTAAAATAAACTGTTCTAAAATAAACTGTTCTAAAAGAAACTGTTCTATAAGGAACTGTTCTATAATAAACTGTTTTATAAGAAACTGTTTATAAGAAATGTTCTAAAATAAACTGTTCTAAAATAAACTGTTCTATAAGAAACTGTTCTATAAGAAACTGTTCTATAAGAAACTGTTCTATAAGAAACTGTTCAATAAGAAACTGTTCTAAAATAAACTGTTCTATATAATGAAACTGTTCTATAATAAACTTTCTATAAGAAACTTGATTCTATAAATTCTATAAAGAAACTGTTCTGTAAACTGTTCTAAAATAAACTGTTCTATAAGAAACTGTTCTATAAGAAACTGTTCTATAAGGGATGGATCTGTAAGGATTTGTTATGTTAGGAACTGTTCTATATGGAACGGTGTTACGCCCCCTTGGTGGCTCGGAGTAGAAGGACGTAACATAATGCACCAGGTTGAGCAAGTGAGGGTGTAGTCACACAAAACCAGGACCCAACATGAATTAAAGAAAGTATTTATTTACAGAAAAGCAACACAGGGATCAAAGAGGACTGTCAGTGGCACCAAAGAACAGAACAGAAATAAACCCACCCCCACTGACAGGTGCTAAGCACCCAAAAGTACAGCGGGTGGTGCTCACTCTAATCTGGGGTTTGAACAAAAGGTAAACCTACGTGCATGTAATATGTATACCCAGGGTATCTTACCTATCCTCGTTTGTCCCTGTGCGCACAACAAAGAATTAACACAAGACAAAACAAAAGTAGGCTGCTAAAGTAAATGGTTTTAACAAAGGTGTTTTAACTAAAGATTCATCAATGAACCAGCAAAACCAACAGAGCTCAACCAGAGCTCTGCCACAGCTCAACCCAAAAAGCAACAACCTTCTCTAACACAAATGGGGGCTATTTAAAGGGGAATGGCTGATAGGAGATCTGGAACAGGTGTGGTGATGATCAATGATTGGAACCAGGTGCACACATCTGAGAAGGAGGAGAATGAAAACAGTGGGAGGAGACAGAACAACAACACAAACCAACAACACAAACCAGAACACAACACATGTAGGCCTACAACACGTATACATACAAGACACTGTACGTAACAAACGGTTCCATTTAAAACTGTTCTGTAAGGAACTGTTCTGTAAGAAACTGTTCTATATGTAGCAGTTCTATAAGGAACTGTTCTATAAGAAACTGTTCTGTAAGAAACTGTTCAATAAGGAACTGTTCTGTAAGGAACTGTTCTATAAGAAACTGTTCTATATGTAGCAGTTCTATAAGGAACTGTTCTGTAAGGATTTGCTCTGTATGGAACTGTTCTTTAAGGAACTGTTCTGTAAGCAAGTGTTCCATATGAACTGTTCTATAAATGAACTGTTCTGTAAACAGTGAACATTGGTTATACTATTCAAACTCAGCTTCATGCTACATGGTGTTTTGCATTAATAGCGTCATTATTCATCATTATTTTAAAGACAGCTACATTAGTTGAAACACAACTTTTTCAATTTGGACATCTTTACTCTCATCACATTTCAACTTTTTTTTTTTGTTAAGCAGTTTAATACATGTCTCCATCAAAGACAGGAGACATGGAGTGCACAAACAAACCCAGCCATTAAAACCCAAAAGTGAAAGACTTCTGAGAGCCTGAACCACCTGCAGTGGCGTGAAATAAAAATGATCTGAAATCAAAAGATGAGAAAACAGTTGTTAGCTGAAGCTTTGATTCAGAGCAGCCTGGTGACTGGAGAAGCGACACGCAGAGAACAGTCAGTAGTTAAAGTTCTTATGTGGTGTTTATTTGGCTTTGTTATGTTTAAATGATTGAAGATATAAAATAGCAAATGCGGGAACTGTTTGGAAAAGAACAGTCAAGGACCTGCTTTGATGAGTCAAAAATGGCTCCATACTGCAGAAAGAACTATGTTAACATACTGTACGTTCCAGAAACATACATCACAGATTATTTTCTAAAACTTTGAAATCTCACATTTTCTCCAAACAGCATCCACTCTGTAAAAATAAAAGGTTGTGATTGTGAAGATCAGACGGCTGCTGATTGAAACAGATTGGACGGTTTAATTGCTTTAAATTATTCCCCTCTTCAACCTGACTAGAAGAGGCACAAATCATTTTTTTTAATGTTCAAACCTTATCAGTACTGTGCTTTATGGACACACTGTTTATTTATCATTATTAAAAAATATAACCAAACGTATTTGCAAACTCATTGAAATGTGTTTAATACGCAATTCAGAGCTCATGATGAGGGATTGCTTCCACACAGCTCTCAACATGGCGAGTGTTTACGTGAGGGGATGATGGATAAAGGGTTCTACACTACAATACAAACATTATTGCACTTGTTTGTTGCTATATTAATGCTCTGATATTGCCCCTTTAAATGCTCTGTTTGTTGATTGTAAATTTGTAAATAAAGTTGGCCGATAGTAAAATAAGCTTGCGGATGTTGCTCTGTAATATTTCTGCTATATTTAGGCTACTTTACAGCTACTGGTGCTAAAACTGATACTGTTATTAAACATGCTGCTAAAATTCTTTCAATGACTCATTAAGGTTGTCTCTGCTGAAGAACCATAAATCAATAAACCAATCACACAGGCTCTATGATATATAACTGATTACTAAAAAGAAAGGATGGCACAACAATGCATTCATTATCGACATCATACAGTTTAATATCAATTTATTCAGCATGAGAGCAGTCAAACAACTTCAGATAGTTCACATGAACTCACTGATTTATGTTCTGTTGTGTAAAAATGCTGTAAAATGGGTTTCATTTATTGTAAATAACTGTTAAATATAAGAAAATATCCAGAAAAACAATACAAGAAAATGTCTCTGTGATGCTGCTGTTCATCTAAATCTATCAGTATCTTTACTGTTTTGGGATTTGGGATGTCTTGGAGCGAACCTTCCCCTCCATATTTAATTAATAATAATTCATGTTTTAACAGCGCTGCATTATTCTACGGAGACCAGTGTGATGTTTACTGATGTCCACAGGATCCCAGCGTTCCTGTGTGAACACCAGAGAGTCCGGCCGATGCCTGGAAAAAAGAAATCCCAGTTGACCTTTTTCTAACACAATTACTCTTCTTATCCCGAGTGAATTTGTCTGGTTGAGTCAGCTACATTCATTTGCTGGAACAGTGAAACACAACATGGCAGCTCCAACAACAGAGAACTGTAACTGGTGTTAATGAATGCTGACGTGTGCATCGCTCACACCCTAATACTTGTAGGACTGCGTGACAGGATTTTGGCAAAAGAACATGTGACACCACCAGCTTTGCAAGATATTGACGGTGTGTGATGCAAAAGACGAGAGAGTATTCGTGTCCATGAAAATTCTGGATGACTAATTGGAGCGTACTCATCACGCTGGAGAGGAAACACAAAGGCTTTGGATTGACAGAGCGAGCAGCAGGGAGCCAGGTTCATCCCAGTCAGAGCTTCCTTCCACCCTGTGATTGCTAAAATGTCGAAAGAACTGAACGAAATCGACACCGACATCACACACACACACACACACACACACACGCGTAAACACACACACAGCAGCATCCCAGTGGGGTTTTTCCACAGCTGCCATTCTTGCATCATCAGGTAGCAGAAACCTCCAAAGCTTCTTTAAAAAAAGGCTGCAGAGAGACGTGAGGATCACTGATGCTAGAACAGAGTATTCTGACTCACTAAAGGTGAAATTAACCTCCTGCTCAACCCTTCACTTTTTGTCTCTTAGGTAGATCTTCTCAACCCTAAATAATTTACTGTGTACAGCCCGTGGCTGTTTTCCTACACGGATCCAATGTACCAATTATCCCTCAGCACTCCATAACAACAGCTAGACTTTTCTTTTTTCAGTTGCAGACAGCACCTCAGTCTGAGTGTTGTCACTATATGTGTGTTTTAATTGGAGTAGTACTTCAGAGGAGGCTGATTGCAGATCTCCTTCGATCCTTTAACATCCAGACTGTCTCTGAGTAGCTTCTTGCAGGAGTGAGTGAGTCAGCTTTATTGAGAGCAAAGGGCTGAACGGGAGATATGAGTCAGCGCTCTCATTACTGTACGCTCTCCCCTTTTTGAGTCTGCAGAGCGCTTATCAGGACGGATTTACCGAAAGGAACGCAGTATTCATTCTCTGTCCGGCTGCTCTGTGAACAACGTGGCACTGAGCTGCAGAGCCATAAATCACTTGCAATTGATTCACAACTCTGTAGCCTGAGTGAGAGACCGAGACCGAGAGCTCACATTTTAAAAGTCTTAATCAGTTTTTTTCATTGCTTTTTAAATAATTTGACCAGTTTATGAAGCACTGCATGCTCTTGAACCAGTCTGACATGCAAATTGTGGTGAAGAAAAAAGGTCTGCTGCATAATCATCCTGAAGGTGGAATTTGTTTTGAACGGAGAAAAATGTGGAGGAAAATTCTCTCATGTTTCAAATTGCATAATGAGAATTTTGTGAGAGGGACCTGTGGGGGCTTGTTTCACCAAAGTCTTTCAGTTTTTCCACAAAAGCAAAATGCTTTTAGTTTTCTGCTCTTTGGGCTATTAAAGCAGCTGCCAGAGGGTCCATGAGTAGCTGGAAGCGTTGATATCTCTAAAGATTAAACATAAAAAGCTACCAATTAGCTACAATTTAGAATTTTTATGAAACAGCACTTTCATTTGGAAAGATGTATTGCAAATTGAAATGATGATACGAAAAACATTTGGAAAGGTGGAGAAAGTTTATTGAAGTTTGCGGGTGGTGAAAAGTTCGTTTTTAATTAAACCACCACGAGAGACAGTACAAAAAAATGAAATTCATTTGTACTTAGAAAGTATCAAAGTATTCTTTTCTTTGTTGTCTTTTTTTCAATTATTTCATTTCTTTTTTTTAATTATATATTGAATGTCTTTTATCCCGGTGATAAATGTCCATGAGGCATCAGTATAATTTTGTATTTTTGTCTGTTTCAGTATAATAGTGGTGTTTTGTTTTTGTGTTTTATGTTCTGTTCCTTTTTGGGACTTATGTGAAGTTTTTGTTAATAAATGAACTTAGAAGCTTCCTCTTTAGTCTGGCTTTTGCTTGGTTTTAATGGCCATTATTGGATTTAAATCTTTAAAATTATTTTGTTTTTAAAGCCCCTGAAAACTTTAGATCTTAAGTATTTGTCTGTGACATTGAATTAGCATGAGAAATAAATAAACAATAAAAAACATCATCTTTAGAAACTCATTAGGACTGTGTGGTTTGACTGACAGTGAACAAACAACCCACAAACTGTCATCAGATTCTGATTGAAATTCAAATGTTGCTAAATCTTGACTGGTGCACTAATGTAAAATTAAAAAAAACAACAGAAATATTACTATATCTATTGTAATTCGGTGTGTTGATGTAGAATGTCGTCACTCACAGCAAGAAGCTGCTTTACAGAACAATTCTCAAGGTTTTTTAAATGTTTTATTGTCTCGTTTCTTCTGCATTTTATTGTTTTGATAATTAGATTTTCCATCATTCACATTTGCATCAACATGTCTAGTATATTTGGGTACTTATGTGCAAAAGGCTACAATTGGTTTTACAGTGCAAATACTACAGTTTATACTCTTTATACTTTATGTTTTCCAAGGTTGAGCAGCAACTTCTCCCAGGATTATGGTGAGTTATATTTGCACCAGTTTATTGTTGAAATGTCTTCATTTATGTAAAGGAAAACACAAACTATAGATAAATATAATGGAATGCAGTGCAGTGAGGCTAAAGGATAATTAATATTGAAAGCAACACAGAATGCCCTGTGTTGCTTTCAAATATTAATTATCCTGTATATACACTTTTCTCATTTAATGTTATCTCTGCTGAGTCAACATGCACACGCAGTCATAATTTACTCTTCCCTCGTCTTTCTGGTGTTTTTTTAGGTTAGTAACCTCTTTAAATGTGCATGGAGATTCATTCCAATGATACATTAATTCCTTTTAATTAATTTATAAACCTCTGACTGTATATGGCTCAGAGTTCTTTCTTTATTAGGATCTCCATCAGCACATTCTCCCTGGGGTGCAAACACACACATAGAGTCAAACCCACTAATGCACATTATGGCCAAATAAACAGATCAATCCAAACAGCTCATCTTATTAAATTAAGTACGGAAGAGAAACAACATTTTCATTGTTTTAACGAACATTAAGCACAGTTCCTCAAGAATTTATTGCAAACTTGGTTGTTTTTCTTATTCATACAAACAAAGAATAATTCTTACTGAACATAAATCCTTGTGACATTAAATGATGTATTATCCATCCTGCACTTTCTTACTTTTAATTCAAAGAAAATAGAGTATTGAGACACGCTTCAGATTCTCTGACAACGGGGATTTCTACTTTAACCAAGTTTTACATTAGAAAGATTGCTGACTTGCTCTCAATTCCATTATTGTAGCAAGAAAACTTTGTAGATACTGCTGTAAACAAAAATTTGAACTGACATTTGTTTCAGGAAAATGTTCAAAACTCCATGCAAATTCAAAACACAGCACTCACATCTGTTTTCTCTGAGAAAGAAGTGATATCACGAGAATAACGTTGTCAATTAATGTATGTGGGCTGCACGGTGGTGTAGTGGTTAGCACTGACACCTCACAGCAAGAGGGGCCCGGGTTCAGTTCCCGGGCTAGACAACCTTCTGTGAGGAGTTTGCATGTTCTCCCCGTGTCAGCGTGGGTTCTCTCCGGGTTCTCCGGCTTCCTCCCACAGTCCAAAGACATGCAGCTGAGGTGCATTGATGACTCTAAATTGCCCGTAGGTGTGGATGTGAGTGTGAATGGTTGTTTGTCTCTATATGTCAGCCCTGTGACAGACTGGAGACCTGTCCAGGTCGACCCTGCCTTCACCCATTGACAGCTGAGATCGGCTCCATCACCCTGTGACCCTTAACTGGATAAGCAGGTTACGGAAGATGGATGGATTAATGTATGTGAAGTCAAACTTTTTTTCAGAAGAAAGTTGTAATATTATGATAATAAAGTTGTAATTAAATGACAATAAAGTTAATATTTTATATATTATCTGTTTGACCAGAGAACAGTCGCTCTATTATCATTTTTTGATCAAAATTATTGCTCTGGATTTTTTCCAAACCACCCCAACCAAATACTTCACTCTTGTTGTTTTTCTGACAGAGTGCTATTTCTGTCCTGAACCCATTATTACATTTCACACATTTCACACATGCAGTGCCCTTCGCTGCCACTGGGAGGAGCTCTGGCTCCTGTGGTTGGACACCAAAGCACCTCTGACCAGGACACAGTGTAGATGGTGGTGTTATTGTGAGGATGTCATTCCTTTCTTTTGGGAGCCACATATGGTCATAATTTCCCTGAATACTCGTCACCACCTCACACTCCAGACATTTGTCCTCCCGACTGATTCCATTCATGCACAGAAAGCAAAGCACATTAGAGCTCCGCCTCCCTCATCTGTCCTCCCCCCCCGCCTCCTGTTTTAATGCATCCTGTGTTCAATGCCACCTGTCTGCCTCCCTTTCTCTCCTCCACTGATGTTGGAGTCCAAAATGGAGGAGGCTATTACTGTGGCTTATTAGCTGTGTGGCACCATCACCATCCACTTTTATCTCACCTCCTCTGTTGAAGTATAAATTGCTCCACAAAAATGGGATGTTCTCAGACACTTATGGGACAGGAGGTGATGATGCATCTTTTGAATTAACTGTGTGAACTTGTTTTCCATTACTGGCTGAGCTAATGAGCTGAGCTTTAATCCCCCTTTCAAGCCCGGTATATAGAATACTCAGAGAGCTTTAATCATTTGCATTTATTTACTTGGAGCTATTGTGACAGACCAGTGCGAGCATCTCTTCCAGGCTGGCTTGCATGTCAGCTCGTCAGCTACAGCAGTCCGCCAACTAGCCAATGTACCAGAACCACACATTTTGCTGTGCCAGTTTCTGTTGTGAAGGGCCATTAGCTAATGTTGTGACCTTCACCTTCAAAATGTGACTCGAAGAGACACGTAGCAACCAGGAAGAGACTCAACATGACAATAAAGCAGTATCATATTATTACAAGCAGAGACAAAAAGACAATAAAGAGACACAAAGAGGCTCCCAACAACTATGAAAACGTGCAAATCAACCACAAATGACTATAAAGAGATAAAAAGCAACAACAAAGAGACTTAAAATAATTTCAAACAAACATAAAATGGCCACGAAAAGACTAAAACTTCTGCAATAAGGTGAAAAATAGCAGCAAAGAGACAAAAATACAATCAAAACGACTAGGAAAGGGTGAAAAACAACCACAAAGCGACCTACTTGACAAAAAATAGACACAAAACAACCACAAAGAGACCTAAATTGACTGGAAAGAGACACTAAATGACCACAAATAGACCTAAATTGACTGGAAAGAGACACTAAATGACCACAAATAGACATAAAATGACTACAATGAGACGCAAAACAGCTCCAAAAAGCCTCGAAATGAGTAAAAAGAGACACAACATGACCACAAAGAGACACATAACAGCCAATAAGCAATTGAAAAGGACTGCAAAGATACACACAATCACCACAGAGAGATGCAAAACAGCTGTTAAGAGACTGAAAATTACACAGATTAACTACAAATCAATTGAAAATGGCTAAAAAGAGACACAAAACCTTAACAACAGACACTGTAAAGTATTTGGCTGTACGTGTGCAGTAAATTACTGGCTACTTCAGAGCAAGTGACTGTGACATTTTTACAGTAAATCATAGTAGAATACCAGCTATATAATGTGACTTTATAGTCAGTAATGGCAACAAATTACTGTGATTTAGCAGTATGCTACTGTAGTATTGCAGCATTGAGCTGTGTTTTACAGAAAAAATACCCATCAGTTTATTATAAGATAAGATAAGATAAGATAATCCTTTATTAGTCCCGCAGCGGGGAAATGTGCAGCATGCTGTTAAAAAATGACAGTACAGTGAGTTCACACTCGAGTTTCCTGTGCAGCAGCTCCCCATGCATTGATTTTACAATACAATTCTGAGTACAGAACTTTTAAATATCATATTTAAAGCCTTACGAAGTGATAATATTGTAATTTAATGTTGAAATTCAGTAAATAACATAAAACCACTACAAATAGACACAAAAAGACTACAAAGAGACATAAAAAGACTACAATGAGACACAATTAAGACTACAAAGAGACTACAAAGAGACGCAAAAAGACTACAAAGAGACATAAAAAGACTACAAGGAGAAAAAAAAGGCTACAAAGAGATGCAAAAGCTCTACAAAGAGACACAAAAAGACGACAAGGAGAGAAAAAGACTACAAAGAGACACAAAAAGACGACAAGGAGAGAAAAAGACTACAAAGAGATACAAAAAGACTACAAGGAGACACAAAAAGACGACAAGGAGACACAAAAAGACTACAAAGAGACATAAAAAGACTACAAGGAGACACAAAAAGACTACAAGGAGACACAAAAAGACTACAAAGAGACACAGAAAGACTACTAGGAGACACAGAAAGACTACAAGGAGACAAAAAGACTACAAAGAGACACAGAAAGACTACAAGGAGAGAAAAAGACTACAAAGAGACACAAAAAGACTACAAGGAGACAAAAAGGCTACAAAGAGACAAAAAGACGACAAGGAGACACAAAAAGACTACAAGGAGACACAAAAAGACTACAAGGAGACAAAAAGACTACAAAGAGACACAGAAAGACTACAAGGAGACACAGAAAGACTACAAGGAGACAAAAAGACTACAAAGAGACACAGAAAGACTACAAGGAGACAAAAAGACTACAAAGAGACACAGAAAGATGACAAGGAGACACAAAAAAAAAGACTACAAGGAGACAAAAAGACTACAAAGAGACACAGAAAGACTACAAGACACAAAAAGACTACAAGGAGACAAAAAGACTAACAAAGAGACACAGAAAGACTACAAGGAGACAAAAAGACTACAAAGAGACACAGAAAGACTACAAGGAGACAAAAAGACTACAAAGAGACACAGAAAGACTACAAGGAGATACAAAAAGACTAAAAAGAGACACAGAAAGATGACAAGGAGACACAAAAAGACTACAAAGAGACATAAAAAGACTACACAGAGACACAAAAAGACTACAAGGAGACAAAAAGACTACAAGGAGACACAAAAAGACTACAAGGAGACACAAAAAGACTAAAATAAAGGGGCAAAACAACTACAGATAAAAAAAATAAACTACAAAAAGACCACAAAATTTACAAAGAGACATAAAACAAATAGGCCGAACAACTATAAAGTCTGTGTTTTGCTCTTTTGTAGGAGAGGTGGAGGAACCTTCTGCATGTCTGTGCTCAGGGCCCCGTTGTGTCATAATCCGCTCATGATTTTAAGAGCTTAATTATGACTTTGATTATGTTAGTTTATACTCAGCTCCGATGATGCATGAGTAATGCAATGAGTCATGTTTAATCACATAATAACAAACTATTGTTCCAGAGGACTGTTTGGTTTCTGGTACACTTGCATTGTGCAGAAGGTCACAAATCCTCCACCATATTTTTTTTGATTTTTTTATTCTGTCATGATCTGTACAGACATATAAAGAAAGACAAACAGCCCCTGTGTTTGTCTCTGCTTTCTCCAGGCCTGCAGCAGATTTGCTCTGCACAGAACAATGATCATAACAGTCAGTGTTAATATTTTTGTGCTACAGAAGAGACAGAAGAGGTGTTGCGACTAAAAGCGAAAAAGCTTTTATGTTTTGAAGTAGTGGGGGGGGGTCGTTGTGGAAGCCGGGAACAAGTGCTGCTGGTTCAGTTTTAAAATCCTTGTTGACATCCATTTACATTTTCCAACACTAGGGAACAGACAGCAGTGTCCAGTCAAGATAGATGATGTGGACCGATGCCTACGAGTTCTCTTATATTTATGTTTCTCTTTTATTCTTTGAGAGCACAGAATCTGAACAAAAGGAACATTAAAACTGTCTGATTTTGTGTAGAAACATAAAGTGGTGTCTGCAAATCGCGTCACATGTTTATTATCGATGTTATGAGTCCAGACTGAGCGCTGCTTTTTTGTGTGATATCCATTTCTCCTTGTTCTCGACTTCAAGCGAGCCCTATCCCGCAGAGAACTTTGCGATATTTCACAAGTCCAAAACTATGCAGAAGCTGTGACCCTCTTTGAATGCATTCTCATGAATCGTAGATCACTGGGAATTATAAAAGTAAACCGCCTCACTGTCATGATAGTATGCATCATTCTCGCTTTCGCTCATCAGTAAGGTTGAAAAGTTATTTTGTGGCTCCATTGCACAATTTCTTCATCTGAAGAATAAATATATCTTTTCAGAAAAGCTGCCATAATCTTATATTGCACTTATTTTGTTTGATGCTTTCCCAGTCTCATCATTTCCTCCAGTGAGTCATTTTTAGGTATTTTACCCACATTTTTAAATAATATTTCCTTTCAAAAGTACAGCAAAGAACATTTGCGCCCCTCCTATAGGTCTAACTTTAAGAGTCTTAAGTGGAACACAGCAGTATTCCTCTTTGAAGAGAGAGGCAGCGATGGAGGTCTTTTGTGTAGAATAATAGTGCAAATAACGTAGCAAAAAAGCTAATTTACCGAATTTACTTTTTCCTAAAATATCGACGATCATCCACATTTGGCTCGAAATTGAATAAAATGAACGTTTACGTGACTGCAGAGCACTGAGCACTGTTTCACTCGGGTACAAAGCATGTTAGCAGACAATGAGCTTCCTTGTCAGAAAAACAGAAAAAACTATCCAACGCCCATTGCAGTTCTGCATCACGGAGCACTAATGAAAGCCCCTGTAGATAAAATTAAGGTACAGGTGCAAACACCTCTGGAGAAACGAGGTCGCACAAATTCATTTCAGAGATTCCCAGTCAGACAAAAGCCCAGCGAGCGGTGAAATCTGACTCGTCCTGCCAAACACTATTAAATTGGCTCATTTTGTCTCCGCTCTCACTCGCTTGCCAGGTTTCTGATAACATATTCAATATAAAGCTGGCAGCAAATTAATGGCTCCTGACATAATAAACAAAACTCGATACCGTTTGCTTCGCCTGCGGGTGTGAAAGCAGTTCGCTTCATAAATGTTGGCAATAGACTGTCGATATCTGTAGTTAACAAGGAGCAACCGGAAAGAGATTATATGACCAAACTGCAATAAGTATTCACACATTTTTGTTTGACAAAATATAAGATCATTGAGATGGAAAGTATATTGTTTGTTTACTTCACTTCATTGATCCTGGCTATAGTTAGACCTGAGGCCTGTACCAGTGGATGGATTACTGAACGGGCCTCGCCGGAGCAGACCCCGGGGACCAAAGTGTCAGGGCCTCCACTGGCCTTCACCTAGAACATGTCACTCAAAGAGACATGTGGCAACCAGGGAGAGAATGGAAATGACCACAAAGAAACGTAAAACCACTACAAAGACACACAAAAGGACTGCAAGGTGACAGAAAAACGACCCCAAAGAGACTCAGAATAACCAAAGAGAAACATAAAACCACTACAAAGACATATAAAAAGAACTGCAAAGACAAACAAAATGACTACAAAGACACAAAAAACTGCTACAAATCGACGCAAAACAGCTGCAAAGGGACACATAACAACCAAGTCCCAACACAATCACAAAAAACACAAAACTAAGATACACAAAGAGACTTACAGTGACTATGACAATGGAAAACAACCAAATGACTACAAAGGGACAAAAACTACAAAAACACTACAGAGAGACAAAAATGACCCCACAGAGGCACGAAGGGATAACAAAAATACACAACCTGATTACATAGAGACACAAATGCCCACAAAGAGACACAAAATGATCACAAAGAGACACAAAATGATCACAAAGATACACAAAATGATCACAAAGATACACAAAATGATCACAAAAATACCCAACCTGATTAC
This sequence comes from Anoplopoma fimbria, assembly GCF_027596085.1. Classification (NCBI taxonomy): domain Eukaryota; kingdom Metazoa; phylum Chordata; class Actinopteri; order Perciformes; family Anoplopomatidae; genus Anoplopoma; species Anoplopoma fimbria. The sequence continues at coordinate 22,891,111 of NC_072464.1, read as the reverse complement.
AAAGAGACACAAAGCAACTACAAATAGACACAAAATGACCACAAATAGACACAAAATGAACACAAAGAGACACAAAGCAACTACAGAGAGACACAAAATGACCACAAATAGACACAAAATGACCACAAAGGGACACAAGATGAACACAAAGAGACAAAATGAACACAACGAGAGACAAAACAACAACAAATAGACTCCAGATGACCACAAAAAGAGAATCCGCAGTCAACAGTTACCCGACACACTTTGCCCTCCAACATCCTACCAATCTATAATTCCACATCATTTTTCCAGACCAGTCTTGGCTTCATCCTTTGAGATAAAGTGGTATTCAAAGCAGGGGTCACAGTTCCTGCAGAGTTCAACTGGTTTATCCTTTAAGGCTGTGGAGGAAGCTTCAAAAGGGATGCTACTGGTAACAGCGTGAAGCCACTGATTTGGAGGTGGAGACACAAGACTAGGATACATTTACGAGTGCAAAAGGCCTCAGTAAAAAAAAACATCAGCGTCAATTAGTCCCAGCAGGCAAATCCTTGTACCAAGATTTAAAGGATGATTAAAAATTGTATTAAGCAGTTGAAAAATCGTAGTCCAATACAGGAAAACACGAGAGAAGCTCAATAAACAGTGAAAACATGAATAAATAAATGCCTTCAAAGTCTTCAAAGTCTCTAAAAAAGCTGTTTGGTAATAAATGGTATGATCCACTTACAGAGAATCTATATAGGAGAAAGCGAGTCTGTAAACTCTGGGTTTTCTAATCCATCTATGAGCGCGTTCATATTGGAAAAGAGTTGTTAATTATAAAAACATCAAAACTACAAGGTAAGTAGGCAAAGAGATAGCTGGCGATTATATAACTTTGTTGTAATTGTTATTATTTATTTTTTAACTTGTGTCTTTCAGAAATGTCCACTAATTATTCTTTAAAAACATTTTTTACATTTTATATATTTTTGGAATATCTAGATTTTACATGAAACCTTAATTAAAATCACAAATTTGCATATAAACTGAAAAAAATACACGTTAGGCCCTAGTTTTGCTGTCGTTCCTTTTTACCCCCGTTGTGACAGACCATGAAGCAAAAAAGTCTCAAAAATATGTCCTATAAGGTGAACGTTGCTCATATTTCTCCTCTGCCAGATATTCTGACTGAAGCCAGTCACTTTCACTGGTTTCTGCCTCCCTGAAATCTAATTTCATGCTGCTCTCCCCGTGCACCATCCTCTGGTTACGCTACTGATCTAATATCTCAGCCGTTAGATTGATTTACAATTGCTACAGCTTCTTTTCTCAACGCTTCTGTGTTCATGTAACAACTGAACTTGCATGCTTTTTAATACTAATGTTGTAGGCCATTTGGGTTTGATTACATATTGTAACACCGCAGTGCACAAACTAGAAAGAGCAATGCACACTTCAAAGATTTACCTGAAATATTCTTTAAAAAAAAGAGAAATCTTAGACATGGCAGACTGAAACTGACTGGACTTATTTTAAACTGTTTAGTTTGTTTTTTTTGTCTGGACAACTACTTAATAATTTATATAAAAAATAGTCTTAATAGTCAATGTGGTATCTTTACTGGTGTACCGAGACAGATTTCGATACAGATTTTGGAGGTGGTTTGAAGGTTTTGCATACAAATTTAATGGAAAGATGTGATTATATCCTAAACCGCCCAGGCGGCTCAGACTGACATGAAGACGCGTCCGAGCGAGTTGAAAATATTGTAACCAGAGCTCTTATCTTGGGGCTTTATTAATGTGATCATAAACGCACAGAGATGAGAGGAAAAAGGAGATTATGGACGAAAGAACGGCACAAACTGTCCGGCACAAATTTGCTTTCTGTCTGCAGCCTTGCTTGTGAATTATCTAAAGGGAAACATATTGTCTTGGTTTAATTTTTCTTTCATGCTACCACAAAAATAAAATACAACCCCATAAATCTGTGTAGGGAGAAGAAGACAAGGAGTTTTTCTTTTCTTAATTTTTATGCCAAACCATGTTGTTTTTACTGAACCTAACCAAATGGTTTTGTTGCCTAAAGCTAACTAAGTAGTTTTGTAGCATGTTGTTGTTTCGTGTCAGTTGACAAACTCTTCAAATTGTTTAAAACTGCAACCGTAATCTAGGTGAACATGCATTTACCTTGTAACTTAATTAAGAGTGCAGTTTAACTGTATTTTACTGTATTTAACTGGTCATTTTGTAGGAGACAGAGCTGCTGTTTGAACACACCTTAACGGTTAAAGCCCTTTACTAGACATTACATTAATATATATAGAAATTTGCAACAGAAAATGCATCTGCATGAAACATAATGCTGCCCAAATTACGGTTCAAGCAACATAATATGGAAACGTTGTTGACTAACAAATGCCTAGAAATGTTGATACTGAATGTACTCATACAATGTTTACTGACAAATATTTTATAGTGAGGCACCTACATAACTTGGTTATGCAAAAGATGATGTTTCTTGTGATTTTTAGCACAAAACATGTGTGTTAACCTCCTTAACATTTAACAGGAACCACAATCTTTCTCTGATCAAAATTAAGGTAAATTATAATTCAGGCAACTTACATTTCCCTGAAAAAAACAACATGGCATAAGAAATAACTAGTATATGAACGTCAATACAAATTTCCGCCAACATAAAAAAAACACAGCATGCTTATTTGATATGCGGGTTTTGAACCATAATTCTTGAAGGTATTTTCTCTCGTATTTCCTGTTCATTCATCAACCAAAATATCTGTGCGAGTTCAGAGAGGATGGGAGGAATACTAAGCAGCGTCACAATTTCTCCCCCGTTTCTCTCCATTAACAACACACCACTTTTCAATTTCAGTCCATACTATGCTTGAAATAAAAGCATTTCAGGGGATTGATCGATACCCATTGATTGCTTCAATATATTTAGTTCAGCCATCTTCTTAACTCTGGGCTGAAATAACAGCAGCACTCTGGACCAAACTGTTTTTGTTCCTTAACAGCTCAAACTGCATAAACAGACCCTGAAGAATAACCCAGCGGTTTGGTGTGAAAACCGCCTGGCGTTTCAGTGCAGGCGAATCGATTCTGCCAGGATTTCTCTGTAAAACACATTAGAGCACTTTGATTTGTATTTTCTCTCTCTCTCTCTTTTTGTCAAAGTCTCTTTCATAAAGAAAGGCCTTCTCACTCAGAGTCAATTTAAAAAGGCAGGTTAGGTCAGCCTTGTGGTGCCCCAAACAATGTCACACATTTAATGTTAATTTTGGGTGGATTTTTTGAAAGATAACACATTTTGTTTTTTACAGCTGTGATCGGAAAGTAAGCGAAAATATTTTTACTTAAATTATCAGCGAGTAATGATAATAAATATATAAGAATACAATAATCATGATACACAAAATCCTGAGTGATCAATCTTGTGTTCACACACACACACACACACACACACACACACACACACACACACACACACACACACACACACACACACACACACACACACACACACACGCAAATGCACCTATAGGAGTAAATATTACTGAATGATGTGATTCTGATGGCTGCCATCTTGTGCCATCTTTATTAAAAAAACCTCCACTGGCTCCCCATTTAGCAAAGAAACAAGTTAAAAGAACAGCTCCTCCCCCTCTCACCCAAGGGGGCCCTTCTCTTCTCTCCCCCAACACCTCAGACATTCTCCCCAACACCCCTCTTCCAAAAAAATGCTCTCAAAAGCCACTTATATAAATGTGCATTAAATCTGTGATTCAGTGTTTGGCCCAACCCCACATTGGATATTCTACAGTCTTGCAAATACAAAACATGGGAGAAAAAAATAATATATATAATAATAATAATAATAATAGGATTTTACCGGTAAAGACCTTTTTCCTCTGTATCTCTCTGTACACTGTTCAGTTATTTTCTCTGTCCGTCGCAAAGACTCACGAAGAAATAATGGATTGACAAGATTGCAGCTCAACCTCATTTGTCATAAATAATGACACACAGTTAAGATCAGGACAATAGAAATAGATGTGCGCTAGTAAAAGGGGAGGAAATGGAGAAGGACACAAGACAAGCTGAACACGTATTTGATTTAAATCCTCTTCACTTTCTAATGCATTGAGATAAATCCCTGCAGCTTTCAATGTTTTTTCAAAAAGCGCTGAGTAGTTCAACGTATCCTCGTATGATATCTTACAAAAGTTACTACATTTTCCAGCAACACGTGTCGATTTCCACTCGTTACATGTGTACAGTCTATTCTAATGAACTTACATCTTCACATAAAACAACTCAAATATAAATACGTTGTTAGGTTTAGGAAAAGATTGTGAAACATGTTTTTGGCAACAAAATGTCTAAGTTAAGTTTAGGAAAAGATTGCCAAATATTTAGTTTAAGCAACAAAACAATTTAGGTTTAGGAAAAGATTGTGAAATACTTAGTTAGGTTTAGGAAAAGATCGTTGTTAGGTTTAAAATAATACAAAAGTGCCATTACTGAAGTATGCAAGTTACTTGACAAATAATTCAATGTTTACTTCTCGTTTCACATGGGGAAGAAACAGAAATTTCCTGGCTGAAAGATTGCCGTTTGTTTGACCCATCCATCCTTCCCACATTACGTAGATAACATATTAAATAACTTTGTGGGATATCCATTAATTATGGTGCATTACTTTTGTAGGAATATATAAATGCTCGATGAGACCAGTCTGAATCACTAACTTCAATTTTCTGTAATTTCCTCTCATTCTCACCGACAGGCCAGCTCTTCATCCATTCATTCATTAAACTCTTCTCCAGTATTAGTAGAACAAAAAATGTAAAACAGCCAAGGTTTCAAGGTTATCAAAGGCAAATTCTTACCCTGCCTATGTTATTTAACAGACAAGTTTTGCCTCTTTTTAAGTGGCACATTTGTTGTTTTTTGATTTCAGAATGATAAAAACATTTGGAGAACAGTTCAGAACAAAAAATGTATTTGGGCTCTTTTCCTTATATATCAGGGTTTTCCCCTAAATGCTGTAAATATTTTAGGCATTCTTTTACCTCAAAAGGCTTGGAATATTGTGCATATAGCCGCTGTAAATGAAAAAGAATAATCTTCCCCAAAGGAGGTTTGGGCTGAGTCCTCAAATGCCCCCGAAGCCTGGCTCCGCCCCTGAGTTCAGCTGGAGCTTACCAAACAGGTTAGGTGTGAAAGGACCCTGAAGCTACAGTAAATGAGCTGAAAGGTTAGCTTCCTGTGTGTCCATTCCTTATGGGTCAGCCCTGGGAACAGCGAGTGCTCATTCATCATCAGACCGCGGCCTATTAGGCCCATTTAGACAGCACTGATGTGGTGTTAATATCAAATTCCAAGGTCAATATTGGCCAAACAGACGAGCAATCCCTTACTGATTCAAAAACTATTATTATAGCAAGGAGAGCTGAGGTGATAAGAAACATATTATACCAACTCGTATTATCAGCAAATGGGAATTAAATGTTAGCAACATCAAAACATGGAATTTTTCAGCACACATTCACTGCAGGCTGATGAGATGCTCAAGAGATAAATTCAATATGTTTGAGTGGTGTTCAGCTCTCACTCCTCTGTCCCTCTTCATATGCTTTAAAAAAACTAAAGAGCTAAAAGAGAAAATGCTTTTTGCCCCTCTACTGCCCCCTCACCTACAGAGTATACCTACTTTAAACAGCCCTCCTACATACTTACACAAGAAACCCTATCCTCTGCCGATGGATGCTTATCTAGCAGTCAACCGCTTATAGCAGCGAGGCTGACTTGGACGGCTGCAGACATGGCTTGGTTTCTGTAGACCCTAGTTTTTTTCGAGAGTTGCCAGCCTTTTGTCTTGAATTGTGTATCTGAAGTCATTTTGAAATAATTTCTTTAATTTTAAAATAATAAATGACCTCGAAGTTTAAACTATGATGTTCACCATAATCTGGAGCCCTTGACTAGTTTAAAGGATGACTGAATACGTAACCAAATCATAAGAGAGTTATGTTTTTTGTATTATTAAATTATTCAATTTTACAAATGGAATAAGCAAAGAAAAAAAATTATATAGCAAGACTAAGAGTCTACAGTGACGCCAGACGCTCTGTGAAGCTGTAATTTAGCACAGCGGTGCTTCAAAAGTGCTTTATACGAGATTGGGAACATTTAGATTGCCTCTCAATGGCTCTCAACATGGCCACAGCCAGCGGGTGGCTGATTGCTCGTATTGTCAAGTATGTTTGCACATACAAGGAATTTAACTTGGTGATTGGTGCATGACAATAAACATAGTGCAACAGCACAAGACATGATTACAAATATAAAGAATTACAATAAAATATGATTAACAAACAAACAATATAAGAGCTTGTTAAAATAAGTATGTTCAAATAGCTAACTGTGCCAACAGTGTAAACAATAGCAAACAGTGCTAACAGAGCTAACAGTGTTTACCTGAAGGGGAATTGTAAGGTTGGTCCATTCTATCTTTACATAGCAAATTGTAGTTTGCTGCTATATTAATCTTCTAAATCCTTTATATTATGCTGCATCCATTTTAGCTGGAAGGTCAGAATTTTTGAGTTAAAGTCGGAAACTATGCAACCCTTTTTTTGTCCATAGAAGTGACAAAAGCTTGAAATCTACTAGTCGTCCTCTGCAACATTTTTGTACTCACAGCAGTTTAAAAGCAGAGTAAATGGGATTAAAAGAGCATAATGTTAAATCAAGACTACAACACAGTTACCAATGTGTAGAATATTGAAGTTCAACTGTAACTGGAATTACACCTGAAGCTGGATTTGTGACTTGGGAAGCTAGATGATCGCCACCAACAGCAATCTTAAAATCAAAGATGGCTTCAGCAGTAAAAAGAAGCTGGAGTACTATGCTGTTTATTAGCACTTCTGTCTTACTTGTATCTCATTACATGAGTCTTACATACACAACTGTCCAAATCCATAATCCAATCTGTGAACTTGTTCAGGCTCACAGTGACGATGCTAACATGCTGATTGTAAGCAGGTCTAATGTTTTACCAGGTTCACTGTCTTAGATTAGCACGTTAACATGCTAACATTTGCTAATTTGCAGCTGAGGGCTGATGCATCATTTGTTTATGCAGGTGTTTGATCAAAAAACAAGTTATTGATGATGATGGCATCATATAAAAAGTCAGTGGTTCACCAAAGTGATTGCAGTTCATCCTGCAGGGAACATGAATATGACTACCACATGTCATGACAGTCCATTCAATAGTTGTTGAGACATTTCAGTACAAACCTCAAATGTAAATCCTGCAGTAGAAAAAGTGACTGGATCATTAAAGTCAGTAAGATACATCATCTGGGAACCATGAATGTCTGGACAAAATGTTGTGCCTATTTATCCTGCAGATGTTTAGATACAGTATTTAGGTGGATAACTGATAAAGTTTAAACTGCTGGTGATACTAGAGGAAAAGTCATTCATCCTCTGGTCACCATGGAGATCTGTGCCAAATTTCATGCCATTCCATCCAGTATTTGTCGAGACATTTTCCATTTCCGTTCGTGTGGTTATAAATATAAACCCTTATTATAATTCCCTGACTAAACACAAGCAGTTTGTCTTCTTCCAGTGTTATCAAAGTCTTACAAACTGATTTGGGAGTAGTGGATCCCCAGAGTCTCTGTGAGCAAGCGCTATTGTTCCTGTAACTTTGATTTGCCTTTAGAGGAAATATTACCCACAAATCTCAGGTAAATGTCTGTACAGAGGACTTCCTCCTGTTGATTCCTTTTAATTCGTCTACTACGGTTGGAGGCGGATTGAATAAAGAATGACTAAAACCTGCAGTTTCCAGTGGGATTTCAAAGCTTCTTTTCAGCAAGAAGCAGTGCGAGGTAAAATGGAGACAGTGAGAAGCACTTTGATTGTGTTCTTCCGGGCTCATGAAAGGTACAGTACACGGTAAAACAATTCAAGCAGGTTCAACTTTGAGACACAAATTCCCTTGCTGCCTTAAAAAACTGTAACCTTATTCTCAACTCCAAAAAGTAAAGTAGAAAAAGTTGATTTCCTCTGGTTCCAGTCATGCTTGGTTTACAGTTGGCAGTTTGTTTACTCAGATACTCGTTTTTTTTGTTCCACTTGTACCTTATCTTATGTCTTTTATGGGGGTTTTTTCAGATCAGATTTCACCTTTAAGCGATTCTCAAAAGAGGTAATTTTCCCCTGTTCAGTTTCTCACTGCTCTGCTGTAAGCTTCTTTAAATCACTGATTTTGTTTCAAACCACACTGCTTTTTCTGGTTACATCCTTTTTTTACCAAAGAGAATGTAAGCTCAATGGTTCATTAATGTCGCTCCAAAAGCTTTCATATGAACTTGTTCTCAAAAGACAAAACCATTGTTATGCTTCAGATGAGCCAAACTACACCCACCATGTTGTGGAAGTGAAACTGAAGAGTTGGGACCTGAAACAAAACACAAAACTTATTTAGGTTGAGCAAAAGATCTTGGTCTAGGATTAAAATCAATATGTTAATTAGGTAACAAAACTATGGTAAAAATGTTACCAGAATTACCACAACCTTTAACAGCAAATAAAGCGTTGGTGGCACATAATGTGATGAAATTGCATGTCTGCACTACAGAAACAGCGCCAATTGAAAGCCAATGAGGATTGATTGTCGTTGTGGGCACATGAATTACCCACGCCAAAATGTGTTGCTCAAAGCTAGTGATGTAGTAAAAACAGTGATTTATGTTGGGTGGGAGTGGAGGTAGATGGGTCAAACAAACCCAGGACTCTCAATCAGGACACCATTCTAACTTCTTATTTTAAGATGGTTCTTTAGCTGCTGAATGCTCCACTGTGTTCACATACCAGTTGCTAACTGTGTCTGTTTGCTGATTGGCTCTCAGCAGTCAGTGTTCACTGGTTTTTTAGATCCTTTTCATGCTGCAAACAGCTGCCTGCTGAGACTGAAAACGACGAGTGAACCACACTTGAGGGGAACGGCAGAGTCAGGTGGAAACTCTCTGCGGAATCATGATAACAGTCTCATTAGCCATTGTTGATATACAATTGTGATTTTCAGTCATTGCAGTGGCACAACAGAAAATGGTTATATTAATTATTTTGTAACTGTCATAAGTGAGAGTATTGAGAATATAGTTTGTTGTTTACATATGAAGACATGAAAATGTGGACCTTCAGTTACATGATAACATGTAGGTATAGTGCATCTAGGGGTATATGACAACCCTTATATCTACATTTAACTCTTTTTAACCGAATGTAAAGTTTCTACGAACAAATGTCTTCATCTTTAAATGAAAATGACATCTCTAACAATCAGTGGATAGTAACTAGAAAGAAATGATCTGACTCAACATACTGAAGTTTCACCTGCCTTTGGTTCGATGGAATTGTTTTTTTCTTTAATCATATAAAGGGGGCTTTATTTGAATTACAGAGCATGTCTATGATTTACGGATTTTTCTCCACAAAGCTCTCAACATAGGGACTTTTAAATGTATAATTAACAATATCATGGAAGTTCGTGAAATAGGGCCGGAATTTAGTCGGTTCGTTCGTGTCCAGGGACACAAATTGTCTGCCTTTTTTGGGTGGCTCAGAATGAAAATAAAGCCAATGGAGAGTCAATTAGGAGAGTTATTTGTGGTGGAGCCACAAATTAAATGCATCCACGTGACTAAGCAACAGTTGGAGCAAGTGACGTATTTAATAAAGACACTATTAAGGGCGGTTGGATGGGTCCAACAATGAAGACTTTCAACCAGGAGACCGATGTTCAACACCTTGTTGTTGACTGAACCCAAGAGTTGGTTTTGTGGCCTAAACCTAAGCCCTAAACCCAACCATGATGTTTTTCCATAACAAAGTAGTCACATGCATGGCTGTGTTATCTGCTCAGGTACTTACTCCACTATATCATTACATAGCAAATAGTTGTTTGCGGCTGTACTAATGCTCTGAATTTCACGTTTAGCACCTTTAAAGTTCTCTCCTGCATGTCTAACAGATCTGTCTTTGATCACTTTCTCACTGCACGATAAAGATCCTAATGAATACATTAAACACATTAACGCTTTATTCTGCGATAATGATTGACACAGAATAAGTTACTGTAATTTCCACAGAACATGTCATGAAAAGACTGAGATAGGCTAAACGCTTAAATACTACTTACTTTCGATAATAACTTTGGGATGATAATTATACGTTATATAATTTAATTAATCCCTAAAACGTTGTGTTTTGACATATTGGATTTAGAAAATGACGGATTAAATAAAGCGTTTTATTTTAGGGGTGATTTACAAAAGACAACTTTCTGACCTTACTTTATAAATCTCTTCATACAGTTTTGCAATCCTGCTTCAATTTATAATCCATACAGCACCTCATTCCTTTTACTTTTCATTAGTGAAAATGAAAAACCGTGTCAGCTCAGCAGGGCTTTAGCAGCGGGGAATGGCAAATGGAGTCTTTAGATTTTATGGTCCAAATGCACAGTGTGTCTGCAGATTCAAGACAAGGCCATTAGTGAACCGTGCAGTCATTTTTTCTCTCCATATTAAAACTAGGAGGGATATGGAAATGTCCCCCCCATCAGCAACACTTGCTGTTATCAAAAGAGTTGCATAATAAATAGAGTAAAAAGCATAGCTAGCCTACTGAGAAGGAATTAAAAGTCAAACATGAAAGGAATCAAGACCAACAAGGCCCCACTGCTCTCAGTAGATGAAAGCACAGGCTTTTCTGAGTCAAATCAATAATTGGATGGATTATTTAGGGTTGCTGTTCTTCATATTTGAGTCTACCTGTAATGTTTCTGATGTAGGGGACTCAAACAAAGATCAGAAGAAGCAAAAAACAGAAGACATTTCCTGGAACTCTAAAGTATAGAGCACAATAGATAATCTGGCTAAGAGAATTGGCCCTTTGCTGAGCCCTTCCACAGCATCCAGGAGGTCACACTGATTCAGCCGTGGTAAAACAGGTAAAACAGGTAAAGATTGAAGCTAGAGCAACAGATGACGGTGTAAAAGTGAACCACCACAACAGCTGGTTATCAAGACAGAAGACAATGACATAAAGGAACAACACTGTTCTTGTAAAGCCTGAGAAGGTGTACTAATGTACTCATCTAAATTCGACAACTCAGGGTTTGCAGATTTGGCCCCTGCAGAGGTAGCAGAAGTTCAATAATTCAAAACTAAAATTGCTTACAGCCTGAGAGTCCAAAAGCTGGAAGAAACATTAAATAAAACAATAAAAAAAACTTCGGACCATGCTGGGGCGTTGGATTTAAGGAACGATAAACAATGATGAACTGTCACAAGGGGAATAGAGCACAGGCAATAAATAGGTGATAACGAGGGACAGGTGAAACAATCAGGGTGTAACAGAATCACAGAGGCGGAAAGGGGAGGGTATCAGAATAAAATAGGAAATCCTACACATGGTTGAATTTAATATAACCAGGAAAAACATAACAAACAGCAGACCCAAAACCCAGAACAAAAATTGTAGTATATAACGGATCTTCAGAAAAGCGTATTTGACTCTAAATGGAGCATCATTTACTAAATGAACATCATGCTGTATTGAAGAAGACTTGAAACTAGAGATTGAGACCATAAACTCATGTTTACAATGTTTACTGAGGGAATAAATCAAGAGAGAAGTAGAGTCATTTTCTCATAGACTTCTATACAACCAGAGGAGTCGCCCCCTAATGGACACTAGAGAGAATGCAGGTTTAACTTCAGCATGGGATTCACTTTTCAGAACCAGAGGCAGCGTCCTTGAAATTCTATGACGTCTAACTCTTCCACAACTACACAGTGCTACGCAACACTTTCGTTCATGAAGGTGACAATATTGACAGAGTATATAGGCTACAATATAGCAACGCATTGAGTATTTATAGTATATAGTTTAAAGAATATAGTAGATTCAAGACACAAAAGGATGGATTTCAACCATTTAACAACAATTTTTTTATAAATGAAAGCACGAAACCACAACTTTCAGTAGTTCAGTAGCAGTTCTTCCAGGGCAGAAGAAGGAAACAAATTGTGAGTCAAAATCATCAATTCCTAGTGAATTTTGTCATTATTCATATGCAGCCTTTAAATATCTCACTGGTTTTATTTATAACAGTTAATTTATTTCTGTTTGATTAATGCAAGTAGATTTGACTGGCTCAAGCATTTTGGAAACCGGTGTAAATATAGGTCTTTATTGTGACTCTAAATGATGCAACACTGTGTAATGCTGTGCTGTATTATCCCTCCACACTTCCACCCACAATCAAACACAACACAGGAATGCGCACACAGCTCTAAAAAGCCAACAACATACGAGGGCAGCTCTTTAACAAGTTAAGATGAATACCCACTAGTGCATTTCCAATTATTGTGTCATAAAATCCAATCAAACAGCTTCAATATGATTTTTTTTCCATCTGCCCCCTCCATGACATTGATAAACACAGTGTTTGAGTAGTTCTGATGGCTAATCTTTGTGTTTCATGCCTCAAGGTGACGGAAAAGGACAAACCGTCCTTAACCAACCATGAGGTACCTGACATAATGAAACCACACTTTAAATTCTCTGTAGCAGAGAGTTCTTTCAAAAACCCCAGCTGCCCTAAAATCCAGGCCATGTTCATGTGGAGCTGCTTCCCTGCAGCTGAGCGACCCCCACTCAGTTTCCTCCCTCATTGAAGGTGGTAGCCAATGGGGAGGCGCTGGCATGAAAGACTGAGCCATACTTCATGGCAACCCATCCAGTAGTCATCAAGACATATCAAACCAAACATCATAGTGGAGTGAGAAGAAGAAAAAGTCTGGAAGATTCATCCTCTGGGAACCATGAAATCAGTTGATGAAATATTTCAATTTAAAGCAAAGTGGTGGAACGAACGACTGACAAATGCATAATGGGTGTATATATCGTGAGCCACGCCCTCAATAATCCCCGACTTTAAGCCTTAATAAGATTAAAACAGGTGAGTTCCATAAAAATTCACCTGTCATACAGTTGTCTTAAAGGGGGAAATTAGCCATAGTGATCAAAACCATTTTTAGTACCAGGCTGTAAACATGTTTATTTCTATTGTAAAATTGGTCATTTCACCATAGATGTCTATGGGGAATGACTTGCTTTTGGAGAGTGGATAATATGTCTAACAACACCTCCAAAGCTAATTCTTTAACACTTTAAATTAGATTTAGATATTTTTGTCCCTTCAACAAAAAACTAAAGTGACCTTTAGAAGTGACTTAGATTTCAGATTATTTTTGACCTTTGGACAAAGCCAGGCGAGCTAATCAATACAGAGAAATGTGAAGACCAAGAAGAGGCCTAATCTCTGAAACTGCCTGTGATGAGAGCCAGAAAACTAGTAATGGACCAAAAAAGGCCGGGCCATGTATGTATATATCTGAAAAAATGATCAATTTCAAATGTTAATGGTTAAGACAAGTTTATTTGTAAAGCACATTTAAACAACAACATAGTTAGTTGTAGTTAGAGGTTAGAGCACGTAGCTTGCAAAGTTTCAACGCCTGTCTGATACTGTCTGTGAATAAGAAACCAAAAACAACATTCCTCCCCAGCCACCTCTTTATTCTCCAACTTCACCCAAGGAACACGACTCTGGTCAAAGGTTTTAAATAATAACCTCCAAGCCTTCAGCTTCTGACTGATCAGTCTGAGGAGACTGAAGGGTTGAAACTCGAGCTCAGGATTAAAACGGTGAGTCTCTACTTCCTAAAACTAACGCTACACTTTAATGTAATTTCCTTATAACTTAATGGGAAATTTCCTGAGAATTGTGCAATTTGCTAATAATTTTGGGCTAACATGTTTTTTAGTCTTCAAATAAACAGATATTTATAAAACTCACACAATTTTTTAAAATCTTTTCTGTATATTTTGAATTTTACGCTTTCTTGATGACAAATTTTACATTTCTGCATATTCAGCTGGCCTACTGTGCACTGACAGGAACTCTCTTTTGGTAAACGCCAGCAGATACTTGGAAGTTTACTTATTGAAAAGGTTATGGAGGAGGAAAAAACATGGGCATTGGTCTCAGAGATTGGGGGCAACTACGGTTACCTTGAAGAGCTGGTTGACATACTGAAACAACACTTCCAGCTCATCTACTACAAAGAGTTTCTACAAAACCCAGCGCTCCACGGCCCCAAAATCCATGTCCTGTTCATGTGGAAGTACTTCCCTGAGGCCAAGCCGTCGCTGCTCAGATCGCTCCCCTCCCTCAAAGTGGTCGTCAGCGGAGGGGTGGGCATCGACCACCTGGATGTCCCGTTCATAAACGGTCTGGGGGTGAAGGTGGCCAACACGCCTGGTGTAGTCAGCAACTCCACTGCAGATCTGGCCATGGGTCTGCTCCTGGCATCGGCTCGCAAGATCCTTGAAGGTGAGAGCGAAGGGTTACATTCATGCAATTTAATTAACCCCAAGCAAGTTCATCTGTGTGTACTTCAGTTTACAGGACTACTCGCTTATATGTCCTAAGATATACTCCACTGTGTCAGTCGGTTTATTCATATCAGGGTTTGTTTTTATTGTCCCAAACAAATACAGGACTTTAAACCATCGACTTTAGTGATGTTTGTCACATGTTTTCTTAAAGCTTTCTTATCTAATTATAAGTAATTATATTACGTTGTTTACTTAATTTACGTTGTTATTTTAAGCCTAACCAATCATGCTTTTTTCATAAACCTAACTAAGTTATTTTGTTGCCTAAACCTAAGCAAGGATAACAACATGTTTACTGCTATTCAATATCTATCTATCTATCTATCTATCTATCTATCTATCTATCTATCTATCTATCTATCTATCTATCTATCTATCTATCTATATAGATAGATATATATGTAGAAAGATAGATAAAAATAGATATATAGTAATATAAATGTTTTCATCACAAGGTGTATTGTGGGAAGCCAGTGATGGATTAGACACATTGGGAATACAGGAAGTAAATTAATTAAAATGTAGACCTGTTGTTCATTGTCCGTCATAGGTCATCAAATAGCTGTTGACCCAAAGACCTTCCACATACCGCAAAGCCTCATGGGAGTTGAAGTCACAGGGTCGACTTTGGGCATCATTGGAATGGGAGAGATCGGTTACAAAATCGCACAAAGAAGCAAAGGATTTGAAATGAAGATCCTGTATCACAACAGGACCAGAAGGTACAATAAACAAGTGTTAAGAAACATTTACTTGAGTTTTTTTGTTTTGGAGACATAACCAATATACTGTTTAAAGTTTATATTGTTGAGCACCAGGTTTCTCAGCCAGTGTGATAACACAACACAAAGGAATGTGCAGGAAATCAAACATTTACATACGGTAACCAGCTAACGCTTAACCGTATAGCATTTTTCTTGCAGAGTTAATGGAAACTTATCAACCGTAGCCATGTTTGTTTGCTTTTGAAAAATTAAAACGAAAAGAAGCTGATTGCATCCATTCTTTAATAAAAAAAACAACCGCCTCCCTTGAAAAATGGATGCTCTCTCATTAGCCACGTTGATTACACCCTGGAGGCCAATCATTCATTCATTATTCTATTCAGGAGTGTAGACGATGAGACGGCAGTAGGAGCCAGTTACTGTCAGAGCCTGGATGACCTGCTGAGGAGGTCGGACTTCGTCGTGATCGTTGTCAAACTGACCTCGGACACAGCGGGCCTCATCGGCCACAGAGAGCTGTCACTCATGAAACCCACGGCAACACTGGTGAACGTCAGCAGAGGTCTGGAACACTGAGTTTTCTAGACAACATTGATTGTTGGAAGTTAATAATAACAATAACAATGCTCTTTTTTTATGCCTCAGGTCAAGTTGTGGACCAGGATGCGTTAGTTCAAGCTCTCCAGTCGGGAGGAATCTGTGCAGCCGCATTAGATGTGACTCATCCAGAACCTTTACCAAGGTCTCTTGCACTGAAAATACAAAAACAGAATCACGCACTACATAATAACCCTGATGTATCACTCGTTGTTCACTCCTAACATCCCCCTCTGCCTCGTCTTGTGCAGGGATCACCCGCTCCTCGGCCTGCCTAATGTGCTGATCACCCCCCACACCGGGATCAACACCTACGGTACAGCAAGAGGGATCGTGGAGAAGATGCTGGAAAACGCCCTGGCTGCAGTGAACGGCCTGCCACTTCCAAACGAAGTCAAGCTGCAGCGACACAATGAATGTTAAATACTGCTGCAGTGGGTGTTATGAACTATCGGCCTTTTTGTTTTACTTCAGATAATAAAATGTGAACCAAAACAGTGCAAACAAGTCAAGACAAAGTTTATTTAAAGTGAATTATGACATTGAGTGTTGCGCTCATCACACTTTAATAAAATAATAATAGTTCATGCAAATTTACCTGTGCAAGATTTTTAAAAATGTCATAAAGCAAAGTTAAAATAATACGGATTATTTTTCTAAACATTGAATTGCCCATTGTTCCCTAAAAGCAGATATATCGTCCCAATCCAATATCTGCATTTCTGACATTTCAAATTCACAGCATGGATCAAGCACTCGCAGGAAAATAAATAACTATCATTTTCTGTTTTGCTTAAACGGAGTACGGTACAGACACTGAATGCTTGTTACCACAATGAATATAAATGAATGTGACACAGCTGCATCAAGCTAACCCTGTCTCCTTGAAACTGCATTTACATACCGTCCTCCCTCTGGAGCTCCGACTGCAGGTCGAAGGGCTGCAGAGAAGTTGGATCTGAGTCTGTCCACGGTGGACTGGTCTCTGCTGGATCTGGGTCTGTCCACGGTGGACTGGTCTCTGCTGGATCTGGATCTGTCCACGGTGGACTGGTCTCTGCTGGATCTGGGTCTGTCCACGGTGGACTGGTCTCTGCTGGATCTGGGTCTGTCCACGGTGGACTGGTCTCTGCTGGATCTGGGTCTGTCCACGGTGGACTGGTCTCTGCTGGATCTGGGTCTGTCCACGGTGGACTGGTCTCTGCTGGATCTGGGTCTGTCCACGGTGGACTGGTCTCTGCTGGAGTCTGGTCTGAAGGAGTTTCTGGTGAACCTTCATGATTTCATCTGGTTTCTCCAGAATCCGACCCGGTGGCTCCGATGACGAGCTTTAAGAATAACTTTATAGAAACAGACGATCTTCTCTCTGATGGTCTGGTTTACTGATGGAGGTCTGTAGAGGATCAGGACTAAACTGAGACTGGTTCAAAACCAGATAAAAGTTCCTCACAGTAGCTTTAACAAACAATATATGTCATTGGTTCTCCTCTACATTCTCCGCTCATAGCAACTATGCAACAATTTGTTTCCTGATTTGTTGTAGCCTAATATTTGGATCTTGGATCATTTCAGAAAATCAACTCTTTGACAAGCAAACCTTTATGATACATTTTGTTCAGCAAGATAATCTTCACAAATGAACACCACTTTAAGGACTTCTAGAGGGAAAAGCTAACATTACATTACATTACAGTCATTTAGCAGACGCTTTTATCCAAAGTGACTTACAATCAGTAGCTCAAAGCTTATATTACATATCATTACATATCATTCACCCATTCACACACTGATGACAGGCTACCATCAAGGTGCCACCATCAGACTCTAACTAACATTCATACAACATCCAGTCCACACCGATGGCAAGCCTTCGGGAGCAACTTGGGGTTAAGTGTCTTGCCCAAGGACACATCGACTGCCGAAGCCGGGTATCGAACCGCCGATCCTCTGATTGGCCTATAAAGGAACTCTACCAAGGTCACATGACCTCACCTCACCACCACAAAGCTAAAGGAGGACTAGTGTTCTAGTGAGGACGTTTAGTCGTCTCGTTTAGCCACTTTCTAAAACACGTAAAACTTCAAAATGCATGAGTCGTATCTACTCATGCATTTTAAACTATAGAACAAAAACATTAAAGTCTAAGCTTGTGTTAACAACAAACATCATTTCAGGCATCTAACCAAAACCGCATTAAAAAAAACAACATTGACTTTAAAACGAGGGACCCTGAAGAACACTGCCGACTCATCCCTGGGTTTTAGGACTCACTCCTGCAGCGCTCTGTGGGGATGGACACCAGCGAGGCTGCCACTCACTCTCTATCTATGATTGTATTTTAAAAAGGGCACGCTGTCTAGAAATGAAGGGCACCCTTTCTACAGGCGAGCCCACACAGGCCTCCCAGAAGCCCACAGCTCGCCTGACTCCGACTGGCCCTTTTTCCCTCAAGGCTGCTCCTATAAACTGTGAAGGTGAGAGCTACATTAGCCTATTACAGTCTGACCTCGTTGAAAACTACAAGTGTCCTTGGGATCTTTTGATCGTCCCATAGTTTCATTTTATCAACAGTCTTTCCCTTTTACGCATTACATCACTAGAAGCCTTTGCTCTTTTAAAGGCATATTTGCATCTTAACACGCTGGATGGTGTGTTTTTTTTTCCAAAAAGAAATTTATTTGTATTCCACAGACCCATTCGATTGCATTAACATCAAAGGGAAAGTGTGGAATAAAATATTCTATGTGCCCCCTTTTCTGTAATTTAACTCATTGTGTCCAGGCAGCATTTTAACCATAGTGGAATATAGTCTGTAACAGACATGGACATTCTGCTGGTATCTACCTTTAGATGACATTACTGGGTCTTGCTCTCCTGAGGGCTTTACATTGTTTTTCCTGTCTGTATTTTGGTTTCCAAATAGGCCTACATGTTGCTGTCAACACCCCTGGAGAAATTAATCCAGTACGGATGGAACTTAGATCTACAATTCCCAGTTTTCTCCCAATTCCTTATGCATTGCAGGCGTGTAATTTAATAAATATTTTACATTATGGCTCTATATTTCATTACGGTTTCTATCTGACAAGCTTTGATTGCAACTTCCCTTGGCCCTGCACATACAGTATATTCCATGTATATATATATATATATATATATATTTAAATATTAAAAATAAATAGAATAAAATAATAAATAAGGGAATAATATATGACAATATGAAAAAATTAAATATATATATATACATATATAAACAAACATAGGCATGTGTGTGAGTGCATATGCGTCAATGTATACTGTATATTCCTTGTAAATATAACCTTTTATTTTTTTCCTTTTTATACACTTTGTCATATAATATTCCCTTATTTATTATTTTATTCTATTTATTTTTAATATTTAAATATAACATAATATTTGTAAATACCTTTTTGGTGTGAATAGCTTGACACACAAAGGCAGAGAGCAGACCAGATCCACTAACTCCCTTCTTACCTTTCACAATAAAAGCAAACGTTTGTGTGCTACTGTTTATTGTTCATTGATATGTCAAAATATTCCTGAATACCAACATGCGATAACGACGATAACATTTTCAAATATAACAGGACATGATATTCATCTCAAGCTAAAAGGTGCTCAGGTTTGATGAGTCGCTCTTGTCCTAGTTTATGATGGCAACTTCATCACTTCAGTCAATATATTGAATCTGGAATGCATTTACTTTTTTTTTTGCATAAATCAACTGAACCATATTTGATACAGATAAGTCGACGTATTGCTGGTGTGCGTGTCTGTGTGGGAGGATGAGTGGGAGGACGGGTTCTTTTTTGCGATGAAAAGCTCATCGAACTGCTTTTCAAGTGTGAGTCAGTGTGCTGCGTCCTTCCCACAAGACATTAACATAATTTTATCGTATCCTTCGATATTTTATCTTGCAGAATTTTTTTTTTATCTGAAAATAATAAGATCCTCCACATCAGAAATCTTGGAATCCGTTGGGAATTGAAGCGCTCGCAGTGAGTCACAGATAGGAAGTGCCTGAACCAAAAACAGACATCAATGCCTCTCTTCCTGTTTTCTCTCAGGCTGCACTGGATGCTTTTATTTGTTCACGGCTTTGTCAGTGGCCCATCCTCATGTTCCACTTCTATTTTTGCATGTTAACTATAGTACATGAAAGACTATCGAGATTTATTTTTTTTCCGCCTCAAAGCTCAAGTTCTTCTGCAAGAGAACTTTTTTTGTAAGAACAGCCAACTGTGAATTATCATCCAAATGAGGAGGAGGAATACTCCAGTCTCTATTGAAGCATGAGAGCACACGAGAAAGTACAGTTAGTGGATTTGAAATTCGCATTTTTTCTTTCAATAAAAAAAGTTAGAGGCCGCGTCTCATTTGCACAAGGGTACTGGAAATACTTGTTCTAAAAGTCCTATATGACCTCATGCAATGTTCACAGCCAAACTCCACTCACTTTGTGAAAAATGATGTTTGAACAGAACAGAACTTCAATTGTCTTTTTCTTTTTGATCTAACAAAAGGCTTAAAAGATGATTACACTATATATATGAATTAATTTAGCGACGAGACAGATGTGAACATTTTTTGAAGGTTGTTAAACACGTTTTTCTGTGTCTCTTCTGACATCATACGCCGCTCTTTTCACCTCAGAACTGAAAGAATAATAACTGGCAATTTTCACAAAGAATAAAAAAATGATTAGCAGTTGTGTGTGGAGACTTAACAAATAGGCAAACTTAAAATGAACACAAGGTGTATGAACAGCTTTTGAATTAAATTAAATTTAGATTAAACACATTCAATTATAGCATGAAATCCAGATTATGTTGACTAAATTTCTTCAGGTCTCCTGGTAATTTTAATTAACGCACTTTTTTGAAAGCACTAACAATGTTGTTGGGTGTAAGAGAGCCGTTAGTTATTTATGTCAGTCCCACAGGGATTAACCAGCTTCAAGGTAATTAATCATGAAGTCGACAGAGCTGGTGAGGCGGAAATAAACTACAAAGATTCATGCAACTCCAAACATCATACGGTCGCAACAGGAAAATAATGAAAGCCAGAGACAGCGATTAATGGTCGATGCTACTGATCAGCACCTTGAGCATCTTCATGTCAAGGGTCAGGTCTGAAAGTGGTGGAAGAAGGATTCAGATCCTTTACTTTACTAAGGTAAAAGTACTGATACCACACAGTGAAAATACTCCACTACAAGTACAAGTCCTGCATTTCAAAACAAAAGCAAAAGTATGTAAAGATTATTAGCAAAATGTAAAAAAAAAATGATTGATTGATAAGAAAAATGTTTCATGTCAGTGTTAAACAATCATATCTGATGTTTCTGGGTTATTATTACTGCTGCATTAACTGTGTGTGTTGCATAGTAATTCCTTTATATCCTGTTTGTTTGTTTGTTTGTTTAATCTACAGCAATGCATCATATTCTATAAGATCTGATGTTTGTAGCGTCGCTGTCCTGAAGAAAAACAGCCTGTTTCCAGTTGTGTGATGAAGCATTTTCCAGCTGATCCAAGAGGCTTTTTAAAGAGTTTAATTAGCTGAAGAAGTAAGAGGATTCTCTCAACACATAAGGGAAACAATTCATCCTTAAATTTATCACAAACATTCAACATCAACACATCTGAAAATACAAGGTTTTCACTGGACAGGAAGGGGATGAACATTTTGAAAAGTAACTAAAGATGTGAGATAAATGTAGTGGAGTAAAAGGTACGATGTCTGCTTCTAGATAGGAGCAAGATTCACAGACTTTAAAGTTTTTTTGCCTGTTTTTGTTGTTGCTTTGCATCTTTTTGAAGCTCTAACACATCTCCAGGTGTTTTGTTTTTTTTGGTCATTTTTGGTATGTCGTTGTTTCTCCCCTTTGTGTAGTCATTTTGTCTCTCTTTGTAGTTATTTTATTTCTCTTTGTGGTTATTTTGTGTCTTTTTGTAATAATCTATGTCTTCTTGTAACCATGTTGTGTCTTTTTCTGTCTATTTGTAGTTATTTAATATTTCTTTGCGATAATTTTGAGTCTCTTCAAGGTTGATTATGTGTCTATCTGAGTGACATTTTGTGAGTACTCAGTACAGTACTTCAACCACCGGTCAACCTTTACATAACTTTAGTATAATACATATTTAAAGCATCCAATTACTTTCATTTGCGAGGAAGCAAAAGCAACCCAAACTAAAAAAATTTGTCTCTCTTTGACTGAATCCTTTTAAAACACGTCAGCATCTCCTTGAACACCTCATTGTTTTGATTTTCTTTCACTTCCTTAGTGTCGTAGGTTGTATTTTATTTGCAGAGCTGCTGCTTTGTGGAGTTGATCCAAGATACAGACAGATGGAGTCTGAGAGACCTTCAGTGTGTCCTGAAATCTGTCAGCTATACAGCATGTGGTGAAAACAGAATTATAAGGGCTTTTAGTGGATCAAAGAGCTCATACATTCCACATGCACACATAAGCAAATAGCAAGTATATTTGTGCAATATTTAAATGCATTATAAAGAGAATTTAAAGGGCTGCATTCTAGCTTTAGTGTCTTCATAGCTGGCGTGTGTTTAAGAAAGAAGCTTGTTGCCACACTGAGGCAGATTCCGTGAGGAGCCGGCAAGTCTCCAGGCAAATGACATTACGGTCACCCTCCTCGCCTCTCACCACACCGCCTCATGTTTCTGTCAGCTCGGATTGTGTAGCAGCCCGTCAGTGTTGTGGCTGAGAGCAGAGTCCAAGGAGTCAGACACCTCTTGTTATCCTGGGGACTGAACTCGTGGGAGGACTGGCTGTCAGAATTTGGCGACAGAGTGCATGAGGCCCGCCGAGGGCAGTCTGAGTTGGTAACAGGTTGTGGGGTTTTCTTTTTAGTCCAATTCACTTAATGAAGAATGAGGCAGAAGTGCCTCGGCTTTGGCAGTTCACTGTCAACTTATTTTCATTCATCCTTTTATTACCAGCTGGAACAGAAATGTGGCTGGAATTGTTTTCGCCTTTTGAGTCTGTGTGTCATGAATGCAAAACTTGAGCCTGGAGACATCAACCATAGTGGAAACTACCACAAAGGAGGTTTGAGTACTTCAGTAGATGTCTTTGTTTCTGTCTGTGGACATATTTTGTCAATGTGATGCAGCTGCACAACCAGGGGCGGGAGCATAGACTGTTATATGAAGTGGACCTAGTCATCGTTCAACATTCTTCAATTTGAAGCCTCAGTTTTGACGTATTGGCCGTCGCCATCTTGGCTTTTTTGCAACCAGTGAATGGAATTTATCATACTTGGAATGCAGCAGCAACCTGTCAATCAGAGTAGCCCCTCCCTAAAGAATACTTAGCTTTATGGTCTGTTTGACTCTAAATGGAGCATCATTTACTAAATGAACATCATGCTGTATTGAAGAAGACTTGAAACTAGAGATTGAGACCATAAACTCATGTTTACAATGTTTACTGAGGGAATAAATCAAGAGAAGGTATGGTCTCGTAGGATGACAGTGACAACCGCTGTTCTTGCTGCATGTGAGACAAAAGTCATGATTCATTAATCACGTCCATATTTATTTGAACCCAACCATCTTTTCCTAAACCTAACCAAATAGTTTTGTTTCCTAAACCTAACTAAGTTCTTTACTGTGAAGATGGTAGTTTACCTTAAGGAAACTGTGCACACAAAGAGCCGAAATTGACATTTGTAGCGAAATGCACAAAAATTAGGGAATCACTTTTTGTAAGATAACTTAAGAACTGTTGTATGAGGATAGGTTGATTTTCTTATTGGCCATAGCCAAAGTTTACCATGAATTTCATTCCTTGGTCCCAACGGTGCAAGATGCAGTCACGAAAACTTGGTGTAAAGGAGAGATCAAAATGAAGGCAGAGTTAGAAGACAGGTTTGGTCTGAGAAAGGTCGCAGAAAGTAAAGGGGGTTAGGAAGAAGGGAAGGTACTTTTTGCTTTACTCAATAGTCACAATGTGGTGTTGCAGCTGGTGTGATCCATTGCAACACGGTCTCCATTTATTATCATTATTATTCAGTATCTTTTTTTTTGTCCAAGGCCAGCCTCCACCTTCCCTCTAAACCAAGCATACCTCTCAGAAATGTCTGAGAGGGATTTTACGATTGTACAGGATTCTTGTGGGCCTTTGCCATCTGAATACTTGTGATATTTTCACCTTGGTGGACTGCAGCTGCTCGCTTTTTGATGAATGTGTTGAAGATTTAAGGGGAAGGTGGACAACCTTGTAATGTTTATATTTGGTGAGCCCAAATTATAATAAAGTCGATACTTAAAATTTGCAAGCATTCGTAGCTTTAAAGGAATCTATTTTTTTTTTAAAGGGTTATCATTTCTTTTATAACCGT
The DNA here is from genome assembly GCF_027596085.1 of Anoplopoma fimbria. Taxonomy (NCBI): domain Eukaryota; kingdom Metazoa; phylum Chordata; class Actinopteri; order Perciformes; family Anoplopomatidae; genus Anoplopoma; species Anoplopoma fimbria. The sequence continues at coordinate 22,866,850 of NC_072464.1, read as the reverse complement.
ACTTTATGTTTTGATTGATTTGAAATTACTAAGGCACAATATTTTTTGTAAACAAAGCTATCCTGGACTCACTTGCAGACAAGCCATCGTCTAACGGAATCCAAATGTGAAACTGTAATCCAAGCATTAAGTATGGTTAAGTTACATGGTATGTACGTAGGATACAACAGTGCACCATTTCATAACTAAGAATACACCATTTTTAAGTGGTTACACATAGGGTAGCATAAGTAAGGTGAGAATACATTTAGTAGAGGACAATGGAGTCTTCTACAAAGGAGAGTTTAATTAGGATACATAAAACATTCTTATACTCTCATTATAATCATAATCCTGCTCAATAACAAACACAGTACATAAAGATTATGACCATAAACATGATTACTTACAGACATTGAAACTCTGAAAGTAAGCTGTGCAACACATTAAACACTGGATTAAACACTGAGACACTTTGTCTGGATATCTCTTTCTGAACTGTACTTCCTTGCTCATGACTAGAAAATAAACTTAAAGTTGTCCAGTACAAAGCTGTCAGTTAACTGTTATAATGCGTTTTTAGACTGGAGGAACTTTTTCATAGTTCTAAGAACATAATATAAGCATCCCCATTTCTATTGTGTCCTCACTGCAAGATCTAGAAATCATCTTAATTCTTAGAATGCCTATTAGGACTTTTTTAGATGCTATTTCACTCCCAGCACCAGAGGAAACACGAGTGACGCAAGTGTGCAGTGGTTAGTCGAACACATGAGTCAATGCAGCACCAAGAACCACCAGTTTTAAATAACGGTTACCGGTGTCGACCACAGACAACATAAAACGCAAACAAAAGATCGGAACAAAAGTAATATAGAAAACAAAGACATTACAAAGACAGTAGCACAAAGGCTCAACCAGTAACCTTAGCTAACCCAGTAACATGAGAACAAATGCTTACCCATTCACCTTAGCAAAAAGACTAACCCAGTAGCACAAACGCTTACCAAGTAGGACAAAGGCTAACCAACTAACTTTAGCACAAATGTTAACCCAGTAACCTTAGCACAAAGGTTTACCCAGTAGCTCAAAGGCCAACCCAGTAACGTCAGCACAAAGTTAACCCAGTAACCTTAGCACAAATGTTAACCCAGTAACCTTAGCACAAATGTTAACCCAGTAACCTTAGCACAAAGGTTTACCCAGTAACCTTAGCACAAATGTTAACCCAGTAACCTTAGCACAAAGGTTTACCCAGTAACCTTAGCTCAAAGCCCAGTAGCTCAAAGGCCAACCCAGTAACGTCAGCACAAAGTTAACCCAGTAACCTTAGCTCAAAGGCAAAACCAGTAGCACAAAGGCTAACCCAGTAAGTGTAGCGCAAAGGCTTACGAAGTCGAACAAAGGCTAACATACTAACTTTAGCCCAAAGGCTAACCCAGTAGCACAAAGCACATCCACTGAGCAGTTGAAGCCGATGCTACTTTTGCTTGTGTTTTATATGATTGTGGCATGTACCAGCTTGTTTATTTATTCTTATATTACTTTTAAAAGAAAAGCTAAGAGAGCTTTTAGCAAACGTAGCAATTCCTATCAGCTTATGTCCCTTCAGCGTTCCTATTGGCGGTGTTGGAAAAAAAAAAAAAGCCCTTGGAAGTTAGGAAGTTCTCATGGAGTTACCCAGAGGTCAGCTCCACTTATCAAGTCTCTGGGACAGTTTGGTCCGAAAACAACTATCATTTCAATTGATACTGTTGTCTGAGGTCAGCTAATGGTTGCAGTGATTACACTTTAAGTGGATGGCTACCATGAGATACAAACCCAAACGGCACCACCATCAAAGTCATAAAGCATTCCCCTAGACACAGTGTAGAGTTGTGCTACAATAAAATATAATAATTGTTTTTCTGCTATGCAATAAAGGGGCAATATTATCCAGATCCATTTTCTGCAGCCATTCTGTTCAACAAGATGGAATTAAATATGAAATGTTTGTTGAGCTCAGCAGGGAACCCGTTAGGTGAAGGTGCCTCGTTATTGAGCATGCATTGAAAAATCCCTTGTACAATAAGTGCCTCTCTAAAATGTTTACTTGTTCATCTGTTTCGATGAGGTAGGTTTCGTTCAATACTAAAGTGCTTTGGATTGTATGTGTGTATATGCGAGGCTTGTGTATCTCTGATGCAATCTAGGCAGGGGATGGAGAGAGCGGCTGGGGATGAAAATAGGGACGTGGGTGTGTGGAAAATCCACCGGTGAGCTGAGAGAAGGAGAAGAGACAGGAGCACATACAGCATGCAAAAAATATGGACGGCTGGAGTGGAAATGACAAGAGGAAGGGGCAGGGGACATGTAAAATACAGACTCACTATAAAGACAAATGGTGAAACTAAGGCTCGGTGTCAGAGTCGGGAGCATTTGTTTAACGGCACATTGTGGTGCATCCATTGTAACAGTAGATTAGATCAGCAGGGTGTGAGCTCGTTGTCACGGAAGAGTTGTCCATCAATGTGCAATTTGCTTTTCCTTTTTTTCTACTGTTTTCCTATTGGGAAAATCATTCTTAAAACATATTTTCAGTGTGTTCTAACGGAGCAGGTAATACATGGAGAGGTTGGTTTATCTCATTTCCTTGCTTTGGGAAAGAAGTGGTCAGATTTGACAATAATTAGTGTCTGTTGTTTGTGTTTTTAAGGACTGGCATCTTAAGTTGATGAAATGTTTAATTAGCTTTAGTTGTTGGAGGGAGAAGGATCAGGAGGCTGTGGGTAACATGGAATGTAATATTTCTTACAGCTACTATAAATAACGTTTAAATGGTTATGAAACAGTCTGAACCTAACGCTCATGCCTCTTTATAACCTACATCAGTAAACCAGAACCAGGACTGAGAGGAGCAGACTGTCAGACTCTGCTGCAGTAAAATGAGACATTTTCTAAAGGGAATCTGGTCCCTGGAAACACTACCAGATGTATCCACAGGGCCCGCCAAAGTAAACACAAAATACAATTTCCTTGTAGCTGTATTATTGTAGAACGTGATTTTAAAGGTGGGTTAGGGTTAGGGTTAGGGTTATAATAAAACAAACTGTTATGCAAACCACTTATATGTTTTTACAACTCGTGGCATTTTTAGTGTTTCGAAACTGCACTCTCAATTAATATTTGGGTTTAGGCAAGAAAACCATTTGGTTAGGTTTAGTTAAAAATGGTTTGGCTTGAAATAAGTAAGTTATTGTTGGTTTCACACACAACACAAACAGTGGTCTCCTGGGTGAAAGTCCTGTGTCTGACCCAATCGTCCACCCTATCTTCCTCCCTGCACAGACTTTAATTCCAAACGTATTTGTGATACGTACATAGGGAAAATACATTCACTCGAAACATAATTGAGAGTTCAGTTTCGTAATATGGAGACGTTATATTCGGGAGACCAGGCTAAGTGGTTAATAGCTGTTAGACAGTATAGTTGATCTGCTCCTGGCTAAACTCCAACCTGTGTTTTAACGCCTACAAAACCTTGTTCAGTTATCGTAGCAAGTGAAATCCTTGTATGGAGAGCCTACTGATCAGGGCAGAAGCCTCTTGTCTGGTTGAGTCAGAGAGTGAATCAGAGGATCGGAGGCGTTTTGGAAGATGTTGTACAGTTCATGGATTTGTGCAGTTGGTTGAAACACCAGTCGAGCTACCGTTCAGTCATCCAGACAGTCAGTGGTGGTAAACACAGGAAGATTTATGTCCTCCGTCTGATCATAAATCGTGACATTCCCAGTTGGTTGCAGCAGTTGTAATATTTGCTATAGTTTCTTTGTCAAGGTTTTTATCAAGTGGCTCATGGTTTTGTCTGCTTCATAGTGAAAATGTTCCTCATCAGCAGCAGTCATAGGAGGGTGACACTGTGTTGAATGAGGCTTACAGTAATTCTTCTTTATATGATATAACTGGCTGGAAAAGCTTCACTGCTACACTGTCGGTGGAATAGTACAAATATGTAATTTAATAAATGTTCCCTAAAATGCATGAGCACTGTAGTTTTTAGCAAACATCACTCTAACAGGAGTAAAGGGTTGACTTTAACTCTCTCTGGATTACTGTCCCTACTTGGATGATAATTCATTGCAACTCTCTGACTTGGGGGAAACCATGGGTCATAATGTGCAATAATGGGACATTACATTTTGAATTAACCATATACACGTACCCAAGATTTACTATTGTGCATACATAGCTACGTGCCTGTTCTCATTCACATCTGTGGTCCTTACTGTTAAGCTGTTACATTTTTGGCATCGTGTATAATATTTTTTGGCACCTTACTGCTGATGTTAAACTTTTTATTACATAGACAGGTGCATACATTAAATCTGACCTCTGCATTTAACCCATCCTAAGCATTTTAATAAGCGCCCAGGGAGCAACTTGACAGTAGGAGACAGAGATTGAACTTCCAACCTTGTGGTTATTAAAAAATAACTGGCTTTACTCACTGAGCCACAGCCACCGAAATAATTATTGTTAGTATTCAGTTTTTATTCAACTTCTCTACTTTGTACTGCAACTGCTGCGAGGGATTTCAACTTGTATTATTATTTTTGTGGTAGAGTATTTCAAATGTGCATTAATTCACAGCCACTAACTGCATTCCCTGAATAAATATTATGAATCTTTTGGAAAAAGCGAGTTCAAAGAGAAGCCAACAGAAGGGTCTACAATATGCGTTTGAAGAATATACATCCAGGATTCAGCAGTGAAAACCGGTTAAAAGGATAAAATAGAAGCTAAAGCCGGGTATGTCTTTATTGACTGTTACAATCATTAAAAAGCAAAAGCAGCTCATGTATTTATTCAGTTTAACTTCAGTAGCTAGCGTAGCATAAAACTGCTAACGTTAGTTAATGATGTGCTAAGGAGCCACAAGGTTAGAGGTAGAAACGTAACATTTTAGAAACGTATATCTCCTTCCAGCATCTCCGGATAACGAGTCTCATTATTCTTCTTTCAACCGTGACTATCTCCATATCCAAAATCTGAAAGGATTGCATGCCAGTCTTTGGAGCAGAGCTGGATAGTAGGCGGACTCTTTTAGGAGCTGGACAATGCTACGCTATGATTAGTCAGTCTCAAGGGGCTGGACCTGGCAAAGGGTTAATTGTTTCCTTCTTGTTTAATGAGATTTGTTTGTAATAAGTAAAAGTTTTGAAGTTCACTTAAATAAAGTGGTTATTTAAGTTAAATCAACCCTCTGCTCCAAATTCTGACTCATCATTTAAGCAATAACATTTCAGTAGAGAGGTATTTCATTATAGATGAACGTTTATTATTCTTGGGATTCCTCTCTTAAATCGACCAGAAACCTTTACCCTGGTAGCAGTACCTGACACCACTGCTGGCTGCTCTTTCCGAGGCCACATTTAGATTACATTAGCGCAGAAATGTCAACACTCCAGAAAGTTAATTTAACCTGGAGGCCTTTTGGGAACATTTCGCCCCTCGTTGTGCTCGTGTAATGTGGAATATTAGGGTGGCCAAATGAAGGTGGTGCATTTTGAGTAAAGATATATTTAACTTCAGCAGTAACATTAATGGCTTCTGACCTCGTTATATTTGAGAAAAGAGGCACATTTACATTGTGGAGTTTAACAGCATGAGGCAAATGTGAAAAGAGGGCAAACATGTATTTCAGTAGAATAGAAATGTCCAGTTATTAAAAGCCCCTTATAAAAGGAACTCTGGTGCTCGGAAACACTATAACTTTTGTCCACAGGGACCGCCAAAATCAACACAATATAAAAGTTCCTTGTAGTAGCTTTAACATAGACCATGTTTTGTAAAATGAAAACAAATATATCGTGGTTCAACCCAGTATCAAGAATTAAACGTTGGCAATAATTTATTTACAAATTTATTCTTTTGAAAGCCTTCTCCTATAAAGTGTAAAATAACCTTCTCTATTTTACTAAAATGTTTTCTTAACACTTCCATGTGGCAATTCATAAACAAACTAGAGGAAGCTCTTGTTTGTGTTTTGTGGAAATGGTGAGGGGGGTGCCCACACATTTATAACACGTTGCATGTGTTAAGAAAAAGAGAAATTCTGAAAACAACAATGATAAGAGTGTCCTTGAATTTATATCTAAGAAGACACACACACATAAATATACTATTGTTAATCAAGATACAGAGAAAGAAAATCATAAAGCACAAGAATCCTTGAACAATCGACCACAGTAATAGATTTAACAACGGCTCTGTGGAAAACAGATCATTTACTGTGGAATTTGTACTCAACAAATACTGATGATAAAAAAAGAGACGATGTCACGGTGAACCCGGCCGTGTCTGGTTCTGTCTTACTCAGCTCTACGTTCTCACTTAAATCTCCAAATCCTTCACACACCATAAAACTGAAACATCCCAGGTTTGTTTTCTGTCTTTGCACGCTTCTTGCAGAGCTGAGATTGTAATTTTTACATATCTGTTTGGTAGTAAATCTATAACAGTTGCATCGTATTTTAGAGGATCGTCATATGTGTTTATTTGTGTAGAAATCTTCAAAGCAGACTCTGAGATGTTTTGGATTAGAAGTATAAAGTGGCATGATGATTATTCTACCACTTTCAGTTTACAGTTTATTTACTATACTTTACTATACTACTTTTTTGTGTTTTATCCACCAAAGATGACAGTGTTTCCTCAACCTTATCCAAGTGTTTTAGTTGCCTACTTACACCTTAACTCTACTTTATTCAACCATTCAAATGATATCTATTCAATTTCCGCTCATTACATGTATACAGTCTTTACAATATAAACTTCCGTCTTCACAGGAAACAACTTAGTTAGCGTTAAGAAAAGAGTTTATGGTCTCAATGTTCTTCAAGTCTTCTTCAATACAGCATGATGTTCATTTAGTAAATGATGCTCCATTTAGAGTCAAACAGACCATAAAGCAGGGTATGCTTTAGGGCGGGGCTACACATTGATTGACAGGTCTCTACCAGAGACACTCCTACGCAGTCGGAAGATGGTGGCTTCACTGGTTGCAAAAAGTCAAGATGGCGACGGCCAAATCGCCATCTTTGAACTTGAGGCTTCAAAACGGCAGTGGTTAGTAAGAGAACCTAATACTTAAAGGAGGGAAAGCAACACTGTTGTGAATGATAGATAACCCTGTTAAATCTCTTTCCCAGGTTGAGGAACTTGTATAAGATAAATGCGTCTGTACCTTCTGTGACGCACTCTCTACATCAAAGAGGTCTCTACGGGAGCACATAGACTACCAGATGCTGGTACCAGACAACGAGGATTGATAAAGAAGTCTTCGTAAAAAAGTACAAAGTACATCAGATCTGCCACGGGGATTATAATAATAGCACATAAACGCTGTTCTTTGTTTCAGTTCCCATGCCTCTGCAGCCATTCGTTTGACAGCCTTTGTCTTTCTGGGACAAATGCTCTCATATTCTGTCCTAGTCTGCACTTTGAATTGCTTTCAGCCCTCTAGATGAAAGAACATGGATTGAACTTCTACAACTAGCGTATGTAAATGGTGTAAGTACCTGTTATGCAACTCTTTTTGCTTTGGATAATAAACTGTGCCCCGAGCTATTTGAATTATGACCAAACCTCCATACAGCCAACAGTAGTGAGAAACTTTATCACATATATGCTGGGAGGTTATCACCCCTTAAATATTATAGACGGTTCAGTGGAGAGAATGTTGTCCTTTTTTTTCAAGGATTCTTGTGCTTTATGCCCTCTTCAGCCCTGCTCTGTATTTTATAGCCATTTGTGATTTCTTTTACAGATAGAAAAATAGAAACCTTTTTACAATTCGAGGGCCAAATGCAGTTATATATATTATATATATATATATTTTTTTTTTCATTTGACATTTACGCATTAGGCGTATTTTTGGATGCAGGGAAAGTTAGAAAGCTTTTAAAAGCTCTGGCGTGGAGTCCGCTGGGTGCAGGAAATGCCATTTTCTTCTTCTGCACTCATCATCGAGCCGTCCTCAACTATTTTCGTCCTTGGAATTTTTGAATAACAGTCAGGTTGGTGAAAAAGTTTTGACAGTTTGTCCCCCCTGCTGTCCAGTGAGGTGCTGCGCCGCTGACAGGACCGCTGGTTTTGTCAGGACAGTGACGGCCAGAAGGACGTCACAGGCTTCGGTGGTCCTTATGAGCCGCTGATGTCTTGTGTCTGGTGAGAGGCTCGCTGCCAACGTGTGAAGAGAAGCAGACGTGTGTGTCTGCAGCCCTTTACGCTATAAAAGTTACATTTTAATTTGTCTAGTAAACAAGGACTGAATGCAGCTTTTGGATGACATTAGTGGCCTTTAATGGGTTCAGTCTACTCCCTAAAGGAGACACCGCAAAAAAAACATTATTTGTCATGCACCGGCAGAGTTTTACAATTTTGGGCTATTTTTTTATTACCTTTTTCTTCTGTAATCAGGAAATTGCAATTATACATGACTGCAAGAAGGCTTTCATTCTTATGAAAACACCCACATCTGATATGCTATCATTAATCTTTTTCATCAGCAATAAACTGAACAAATAAAGCTGTAATCTAGTGACTGGACAAAACTACCAGACTCTATATAAAGAAGTTAACCAACTATGACAGTAAATGCAACTTACAGTATGCACTGCTTAATCAGTATTAACACTCTGACAATGTCATAGTTCATCAGTAACAGGGGACATTTTACTGCAGAGTGAGAACTTTCACTTTTAATATGTACATGATGCAGATAATTCTTCTGTACTTTTGCTTACTTTACTTTAACACTACAATTGACCACTTGGACTGGTCAATTATGAGATTTTGGGCTATTTTTTAGATTTTTTCTCCCGTAATCAGGACATTGTAATTATAATATATATTTAATATATATATATATAATATAAATAATAATTTTAAAATAATTTCATTTAATGTATTTGTTTTGTTATTTATTCTTTTTTTTTTTATGTCTAATAATTTCGTCTATGAATTTGAAAATTAGTGTTCATTCCTGTCACCTGTGCTAGATGCGCCGGAGAGGAAGTCAGGCTTAGCACCGTGTAGATACCAATAACATTTCATCAAACATGGCCGAAGTAATCCCTATTGCTGCTTCGTACATGTTGAACTTCCAGATTAATCTGAAAACCCAAACCGCTGTTGTGTCTGGGTTCATAACATTATCTGGAGGTGATCTTTGAATTTCACCGAGGTGTATTCACTTCATCCAGCAAGCCACATGTCTGTAGGTTTAGTACAGCTGTATGAAACAACTCTTAAAATGCTTGTTTTTTCAATTAAGTTCTGATCAATCAGGCCAAGGCTTTGCTAACATTGTAGCTGCTCCATCATCACTCAAAGTTATGTCAACTACAGGCATAAATACAGCAGTGGTGTTATTGTTTATAGTATAGAAAGTCTTTGGTTTAAACACATACATGTATAGACATAGAGTTTCTTCTTGTCTCTGTTCAAACATGAGGGACTATCGTAGAGCTCAGGGTGACTAGAGACGGTTTGACTCTAAATGGAGCATCATTTACTAAATGAACATCATGCTGTATTGAAGAAGACTTGAAACTAGAGATTGAGACCATAAACTCATGTTTACAATGTTTACTGAGGGAATAAATCAAGAGAGAAGTAGAGTCATTTTCTCATAGACTTCTATACAACCAGAGGAGTCGCCCCCTGATGGACACTAGAGAGAATGCAAGTTTTAAGACACTTTCTGCATCGGATTCACTCGGCAGAACCCAAGTTCTGTTATTTCAACATTTTAATGCAGCAGTGGAGGTTAGTTTGTTCAGCTGAACCAGGTTACAATGATTTAGAGTGCTCAACAGTGAGGTGTTTGGAGTTAAGGGGAAAAGTAAAGCGGTTGGCGGCAGAGTATTGTCACCAGGGATTTAACCTTCATTCTCCTACTGGTGCAGAAAATCACTGTTGACCAAAAGAAAAACATCAACACCAGCACTCGTTTGACCACTGAACACCCATTTTCACTTCTGTACTCTGCACATTGTACCTGGGTTTTCTGTAACAAAAGGGGGTTCTATCTGGAAATGACCACCATGACAGAAAAGATGGGAGTCTCATCTATCAATAAAATGTATTGCATGTTTATATTCATGTTCATTTTACAAGTTCACAGTGTTGCCATCCTGCAGGTCTGTAAGAAAAGGGGGCTACCACCATCCTCCGCCTCGTGGTTCTTGGCTCGGCGCTGCGATTGTTGAGCAGCGGAGCGGCACAGGAGGGGAATGATCAGCGGCGTTCCTGCCCAGGAGGAGCCGCTGACCCCTGAGTCAACCTCATCTGTTTTCCTCCCCGTGGACAAACACCGGAGGAGCCGAGAGCTGAGCCGCCCGCCGAGCCGCCGTTCATGTATCACCAACAATATCTGCTTTCAGAGGCCCGCGGCTCCACACATCACACTGCGGAAGAAGAAGGCAGCTACACCTGTAAGATATGGTGAGTCAGGTGAAAAGAGCTGATAAAAAAAAAACTAATGGGAAAAAGAAAAAAACTCAAACGCTGTACTTGAAGTATAGCTGGGATTTTTATCAAACCCTTGACATCATGAATAGTAATATGCGCTCCACTGCTTTTATAGATTACACCTAGTTCTAGGTTGTGTGTGTGTGTGAACGAGCACAAAACTACAGGTCTTTATTTCTCACAGAAAATAACCAGTCATCGCATGAGAAACGAGACTCCCTAGATAGTATTTTCATAAGAAAAAGACTCATATTTTTGTGCCGTGGATTTTTAAAAGCCACATCACTCGTAACAAACGGCGTTTCAAACGATGATCCCTCATCTGCTCGTAATAATCTGATCCTTCAGTAGATCAGCCCTCCCCCGACACAAGCGAGAGGCACAACAGGGGTGGTTAATGTCCTGTTGGCTGTTTGCCAAGATATTATGTGACCTTTAAAAGGTTCACGGGTTGATGCAGAAGAGCCGGCTCAGCAGACAGCGGCGAGGATAAAGAAAGAAAAGTGGAGAATGAGGAGGTGTGCAGAGGCCATTAACAGAGAATTGATCAGGCCTGGTGCTGCCCAGCACAAATGCCGATATTCTTCCAAGGCTGATGTCTTTGCTAACACCAAAACAAGTAATCAGCGGCCCTATTACAAAGACTACAGGCGTCTGCAGCGGCCCACTAATGATTCTGTTTTCAGACACAGAAGAATGATAATTATGGTGCAAGTGAGCAGGCTGCAGTCTTTTAATTTATCCACACAGGGATTACAAAGATACTTTGGTTTTCATTTATTTGCCCTTCAAAGTAAAATACTGAATCACTAAGTGTGTTTTGAATCATCTAAAGGACAAAAACACACAGAATATATTTGCTAAAACTTTTCTTTTTACTTAGCCTACTTACTTATTTATTCTCCTTTCTTCATTTTCTATTGTATGATGCCTGTTTGGCTTCTCCTTGATTTGCCTCTATTAGATGATATAGTTTACTGTTTGACGACAGAATAAATTAATGTAAGAAAAGAAAATAACATCAAACAAGTGACTGCCAAATACAGAAGCTTAGGTTGAACTTCAGGGAGAGCACATTGCCAAAATAAACAAGCAAATAAAACTTTGCCTGAAAGAAAACCAACGTAAAAATAAATTAAAGTTACCATTCTAACCCAAACTACACAAACACAAAAAACAAATCAGGACAAAAGAGAGATGGGTACAAATTGGCAGCTCTCCTCTGCAGAGCTTCCTGGCAAGGAGTTACAATAAAGAAATAAAAAACAACCCGATAATTAAAAATAATTAACCAATTAACTGAAATGTTTTTGACATTAAGCTGGCAACAACACAGAGTGCAGGATTAATGAAGTCCCAACACAAATGCGTGGAGTAGACACCGAGAGCCCGAGGAGCAAACGCAGCATTTATTTACATATTTTCACATCCTGGAGGATGCAAGAAGAAAAACAAGGAAGAAGTAGTTCAAATTTCAAAAATATAGCAACCAAAAAACAACAACCACTAAATGACTGCCACTGGTCTTCCAAGTCTTGTTATCTAAAAATGTAAAATGAGGTGCTACTTTTGTCAACAGCAGTTAATTATATTGGCCCTGGAGTTAATATGTAATGAAAACAAACCCTTTTTTAAATGTATTTTTAAATCTCTTTGGAGAGCCATGCAGAGAACTCCACCGCCCAGTCTCCACACTCCACCCTCTCTATGGCTGATTAGTTCAAAGACAGTCGTCCTGCACTCTTTTTTTATAGATTTTTATTCAACAAAAGAAAAAATTGACTAAGACCAAGCAGAGATGTTTTGAAATATAAAAATGCCAATGCATTATTTTCCACCCTCAAAGATCACCTGAGCTTTTATAAAGAATAACGAAAATAAATGGACTGTGAGAAGTAACGGCGTGACAGTTTATTTACACATCTGTGGATATACAACCTAATAGTTGATAGAGAAGCTCAAGTAATGACTCATCTACAACGACGTGCTGCATTTTGGATTTGGTGTCATGTGGAGTTATGTGACTCACATGCATACAGATGATAAATGCGATAGCTGATGGACATAACGCGTAATAACACTGCGGGCTCCATATGTCAGCTGTGAATTAATTGCCAGTGCACAGTGTGTGTTTGTGTGGGTGTTTTTTCTTCACGTGCAGTCAGAGTCATAAATCCATAAGTGTGAAGGCTTAACATGCCAAGACAGTGCACTCTGGGAAGTTAAAGCAGCGGGAATCATTTTCTCCTCCGCCTTGTGAGGTAAACACTGGAATTATGTTGGAAAACAGACGAGTCGTGTTCAGCTTTGAGGGGTCAAACAAACACAGGACTTTCACCCAGGAGGCCGCTTGTCACTGTCATACATCTCTAACGTTGTTTTACGTAACAAATATATTTATTTTACCTATAAGAAGGTACAAATTTAACTAAGTCATTTTGTTGTGTAAATAAACCTAAAATCTAAGAAAACCTACGTCCGAAGTTTTTCCTGGAAAGACACTATGCATGTACGTTTCCTTTGAACTGGGAAGTTTATTTTGAAAAAACACTATTCATGTAATCAAAGGAAACTGACACGTCACTTGTGTGAGAGTTTGTAAACAGATGTTTTGATATTATTTTGCTCCATTTTTTGATTCTCCGTTCATCATCATTAGAGAAAAAACAAAGTATTTATAATACAAATGGTCATTTTGTGGGATAAACTAAATAAACCAGCCATGGGAGTCTTCCACTGATCCAACAAAGTCTTGGAAACAAGAAAGGTACAAAGATTAAACAACAAAATACGACATGATTTGGCTGTTGTTTGCTTAACTGTTATCACTGCTGAAAGATAAATCATGCCACGTTGACAACAACTCAAAAAAAAAAGACCTTGCATATATTAAAATGTCAGTCTGGAGTGTGGGTGTGTAAATAACTGAGAGGTGACTTTAAACTATGCTCACATTTTTGTCATCAGTGCTGAAGAATAAAATAATTAATATGATAAATATCAACTTTTGTCTTTATATGAACATATTTTGAGTTTCTTATGAATAGTATTTATTGTTTGAGTAGTTTTGTGTTTGGAAACCCACTTGTCTCAATTGGATTCATTTTAAATTGTTGAAATAACAGGAAAACCGGTTGGTTGTGCTGGTTTGATCATATGAAAAAGCCACATTATTGAAGCAACCCCCCCGTCTGACAGAGATCCAGCTCTCACTGAGTCGATCTGTGATTTATACACCAACAAACAAGTAAAAATCTGGATGGCACGGATGTTGGAATCAAAGAAACGTCACGCCAATGTGAAAAAAACAAAAACAAGGACCAGTCCACAGAGGCAGAAAACAATTAGTGGCGCTTCAAAAGGATGGACGAACATGAGAGAAATGCATTAGCTGGTACGGGGAAGGCTGCGGGGAGGTTCTGTTGGTTTCAGGGTAACAGATGAAAAAGCTCTCTGTAGTTCCAGGCGTCTTCTGGCAGCCAGAGGAAGGATGTCACATTACTTCTTCTGTGCTCTCCCGGCCGCTGCAGGGAGAATGTAGTCTGTCAGCAGCAGCAGCAGCAGTCAATCCGTTTCCAAAGCCCCGGAGCTCACACAAAGAAAAAAGGCATTTGGAGAGAGTCGAAGCCTGTGTGTACAGAAGCACCGTCGCTCTGGTTTGTTGTGTAAAGGCTGTTGGTGCCCAGTGTCTCCGCCGAGGATGCTTGATGTGTTCAAGACCCAAGGTTATTACAGAACACAACTACAGGCTGAAGGCCGGCTCTGCCGAGGCCTCAGCGACACGTTTCAAACATAAACAGGAACGAGTTCATGTCAAAATGGGCACCAAAGTACGTCAGGCTTTTTTCTGATGAAAAACAACCAATTTTTAGCCTGGAAGAAGAGTGGATGTGTCAGAGATGTGGACTCGACTCACTGTTTTGATGATTTGAAACTTGACTTGGAAGGAAAACATTTACTGGAGACATTTAATGTTTTAAGTTTAAGGCGAGGAACCTCAGTTGAATACGGCAAAGGGTGTTTAAATATGTAAATGACGCATAAGCGTATTAAATATGTGCCAATTTGCATAGTTTCCTTTACAGGAATCTGAACATTGGATAAAGCCAGGTTTCATTTTTTTTGACATATTTGAGTCAAACGTTTTAACAGACGGAATGTCTGGATATCTCTTTTTATCACTCCATAACTACTGCCAACAGCCATGAAAAAAGAATCCATTTTCTACATGTTTATTATGAGCAAAATGTTGTATGAATCAGGCTATGAATGATAGATGAATAAAACCCCTCTGTAGAAACCTTCAGAATATAGATATGAATGAAAGTGGAAAGTTTGTAAGAGCTACTGAAGTGGAGATTTCTGGCTCATAGTCTGAGGTTTTAAAAAAAAACAACCTTGAAAGATATGTTTTGTAAAATGAAATACCTTTTGAAGAACTAATATACATCACCATGAAACTCAACCTGAGTTGATTACTGACGTTAAGACAATTTCTCTGAAATGTTTAAATATGCAAATGAGGCATTATCTGAAGGTAACTTTTGGTGAAATCTACACCTAAATACAACTTAATGTATATTTTGGATGTTTTCTTTCCACTAGTTTGAAGGCGAAAAATCTCAAAATGAATCAGTGCATTTCAAAAAAAGTTTTTGCATTTCATAAATAGAAAAAAATGTGTCTGTCTTGTAAATGTTGACATTCCAAGTTTGTGCGTACCGTAACCCGATATTGGAATGGCCTTATCATGATTCTGAGTCATCATTTTACAAATTCAAGATTTTCAAATGTTAAGAGTTTAAGAAATAAATAAGCCTTCATTTCTTTTTGTTTGATTAAATTTATTTCACACAATAATAATAATAATAATTTGTATACAACTTAAATTACTTTTTATTAAAAAATGATTACAAAACACTGACTTTTAACTTGTCTTTCCTTTTTATAAAGACCATAACTAGGGACTCAGTAAACTCCAGTAACAGGAAAAATACAAATAAAATAAACTTTATTACAGAACGATATAGTTAACATGAATTTGCATCTGTTGGCTGTAAAGATAAATAATACAAAAGAATAAATTAATTCAGACATTACAAGCTTTTTTAACCCCTTTGCAAATATAATAATAACCTTATCATGACTCGGTTTATGTGGCAAACATAAAACACATTTATGCTGCGTTAACCCGACCCTCAACAGCTTCAGGTATTAAGTGAAATCAGCCTCAACACTAATCGTAAATTACATTACATTCAAAACTATGTGACCGTGACAGCAAACACACATGTACACTCTTATAATTAACGGTTTAATGAAAACAAACTGTGAATGAACCAGTTATGTGTTACAATATTCATAGAAAAAATACAATTTAACCAGAACTGATGAGTGAACCTCGAAGGAAATAAATGCAGCAACTGACAGGAGCATCAACACCACTTACACTAGAACATAATGGTGATGATCTTTATTTATTTGGTCCACGTCACCCAAAGGAGCAGCTGCTGACGCCACAACGTTCATCTGCCCCTCGCACCTCGTCAGTAAGATCTTCTGCTACAAGGTTTCAGTTGTTGAGGCATGTTGTGTTGTTGTCAGGGGCAACTTCCAGTTCTATTGTAGATCAATAATGTGAGGTTTGTGTAGCACAGTGTCAGGTTAAGATGTTCACCTTTCATCATCAGCATCACAGCGTGTTTCAACATCTGGACTATTTAACCATGACCAGCGTAACCGAGTGATATTGATTGGTTAGTGTGTTGTTGTTCTTTGTCATCACATGTTTACCAAACCGTTGCAGGTATTGACAGAATATCTGATTGACCTTTCTCAAGGCAAAATAGGAAAAGCACATGTGCTCAGAATATAATTAATGGATTTTACATATATATCTTATTTGTAGTCTATGCATGCATTTATTTAATAAACTATCATATTTTTTATCCTGATAATATAATATACTATTTATAATATATTATTATAATCATCTTATTTTCTAATTATTATATTATGATTTTTTAATAATAATAATAATAATTATTATTATTATATAGTTATTAATTTCAGGTATTACAACTACATATGTTAAGTTTATTAATATTACTATTTAATAATTATCACATTTATATATATATATATATATTTATAGTTTGATGAAGAACTGTATCAGTCACAAATAAAATACATTTTGCCATGTAGAATAAAGGCATTTTGATTTTGCTTTTAGTATTATTCTTAAAAGAGACTTTATATATATATATATATATATATATCCACCCATGCAATGAGTCCTTCACAAGACTATTGATATATGTGTTAAGTGATGTTACATTATTGTGTTTAGAACTGACATTTCTTCTACTAGTACATTTGTGACATCTCTTCACTTTTTTCTTTTTAACTCTATATACTCTTGCACAGCTAATTGAGCATCTTTCAATAAAACAAATGATATCTGAAATCCATTTAGCTGCTTTGGATCAAGGTGCTGGTATGGTGCATACTTGCTCTCAGTGTCGGCTCAGAGGGACACTTGAATATAAAACAAGAGCCATCGCTGGTGTTTTCATAACTGCTAATTACGGTGCTTCTCCTGCTAGGATAAGTCAAAGGGCCTGCTGTTAAAAAGGAGCCCGCTGGTTCCTCACATTTCCACAGAACTAATATCTTACAATCTGTCCTCGGCTGCAGTTCAGATCACAGCAGCGACCGCCTTGTCTAACGGGCGTGCAATCTCTCCGAGGTGCTGCTACGTAACAACAATGGACAGAGATTGAGCAGCATAGTTCACAGGTTTCAGAAGGGCCCCGCTGCACCAACACCCGTATATCATCATCATTATTCTGAAGGGCTGAAGATCAGTGACAGGAGGCCACGCGGCCATATCACATTACAAGTGACATGTTAACACAACAGCAGAGAGAGGTCATCACAGTGGGGGATACTGATAACTGCACCGTGATGATGGTCACACACAGTCCTGGAAACGTGGATTAAAATCCAGCTCTTCTGATTTATATACGTGAATGAAACACAATTAGATGAAGGGCAGTGGTTGCCACCTTGCTTAAATCACGGACGTCAAGGATCTGGCAAAATTGCTTTTTCTGCTCATTTGCATGGGTCACACATTCCACTTATCTGCTTTGATTTAATTGGACGGTGACAGCAGAGCTTTACGGTGTCTCAGAGGCCAGTTTTTTTTAAATATATATATCTCTGGCTAACTACTCCAGGCCTGTAATGTGCATCAGAGAAAGGGAGCATGTTGAAGCATTACTGTAACGCTATTTTGACTATTTTCTTTGTCTTTTATCTTCATACCAATATTTATTTACATATCTTTAATTATCTTAATATCTGTCTTATTAAAGTAAATATATCATGAGGGCAATGTAAAACAGCTCCAAATACATTTTTCTATAAACAAAATTGAGCTTTCACTAAGCCGCTGCTGACATGGAGCCCACACTGCCACTAACCCAGTCCTTGAAGAAGAAACAGTCTAATTTTGGGAAAAACTAAAAAGTGAATTCAGAGAAAAGCAGCCTGAAGAGTATGCAATATATGTTTGAAGTATATATCCAGGATGTTTAACTGATTCCGCAGTGAAAAGGATAAAGATAGAAGATAAAGCTCCAGATCACAGGGTAAAGAGAACCAGCACATCACCTGGATATCAAGACAGAAGACAATGAAGTTAAGGAACGACCCTGTTCCTGTAGAGCTAGGTAGGCCTTTATTCATTGTTACAACCATTAAAATACCACCAGTATACCTTCAGTAGCTAGCGTAGCATTGCAGTGCTAACGCTGGTTAATGATTTGCTAAAGTACCCTGCTACTGGTAGCTCCACAGGAGCATGAACATCTGAAACCATCGATGAGAGCCTATGGAGCAGAGGCGGAGAGTTTTTGGACCCTGGTCAGAGGCGGCCGATACTATGCTATGATTGGCCAGTCTGTGTCGAGGGCGGGACTTGGCAGGGGTTAATCCAGAAACGGCTTAATATGAATATAATTATCTCCCATGTTGGCAATGTTTATGCTGAAGTTGTCACTGGCAACGCATTGCATTTGTTTGTCCTAGGCCTTGAACACTCACCATCTACGTCCTGTATGTTGCACAAGAAACACAGCATGTCCTCTTTACAGAAGTCATTGCAACAGAGGAAAGAAGTGTAGGCACGAAATATGAATTGTATTTGGGAAAACAAATGCAAATCATTTTCAGGACACAGGGGTGGTGTCATACATTATGAAACATCTGCATTTTAATTTATAATGAATCTGCCATTTCAAAACATACCCTTTGTGAATACTTTTAAAGGGTTGATCCAGGAAGGTCACCACGCTTTTTGTTGTAAGATATATCTTTTTATTGTTTGAACCTTGTTGTGTTTTCTGTTGGATTTACTTTTTGGAATCAGGAATGACTTTACTGGGGATCTTCAAAAACCAGCTGCCCCTCTAGTCCGCTGTGCACTACAGCTGCTCGAAACCATCCTCTGATGAAAAGAATCTGTCACAGTGAATATCTTTGATCTCATCCGATATCTTTGATCCTGAGTTGTGAGTTAGCTGCTGAACCACGTTGCCTTGACGATCTTACATTTCCCACAAGATAGCTTGTCAAAAGAATAGTCGCTATATTTCATGTGGTGTTATTATATTTCATTATCAACAGAAAGCCTAGAAAGAAAAGAAAAACAACAACAATAACTCACTCATAATGGACAGGCTCCCTCCCAGAGTGTCTGGGGGCAGCTGGGAATGACCTGTGGTGGACCAGCTCCCTCCTGAAGGGGGACGGCCAAAAGCAATGACACCCCTGAGACAAAGCTAAGAAAAATAAATACTGGGAGATATAAAGCATCCTTGGTTGCCTTCTTTCTGGGCTGCACTGAACCCCTGCATAACACAAGTTATCATCAATACTAATAATATATGTGTCTATGTGCAGGTTTTGCATGAATCTTTACTTTCACCACTCCTTCTCTCACACATACCTGCACATATCTCTGATTGAATGTCGACTGTTTTTGCATTCAGTCAGTGCAAGTCAGGTAGTCCATCGAGGAACCGTTAACAACAATAACAAGGGGAGAAAGACCACTATGTATGAGTGTGGGGGGGGGACTACTGTTCATGTACCATGTGAGACCAGAAGTCCACTTAGACTTTACGCTTTTTATGTTACGTTGTTACACTTGTAACAAAAGGCTGCTAAGGTCGATTTTTGTTTATTTATTTATGCGAGCTACATTACGTTGTTATGTTACGTTGTTTTGTCACGCTGTTACGTCACGTCACGTTGTTACGTCACGCTGTTACATCACGTTCACGTTGTTACATCACGTTGTTACGTCACGTTGTTACGTCACGTTCACGTTGTTACGTCACGCGTTGTTACATCATGTTACGTTGTTACGTCACGTTGTTACGTCACATTGTTACGTACACATTGTTACGTTACATTGTTACGTTATGTTATTGTTGTTACTTGTTGTTACGTCACGTTACGTTGTTACCTTGTTACGTTATGTTGTTACGTTATTACCTTGTTACGTTACGTTGTTATGATACGTTGTTATGTTACGTTGTAATGTTAGTTACATTGTTACGTTACATTGTTACGTTACATTGTTATGTTATGTTGTTACGTTAACAGTCAAACACAAACCGTGATCTTTTTTCTAAATGACTTCTAACCAAGTCATTTTGTTTCCTTAACCTTACCAATTGTTTCACAATTTTAACCACGTGGTATTGTGCATTTCTGAAAACGTGATACGAGGTGGATATGAAACGTATTCATAAAACAGGTTTTTGGTTTGCAACGTCAACATTAAAGGTATCCTGTGTTTTGCAAAGATAAACAATACCAACATTTTTTCGGGCAACTTGGTTGTAGGCATATGAATGTTTAAGTCACACTTTCACGTCACACAAAATCTGTAATCAAATATATGACATAACATCTGTTTTAATGTCTGTATATTTTGTCATACCTCTGTCTGTTTAGTTTGTCTTATTTGTCACCTTAGTACTATGTCACACTGAGAAAAGATATATTTCATTATTATAATAGATGATTAAACAACATTCATACAAAACAGTATTCTCAATAAACCCTTCTCTAGTACCCGCCCCCTGCTGCTACGCTGTGATTGGCCAGTTTGTGTTCGAGGGGCGGGAGCTAACGAGGAGGCAGTTTCTTTTGTTTTGTTTTTTTGAATCCCTGGTCACCATGGTTTTATGTGGGACAAATTCATCAAGGTGTTTTATGGTCACTTGGGACAGCGTCACAATAGTGCTGCCAGTGGTCGCACCTTAATGATCTGAGTGCTTTCTGAAGGCCTCAGTACCTCACCGCTCATCCGTCAGCATTCACCATCAGGCTGTGACAGCACAGCAGTAATGGCGCAGAGTTTCTATTTCGAAGGTCACTTACCAGTTTAAAGTGACAGGGGAAAGCGAGGGCCCTGTGTGTGTCATTCCGGGCCAACACCAGTTTGACATCTGCTTCCCTTGACGTTCAATCACTGTGATTTTCTGTTTCCCACTCAGGCTCTGTGATTCTGCGGCCCGGCTTCGCTCAGGCAGGTGGGAAGTGATGAATGTGGCTCAGGTCTCAAGCAGGTGGAAAATGATGAATGGCAACAATCACACCTGACCATCAATGGAGGCTGCACAAAGCCGCAACACAAAGGAAATGATTACCAGAGGAGTTCTGTTAAATGAGTTACTCCTTTATATATTTTTATATATATAAATATATATACATATACATCTTTTTTACTCATTTTAACTTACTTTAATTTGACTTTGCCCTACCTATGCTATTTCTTCAGATAACAACAACGATAAATTGAGGGAAATTGGAGTGGTTTGGGCCTAAAGATTGGGTATTCAGTAGTGAAAAGCAGTTGTTTACTCACAAATACTCACAAGATTAAATCTCTACACAGCTAACTGAGCAATATTCTCTTCATTCATTCTCGTCATGTTTTGCTGCTTGGGCAGAAGTCGACCAGGATTTCTGTCGGAGGCTTTGAATTCCTTTGTGTCGTATCTTGACGCACAAGATTTAATTTAATGTTTAACAGGTGGTTAAGGATCAGGATAAAAAACTGATTGGTTAGAGTCAGAAAATGTTCATTCTTATATAAACTAAGTATGTCAGTGACGCAACTTAAGCAACAGAAGTAACATCATGTGACTAAGTAATGTGAAGTTGCGTGACATAACGTTGTAAAAAATAAATAAAGTCATAATTTTGCACGGCACCCAAACAGTGGTCTACTGGTTGCAAGTCGGACTATATTTTCATACTACATCTGATGCAATGAATGTCTCATAAAGAAAAGGATCAGGCTCATTTCATCCAGCATTTGTAGCGAAACCTACCAAAACCATAATGCGCCGTAAATTGTGGATATCCCACTAAATTATTTTGTATGTTATCCTAGTGATCATGAGGTGGAAGAACCGAGCTGAAATTTGACGGGATGCGATCGAGAACAGTTCGTTCTATCATAAATGTTTTCTTCACACAAAAAGGAGCGTCCCTGGAAAGTTTGAACTATTAAATAATGCATTCTGGAAAGTTTGCTTATAGGCTGGTCAACTTTAATGAGTTGAGTGAACAATCAGGACGACATTAACTGAACTCATCAAGTCAGAACAACTTGTGTTTAGAAATTCTGCAGTGGTTTGAAAATAAATGGAAAAAGTTTCAAGTCGAATTAACTCGAAATGAATCAGACTTTCCTTGCATTGAGTTAATGAGAAAAGATAAGCTGACTGTACTGATAAACATCTAGATGACATTGTGACGGCCCTAATTCAAGATGGCGACGGTGAAATCGCCAAACTCAAGGCTTCAGAAATGGCAGTCCACAAACAAACGTATGACGTCACAATGAATATGTAAACTTTTTATATATGGATTTGCCCAGTTCTTGCTGTAAAACCCAAACTCATAAAGGTTCTGCCTCTAGTATGCATGAATTTTCACATGAAATGACTTGAATTGAAATATCTGCCTCACAACCAAAATGTTCCCTGAGCCTCTGGAAAAATTCAGAGGAACTTTTTTCTGCTATTTCAAGCCAGGAACATGCAAATTTGCCTCTTAAAGCTTTAAGCGTTATTACAGATTGCAGAGTCCTTCTCAAGCAGCAATCTCAAAATGTGTGATTATCTCGTCCAGTTACCGTTTAAAATTCCACCGTCTCATCTCAATCTCCGCCAACCTGAGATTGATGCTTGCAGCGGGAGAAGCGGCAGGACTCTGCTACTCATATTTGTCTGGCATGCAAAGACGTGATTTATTTCCAAGGCTATTTTTTTCTCCAGGCTTCACACAGTTTGGCTCTGTTTACTAGTAGGATACTTTTAGTGGATGTAAAGCTTGTGACTGTCTCAAAAATCATGAAACAGAGAGATGCTAAGAGTAATTGATGGAAAAATAACTCCCACTCCTACATAATGTTTCCCCACAGTGCTGCAGAATTTAACAATCCAGCCTAAGTTACAGCAAAATCGACAAGTGATGTATTTAGCCCATCGCCGCTGAGGAAAACTACAGTAACCCTGGACCATGTGATCGATACTGTGTGTGAGAGGTACAACACAACGGCACATAAGTTCTATTGAATATACATTGTAAGAATAGTTAATGTGGTAAGGAAGAGTGGTTGCCAATTACCGTGCAAGATCCGATTGAAAAACTCCCACAAATGGTGCCTTTGAGGGCGCTTAGTGTCTCATTCAGGGAGGCTAAGTTCCCAGATTTAACGCTGAGCCTGAGGACACATGCAAATATTAATCCTAACTATCATTCAAGAGTCTGGCACACGATAATCAATATGAATAAATGACAAATGAGGGTCCCCAAATTAATTAAAATCCAGATAGCGCAGGCAGACAGCAATCTGTGACTCCTAGGACGTATCTAGGAGGTCAGGAAATGTTGACACTGAAAATTCTGCAAATTGTTCTGACACTATTTAAATCCTTCTCGAGAATATCTGCCTGTAGCAACTAAAGCACCATCACATTTTTATATGGATTTGTTTTGGCACTCGAAGCACTTGGTTCAAGTTAAAGAGCAACTAAACTCCCTCGGAAAAGTTTGCCTTGGCCGACCTTTTCACGTTCTTGAAGTGATGTAAAGGTGAACTCAAGGACCCTGTGACATCACTTATTGTGTGGTTATATGTCCCACATTTCTGATATTCTAATATTCCCCTTATTTCAAAAAGACAATATTCCAGCTGAGCTGTTAATAGAAAGCTGTGCATACTCTGCTTCTGAACACAGCCTCCTTTTTTTATTCCTTCAACAACCTTCTTGAGAAGGTCGACGTTGCCATATGTGTGCATATCCAAAAACCTGTTAATATCTAAGCCTTTCATAAAGTTTAAAGAAGGTGTGTTTCTCCTTTCAACTTGTTGGCATGAATCTCTGATGCAAACTGCTGTGAAAACACCTGCTGAGAACACGCTGTTTAAATGTCTAGTAAATGCTCCTAAAACAAGAATAATATCTGCATATCTCATGTCTTAATAGGAAAATGCACCATTTGGAATAAGACATAATTAGGAAAATCCAAATAGAATATGCTTTTTTCAGGTTGGGAATAATGTCATATTCTGAATGATAGGTGTCCCAGCTCTTCCTCCATACTGTCAGTAGCTCCATACTCCCTGTCACTCTGTCTCACTCACCTAATTGGCTCACTCTGTTCACCTGCCTGTCACTCTCTCTCAGTTCACTCCGGTCACTCCCAGTTCCACTTCCAGCTCTCAGCCCCGCCCCCTCTCTCTCACCACACTCTCCCTCACTCACCTAATCAGCCTCATGCAGTGCACCTGTCTGCCACGCCCACCTCATCAGCACCATCCCTCTCACCTGCTCACTCTGCTGCACCTACACCCTGCAGTGTTTAAACCCCAGTCAGTCACACACTCGCTGCCACATCGTTCGTTGCATTTATGTCAGACCTTCCAGCAATGTCCCGTGGACTGAGTTCCCGTTGCCGACCCTGCCTGTCTGGACTTCCCTGCCTTGCCTGTGCCCCGGTCAACGTCTCAGCCTTCTGTCCCCGACCATAAGTTTAGCCTCTGCTTCCTCTGGTTTCCATCTGCCTGTTTCCCAATGTGAGTCTGACCCTGCCTGTCTGCCTGTCGTGTGCTCAGCTTTAAATAAAGCTCCAGAACTTTATCTGTCTCCTGGTCGTTCTGCTTTTGGGTCCACACCACATCCGTGACAATAGTGGAATAATAATCCGCATGTAAACGTCGTCACTGATGCTGACAAGGGTGAGGGTGTGACAGGCTTGAAACATTCAGCCGGATTCACCACATTCAACTTAAACTTTCTTTTGAAGTTAGACTCGAGTAAAGTAATGCAGAAGTTTCTTAAAACCTGCATTCTCTCTCCTGTCCATCAGGGGGCGACTCCTCTGGTTGTATAGAAGTCTATGAGAAAATGACTCTACTTCTCTCTTGATTTATTCCCTCAGTAAACATTGTAAACATGAGTTTATGGTCTCAATCTCTAGTTTCAAGTCTTCTTCAATACAGCATGATGTTCATTTAGTAAATGATGCTCCATTTAGAGTCAAACAGACCATAAAGTGGAGTATATACTTTAGGGTGGGGCTACTGTGATTGACAGATCTCTACCAGAGCCGTATACAGCACCTTTTACGTCAATCCTCCGCAGTCCAAATATGGCTACTCGCGTTCACCGGTTGCAGAAAGCCAAGATGTCTATGGCCAAACTGCCAAACTCAGTCCACAAACCAATAGATGATTAAGTCCACTTTTGTACGCAGTCCATGGTTAGACACCTTTTAGATCCTTTCTGGTGCTGGGGTTTGTGCTGGCTGAATGCAAGTTGCTAACTGAAGGCCTGTCTCTTTCAGTAGATATCCCTTCAACACCATACAAAGGTGTCTTTGACTAAAACGTCAACGCTGTAACCTTTTTTACGTTCTGTTGATAATGTCTCTAAGATCTCACACATCGCACCTTAAAGCAGAGAGCTTATCGCCCACAGTCTCCAGAGTCAGTCAACGCTTTGTACAGTTAAGCATTCAGCCCAGCCAGCCCTTTCATGTGTTAAACACAATAAAAAATATAAAAGCAGAACCTTCTTCATTCACAAAAATATGGCCCCTTAACATAATCCAGGCAGCAATTTTGTTGCACAAAATGTGGAAACAAATTGTAGCATGGAGGCATTTTAGGAAAAAGGGTGAAGGAAAGATAGAGAGATATTTATAGGACTTTAAATAAGACATATTGTTGGAGGCATTTAAAGCCATAGGTGAAGAAATATAGCACCCTTTAGGCTGTGTATGAAATCACTCCCTGTTTACTACACTACGTTTACTATCGTATCTTATTTTAAATATCCAAATGTGAGTGTAAAAATGTATCCACTATAAAAAGAATACCACAATGGAACAAACAAAGTGGCCTCGATGGTATGCGCACTACATATGTGCACATTTAACATGCGTAAAGCAGTGAGGAGTGCACAAAGGTGTGGCTTTGGACACAGTATTGATCACCATGTGCTTGCTTCTCAAACTCGGGTCATGTTACCGGCCATGAGTGATCGCCTCCATCAGTGTTGAACCGTGCATGCCTCCACCTCGGTCTTCCATTAGTCCTCTTCAGTACGGCTAATTTGTTTGTTTTGATTCATGCTGTTAGCAATTATTGCAGCAATTGACACGCTAGTTCGATGTGTTTACGCCGCTTAGACATTTATCCGTGAGCCCTGTTTATATTTTGAATCACATGGCTGGACTTTGTTAATTTTATTTTATTTGTAAGTTGCTTCAAGCTAAATTTCAGTAGCTAGTTGTTCTCGCCCTGATGGGTGGCTGTGAAACAGCAGGTGGAACAAGTTGACCATTAATTGCTTGGTTGGCGACTTGATCCTCATGTCCACAAGCTGAAGTGTCCTTGAGCAAGGCGCTGAACCCCAAGTTGCTCCTGATAGTCTCTCTGTTTGAATTTCATTCATATATTAGGCTGCATGTAGTTGAGGAACTAAGGGCCCTAAAAGTTGATTAACCCCTACTCATAACCTTAATATGCTTTATGTTTGGATCCTCCCCGAAACCGAAAATAATGAAAATGTAGGCTTCTACCCTAAAGGGACAGCGTTTGCCTCTTCACATGTATCTCTGGAAATAATGATCAGAATGTCACCAAGTGTGGACTGTATGTTCACAGACAGTTATTGCATGTAATAAATCAAATGTTTCATTAATACCTTTGACTGTCTTTGAAATTCATACAGTTAAACAAACATGAATAATAAGCGAAAAATTAAGAAGAAATGAAATATCTAGTATTTATGTCTTAACGAGACCGATCACCAAACGATGTAATTTATAAGTATCAAAGTCTGTTATCTTTTAAAAAGAAGTAGTTTTTTTGATGGTTCACTTCACCCTCTGATGTCATTAAACCCTTGCAGGTAACTAGTGCAGCCATCCCTTCAGACCAACTCATGCATTGAGGCCCTATTGGTGTAAATGTGTGAAGAGAAGAATGCAAACCAACGATGAAACCAAAGAACAAGAATTAATAGAACTATACTATATATATACTGGAATGCTAATGGAATATACACGGCTACATTTTTGTGTTTGTTTCTCAGACAGGTGGTCCAAACAGACAGAAACACAAGTGTAATTTCACGGCGAAATGAGTACGGAAATCACACTGTGCCACCTGATCTGCAAAAACACACCCGCAATTACCCCACACCACCCACCCAGACAGGTGTGTTTGGAGCCAGGAAATTACCAAATGAGCGCCGGTGCATTCTGACTGTTTGTGCCCAAAAAGGTTGTTTTTTTTGTTTTACTTCCGTTTCTCTTCTCGCTAAAATATTCAAAACCTTTGTTTGTTCTTGTTTGTGTGGAGCTCAGCTGCATGAAGAGGTAACACTTCTCTTGATTACATTTTAGGCTGCAGCGTCTTGACAACTGGAAGCAGTTTTAGTATTTGAATGAACATAAGTACAACACCTACTGCCTACAACAGCAAAAATGATACCAAGCTGTTGTCTAACACACAAGAGCTTAACTGAGGAAACGCTGCTAGGGTTGGCCTTCACAAGGTTTGTGTATGAGACATGAGGGCTTTCAGATTTTTCTCTTTTATGAGCCAATTATGAGACATGGAATAAAGCATTCTGGCTTAATATATTTCAAAATGAAAAAGAAACCTTCTCTCCAAAGCAAACACAGCAGTGTTTCTGCACAATGCGTAGCAGGATGATAGGATTGCTGTTTCTTGCTAAAAATGCTATTATATTCTCTGCTCAGGTAATTTAACTTTTAGTGCTATAAGCTCAAGTCGGGCGTGCAATATGATATGATACATGAGCTCAGTACCCTGGCTGGGTTTTTTGGAGGTTATTGGAGTTCCAGCTCTGATGATACACCGCTCTTATTGTACTCTTATATATGCAGCGCTCAGAGATTGAAAACGAGAGCCCCTCTGCAGTTAGCAAGTCTCACAATCTACCAGCTTTGCAACTTTTTAATAACATTTCCTACTCTGCAAGATGTGCAGTATTGGATAATGTACCACCAGCTTTATCCATAAGAGGATGATTAAAACCTGCTGCCAGCAGCTGATAGCATTAGGCAGTCACCACTATGATAAATGACCTTCACATCTATCAACGTTATTGTCTAAAAAAAAAAAAAAAAAAGGGAGAAAATATTTAGTGATGATATGATTAGCAAGGCTGAGGGAGGAGAATGAGGGCTTCATTAGCATCATTAGCGCAGATCACTCTCCAAGGTCATTTTTTGAACAATGCATCTACAATCCATTCATGTTGACCTTCCCCTTCATCATCTTCACCCAAAGAATTGCCTCCTTAAAACTCACTGAAGCAAATTTCATAAAGATTCTGATAAAGATGTGTTTTTAATTTGAATATACGCACACGTGAGAGCACACTACGCACATTTGCTTTGTGTGAAATAATGGGTTATTGCTTTTCTGACATACTACATTTGTATAAGTTTATATAAGATTGTATAATTTCTAATAGTTTTTTTGATAAGAATTTCCATAATTTTTATAAATCATTGTGTTCTTTTTAAATTGACAAACACTTAATAAATTATTTTGGGAACAAT
This sequence comes from Anoplopoma fimbria, assembly GCF_027596085.1. Classification (NCBI taxonomy): domain Eukaryota; kingdom Metazoa; phylum Chordata; class Actinopteri; order Perciformes; family Anoplopomatidae; genus Anoplopoma; species Anoplopoma fimbria. The sequence continues at coordinate 22,838,161 of NC_072464.1, read as the reverse complement.
GCTATCCAATAATTAGCTATTGATCAACTACTGACACCACTAAATATGGCAGCTTGTCTGGCGTTCACTTCCTGCAGAGGTGACTCATCTTCCAAATAATAGAGGTTTATTTCACATTCTGAGTCCAGAGCTGTACCCTCTTCAAAACATTATTTTGATTTAAAAGCAGGGTTGGTTATTGTCTTCAGAAACATTTTGGATATTTTTGTTGGAATCTCTTTACATCCTAAGAGCAATCAACGAATCAAATGCTCTTGAAAAAAGGGGAAAAACAGTATCTATGGCTGTTGCAGAACTGTAATAAACCCATCCCCTAATTTAATTCGGACTGAATGTAATGATTTGAAGAATGGCTAGCTAACTGTCTGTTAGTAATAACTGTAGCCATGTTCATTGTTTGTGTTCATGAAGATAATTCTGTGGGAATGGCTTTAGAGGGCGACCTAAAAAGGCTGTCATTACAGCCGACTGATCTTTCTTGCTAGATTTAGTAACATCTGCAGCTAGTGCTGCTAGCTACTTTCATTGGAAAAATAATTGGCAACACTGGGCAGGGTTTTCAGTCCAATCATTTTTTTAATCTTGTTATAGTTTCTGAATATTACAAACCCTGCCATTCATTTTCTCAACTTCTCTTTTCAACCTCCGTCTGTGAACAGATCCCTGCCGTCTCGTGCTCTTTTATGTGGATTGGCAGGACGTTTACTTGCTAAATAGGGTCAACCGGCACACTTTCAATTCTCGAGGGCAATGATATTCATCATTATCAGAACACAGATACGAATAATTCTGCTCTTTAATGACTAGAAGACTTATTTTAGGAAATTCCTCAAGAACAAACTTAGATCTGAAAAGTAGCTCAGTGTATTATCTCTCAGAAAGTACTGACAGCCTTTCAACATACCGCAGGCACTTCACATGAAAGTATCAGATTGAGTTTCTAATAATGAACACCTTTGCTGCTACGTCTCTATTTCACATAGACATATCTTTACCACACAACGCCATTGAATGTCATCTGCCATCTAAAGGAATTGTTAACATGCAGGTATTGCAGGAATAGAAAATAGCAACAAAGCTGGTGTTGCTGCTGTTCTGTGAGTGTTACTTTGATAACAGTAGCTCATCACATCAAACGGGTTGTGATCATTACATTATAAATCCCCAAGAAAATGTCACTGCTGCTTGTTGCCGTGAGTGACAATCCATGTGGTTTATCCCGTGCAGGATTGCAGGAGGCTGGAGTTTATCCCAGCTCATGCCCAGCTAGAGTGAGAGGCCTGGTACACCTCGGACAAATTGCTGCTGTATCACAGGGCTGACACTTATATTAGGCTTTTTTTTTTCACTGCAGGAACTTTACAACCTTTAACTTAAGGTGTAGCCATCATCACGGCTTCTGCTTTTGCTTTCACTGTACTCTCCCCGCTGAGAGATGAGTTCCTGACCCTGAATTTTTTTTTAGCACTGCTCAGGAGGTGGTTCTAATCCAACAGCTGGTCTGAAACACTGCAAACACCTCATATAACACTGCAGCAGATGTGTTTTATACAGGTGGTATTCTCACCCAGTGTAACATTAGATTGTTCCGACAATGTGGAGAGGCTCGAACTTTAATTACCTTTCCCAGTAACTTTCAGGTAGCATTGGTATTTCAAAAAATCATTTAACATTTCTGGGACATTTTATTTTGCCACTTCCTCGTCTTCTGATTCAGGAGAAAATCAGGCAATGGGATGTTTTTTTCTTGACGCCATGGAGAGAGAGAGAGGCTCTGGCAGCAGTGTGTCCCGAGAGACGCAGACGTCTCTGGAGAGCTGATCGGGGGGGGCTGGTCGGATGCAGGTACTCTCTTTTTGGTCCATTCTGACGACCATCTACTGCAGGCTCTTCTATTAATTTTAACAAGGCTGACATTTAAAAGTCAGCTCATGTAAACGTAAAAGAAATTCTACATCAGCACCTCTTTTTCTTTCGCACACTCAAATTTCAAGCAATGCATGAAAAGGTTGGTCGGGTGGCGCCTGTAAAGTGACACCTTTTCAATGTAATTCATCAAAAAAGGTTCTGGTTTGTAAAACAGGGTGAAAAACAAAGCGGAAGCTAGATCCTCGACCTTACAGGTTTCAGGTTATAAAAAGTGGTGGGTTACAGGTTATTGAGTTCCTATTGTGCAAATGAGACAACCACTCAAACATATGCTTTATCCCAAATGATGCTCCGCATTAACTCTGTTTGGTTTTGAGTATGTAACGTGTCAGTATCTCCAAGGTGGATCGTGCTTTTCAGGTTGGGAGTGAGTCACTATCCAAAGAGAGGGAGTTCAAATATCTCAGGGTGCTGACCATGAAAACATGGAGCAGGAGGTGGACAGGAAATTGGATGTGGCTTTGGTAGCAAAAGTGACCTGTCAATCAAGGTAAGCCCGCCCTAAAGCATCCCCTGCTTTATGGTCTGTTTGACTCTAAATGGAGCATCATTTACTAAATGAACATCATGCTGTATTGAAGAAGACTTGAAACTAGAGATTGAGACCATAAACTCATGTTTACAATGTTTACTGAGGGAATAAATCATTTTCTCATAGACTTAAATCCAATCAGACTTTTTTTGCAAACGGAGGAACCAGCGGTTGCCACCTGTTCATATGGAGTCTGGGTGAGCAGCTCAGACATCCTCCTGGAACCCCCCCTTTAGAGGTTGCAAAGGAACATCCAACTGCTAACACGCCCCAGGTTGGAACCAGGAATAACTTGCTGAGTCCTCATGATCAGGCCTCGGATAGGAGGAGAGTAATGAATGGATGTGTTCACCCTGGAAAAGAGACAAAAAAATATATATTTGAAAACTCATATTGCAAACAAAGAAAACCCTTTTAAAGTTTTGAGTTTGCCGTTGAAGGATTCTATTTTTCCACAGTGCAGGAGGGAAATGGAGAAGCTGCTCACAGCTGCAACAAACTCATATGAATTGCAGATGATGGTGAGACACCTACAGAAAGACTTTCCATTTTTATAAAAAAAAAACATTTTGCTTTGATTATGTGATGTTTACTTGGCGGTGCACATACTCCCTCATTTATTTCAAACCCCTAGACCTTCTCACTGTGAGGTGACAGCACTAACTACTGATCCACTGAAAACCACCGTGTTGAGGACTGCTTTTAAAGCGCGCGTTGCAGGATGTGTGTTTCAAAAGGGGAGATGCCAGGAAGTTTTGGTATGGTTTTGAAAAGTGTGTGTATTCCAACGCTAAATCGTAAGTTTTGTGCTTGCTTAGTTAAACCAATATTTGTTCCTGTCATAACTTTCTGTTGTTCAAAGGCTAAATAAATGACCACAGCTACAGTTTGCACAGTTAAATTAAGCCTTCATTGTTACCTAAAACTGTGTAAACATCTTTACACCAGGCACCAGAGAGTTGTGCTTTAAGATGTGGGCGGTAATACAAGGGTATTAGTGGTTAGGTGTTGTGGGAGGCTGTATTGTGGCAGAGCGGGATGTCAACTAATCAGAAGATGGAAGATTGATGATTCTGCAGCCTCTGCCATTAGTGTATTAATGTGTGTGAAAGGGGTTAATGTTGGTGTGTAGTGTGCAGCACTTTGAGTAATTGGAAGACTAGAAAAGTGCTTTACAAATGCAAGTCCATTTACAATTTAGCAATGTCACAGATTTATGCATTAATGATAGTCTTTTGAGTTTTGGGGATAAAAGTCAAAAGTTTGGAAATGATCCAAAGCACTTTTCAAATATTCCCAAATAAGAAACCTCTAAACATAAAACTCTGGTGATCTGCAAAATCTCTAAACACGAAAGAGGCAGCTGGCCAAATCTCCAGAATTTACCAAATGATTGTAGCCGCAGTAAAGAAACCTTCAGAGGATAAAAGGCCCTGCTTGGTGTTCAGATTTGAATAAAGAAATTACACTAGAAGAACGGCAGGTCCAAAGTATAAACATTCAGTTCAAATTGCCTCAGTACAAAAGGGATAATGAGACTATACACGACTCCATCACATCAACCATAATACTCTGGTTTATGTATCAAATGAGTTACACATGAGGGCAGATTGTTTAATTGAATTTGGGAATGCCCAACCATGCAAGAGGAGTGGAAGGAGAAAATAATAAGTTTATCCACTGCCACAAACGAGGAGCTTTCACACGTTCAACGTTCAACTGTGTACTTTGGGATGCTTCCCAGTAAACTGTCTAATTAAAATATTAATAAGAACATTATTATATTCTGTTATTAATTAATGGATTGTTGTAATTTCTGACTATGGAGAAACTTCTGGAGGGAATATATTCTGCTAAGGTCTTGTTGTGAACTTGTTGTGTTTTTATTTTTTACTTTTGAGCGGTTTTGTTAAGTTATTAAGGGACAAATTATTTATGTTTATCCACCAGGATGTGATTTCAAGTTTGTTACGGTATTTGAGTCACAGATGTAAATTGAAATAACTCACAGGGGATAGGTTGGTTTCTCATTTAGAACAACTTATCCTCGTACGACATATCGTATCTTACGAAATAGTTAACTTTCAATTTTTGTGCGTTTTCCTTCAAAAGTCCAGCAACAAGTGTCAATTTTTGCTCGTAACATAAAGAGTTTTTTCAAAATAAACTTCTGTCTTCACAGGAAACAACTATGTTAGGTAAAAATGAACTTGTTTGGGTTAAAAATAACTTCAGAAGTTGCGTGACTTAAATTTAGAAGATAAATAAAACAAATGTTGACTTCTCGTTTCACATGAGGGACTAACAGCGGTCTCCTGTCTGATAGATCGATATTTGTTTGACCCAACCATCTCTCCTCCTGCCTGCCTTGTGAAGGTTTTTGCATTTGATATACTTCCTCGTTCATGACTAGGTGGATTACACATGCAAATTGATTTTGTGGAATATCTACGAATTACAGCGCATTGATGCTGTATGAAAACAGCCTGATTAGAAACATTACAACGTAATCCGGAAGCAAATACGTTTCCATGAAAAATGCAATTGACAATGTGTTTTATTCAAGAGGGACCATGTACAGTTTAAAACGTAAAGGCTACCATTTGACGCGCCATACCAGATTATAGCTTTAAATTAACGGGGAGTATTCAATAAATGTATTTGCCCCAAAAAATGTATAAAATAAAGTCATATGTAATATTGCCACCTTGCTGAGACAAAAGACCAGTGAGGAGAAGAGGAATGCAGAGCTCCAGCAGCTGATCGGAGCAGGCAGTCAGACTGTAAGCAGATGTCGTGTAAAAGCACAGCTGGACCTACATGTCAATTTCACTGTTATTCACAGTAGCTGAAGTGATACAGATGTAAACATGATAAACGAGTTCCTTCTTTGGAGTTAATTGAGGCTATTATTGAATCTCTCTGTGTGTATGTGTGTGTGTGTGTGTGTGTGTGTGTGTGTGTGTGTGTGTGTGTGTGTGTACACTGTTTGCATTCTGTGTGTGTGATGTATACACTGTTTGCATTCTTCTTCTTCTTCTTCTTCTTCTTCTTCACATTCTGAGTTATCCTCACAATGCTTTGCAGACATGTGGCAGTTATGCAGGCAGCCCATGCAAAGCAAGGTGCTCCTCAGAGGAGTGAATCTCGAAAAACTGGGTCTTTATCTTGGGAGAGCAGAAAAACAATATTTCAGTGCGGTCCTGAGCTCGGCTACCTTCACATCCAGCCTCTCTCCCTATAAACAGAGCTGGTTCACAGTAATGGCTTCCTGAGGGAGCGATAGGAAACAGACCCTACAGAGGGAGATAGTCCTCCTCTCACAAGTCCCATCGTCTTGTAAATTTGCAGCAGCCTCAGCGGGGTGATAAAACAGATGCACAATTTACAAGCTGTGGGACGGCAACAACACGCATTTGATTTATTACAGAGAGCAGAAATTTGAAGCAGGAGTCATGTTTTATGCAAACAGCTAAAGTATCCCTGTGTACCTCAGTTTCACTCATGTTTGCAGTTCAAAGAGACTTTATTGTTTGAGGAAACTGAAAAAGAATAAAGCCTATTGTTCTGTCTCAAGTAGTCTAAATAACAAAATACTATTGATTTAAAAGCTTTTTAGCTTTCAAGTAGGATTTAAAGTACAAAATCTTGTCCTAAGGGTGGCGTTAGAGGGAAGTAATGAGGCATTAAGATAAAAATACATAAATGTGCTTATCAAACTTCATTGAAGACGCTACGGATGAAAACCACGGTCACTACAGTACAGTAGTTCATCCAACAAGTTGCCGTTAGAGATATCAGTTGGCAAGCTTTTCTTAATGCAATCTCTCTTTTTTTTTTATTAAAGAATTATGTTTTATTCAAACACTGAAGGTTATGGTGGATCATTAACAGAAACAGTATTAGCAAAAGGTGTTTAATTAATCCAGATGGGCTAACTTGCTCCCAATGAAAATGTAAACAATGATTCACTATTAAAATGAAAACATCCTATGCAGTACTATGATTCATTCACCACCGTCAGGTTGACAATGTTATTGTGCCCATGTTTAACAGCTCATGGTTACCATACTTGTCATCTTAGTTTAGAATGATAGCGTACTAATATTTGCTAATTGGCACCAAACACACAGTACAGCTGAGGCAGATGGAAAAGTTTGGCAGGTATTTAATCAATATCTCTCTGGCGTCGAGAAGCCGGATGATCCTGAATCAGAGTGCACGAGGCAGTCGTTAGTGTATTTATGCAACGTATCCTCGTACAACGGTTTGTATGATATCTAACAAAAAGAAAAGGTAATCCCCATTTTGTCATGCATTTTTCTCATAGACTGTTTATAAAGCGTGGACGTAATCACTGTGATGTCACCCATTGGATTGTGAACTGCCATTTTGAAGACTTGAGTTTGGCGAGTTGGCCATCGGAAACGTAGCGACGCTGTATACGGCTATGGTAGCAACCTGTCAATCACAAATGGAGCATCATTTACTAAATGAACATCATGCTGTATTGAAGAAGACTTGAAACTAGAGATTGAGACCATAAACTCATGTTTACAATGTTTACTGAGGGAATAAATCAAGAGAGAAGTAGAGTCATTTTCTCATAGACTTCTATACAACCAGTAGAGTCGCCTCCTGGTGGTAAGTATACGGAATGCAGGTTTAAGTTCATTACATGGATCCAGCCTTTGCGAAAGTGCCGTTAATGATGTATGGAAGTTTCCTTGACAAAAACATCAACGTTGACTTCTCGTTTCACAGGCGGCATGAGCAGCAGTCTCTTGGGTCAAAGACATCCTCTGTTCGACCAATCCACTTCACCTCCCGCTTGCATTTGTCGGTTTCACGCTTTTTATACTTCCTGGTTGCTGGTAACGTGGATGACATACAAATTCATTTCTTCAAATATCTACAAATTATCGACATCAATTTAGTAGGTTTTAGTACATATTCTCAGACACATTGTTGAAGCTCCTATGTATTCGTTTAGCAGGTGGATTTTCTTTCATGAGATGGGCACTGCTCAATCCACTCCTTCTTAGAAGTTAATCTTAACCTTTTTCATTTAGTAGCTAGTTTTAGCAGCTAACTTTGTTACCTTGTATCTCTAAGATGTTCCGTATCGGCGGAAATGATCCCATGCACCTTCCCAATATGGTATGAGGGTATTATATCACTACTATGAACCAATCAGATTTGAGGTTTGAGCTACCCGTTTTATAATTGTTCATATACCAAAGTATTTTGACCTACATTGCCTGGGAACCATGAAATACTGTGACAAACTTCATTGCCATCCATCCAACAGTTGTCGAGATATTTCAGTCTGAACCAATTTAGCAGACACATGGACCGATGCCATCCCCAGAGCAAAGCTGCTAGTGTGTCTAAAACCAGATAAAAACTGTGTGTGTGTGTGTGTGTGTGTGTGTGCTTTCATAGCAAGTGAAAGATTCCTTTTTCTTTTATGAACACATTGCACTCCCCCGTATCTCATCATGCCAAGTGTTATCATCCTGCACGTGGATTTCCATCAAGTCTTCTCATTTAGAGACTCTTCTGTTGTGTCAGGGGGGATTGATTATCAGTAGCTCTATGGAAAGAGCCAGACTGGCACCACCACTTCAGCATGCACTTATTGGCTGATTGTATTGACACTGTGAGGCTGAGATGAGCTGACTGATTTGAAGTCAGAGTTGCTCCGTCAATTGTCAGTGTTGCTCCGTGTCCAAGAGAGAGTTTCAGATTAAAAAGGTCTGTGTGCATTATCCCGCTGCTGTTGTTTAGTGTCTTTTGAGCCCGTGCTGGTGAGGCACCATGTGGTGAGCGGACTATTCGATAAATCATTAAGTCAATCATTCAAGAAAACCTTGTTCTTAGCAAGGGGCTGATGGGTAAGACAGTATTCTTGGCATGTATATGGAGAGAAACATGCACTTTTTACTGGGGCTGCACAGCACCTTCACATTGCCTCCAGCATGTGACGTTAAATATATTTTAACAAAACTTCATCAATGTCACATATGATTAATGCAGACCTAAGGGGACAGATGCACTGCTCTAGACTGACTACATTTTAAGTAGGACCCTATGAATTCCATCAAAAACTCCATCACTCAGGCTTTTACTCTGATTATATATGTGACTTTATTTAAAGTCTAAGAGGGTTTCAGTTCTCGAGGCTTAAAGCAGACATTGGAATTGAGCTATGGACAAGCTCTGACTGACAATCTGGGAAATGGCAGGTGGGCCACCACCACCACCGCTACGGATATGGGGAGAAAAACTGTGGGAACAAGGGAAATCACTTGTCGACCAGTGGCGCACTTGACATTGGAACATCCCCTCTGATTATGGGCTACACGACCCCAGAATTGACAAAAGTACTCATACGACAGGTGCATTGGTTCCCACTGTGATGGCAATCTGATAGCAGGTTATTTTGTGGTTCAAGAAGTTTCAGGAGACCTTGATGGCGTACACAGATGCATTTCTAGAAACTTGATTGAGGAGATTAGGGCTTTGCAGTAAAGTCAAAGTAATGTCAACTCAAAAGTCTGATGTTTTTTTTCCTGGCAGGAAGTTTTTAACCCACTACCACACTCAAAATACTGACTACATGAAAATATTATATAGGATGATGGAAGGGAATCAATAAACTGATTGCAAATGGTTACATGATTTAACCTACTTCATCTTGTATGTCTCTTAGATCACATGCAGTACATTCCGAGGGGAGACGGTCTGTTCAGGACAGATTACAGCATAACAGAGGAGTCAGAACAGCTTTTATCAGCTGCACTAGCCAGTCATCCCAGCAGACAGTGAGTAGAAGGAGATTTCCTTCTCACAGAACGTTGTCACCTCCCCAAACCCCATCCAGGTGGATCCGTCTGTATAATGTCAAGGTCAAGCAGTAAATTAACTTCAAATCAAGACCAAAATACTTGAATAAAAAACTAATGAAATGGATAAAAAGTGAATGAAAAGCTGAAATGGACAATCTCAAGCTTTGGCTGCAAAATCATTTAAGATAATACATTTATTATTCAAAAACTATAACATTGTTATGGTTGCTAATGGTGCCTTGCAGGATCCGTCTAGCTGCAACAGCAATAACATTAACAGGGCACCGAATGAAGAGAAGGATCGAGCCCAGTCTCACAAAATGGCTAGAAAATTACATAACAATTTGTAAGTCATTTAGTGTACAATAACAACGCCATTCTTGTGTGTCATTTTAAGCTATGTAGCCTGTACTGACTGCAACGTAAACACATATGCAGGAATACTCTACGCTCATAGCCAGTGAAGTAGTATCAAAAGTGAGAAGTTCTCATGGATGATGGAGGTGGAGGTGGAAGGGTCTAACAAACAGGAACTTTAAACTAGGAGACTGGTGTTCGTGTGCCAAAGGGTTGTTGATTGTATTGTTATTTTCAGTAATGTTAAATTGTTTACATTTGACTCAGTTAACTTACTTGTTTTAAGCCCAACCATGATGTATGTATATATATATATATATATATATATATATATATATATATATGACACTGACATGACACTTTATATATATAATACATAAGTGTCATGATAACTGATTTTAGGCTTTCACATGAAACACTTACATCAATTTAAGCAACAAAACCACATAGTTTCATTTTGGAAAGACATCATGGTTGGGCCTAAAACAAGTATATATATATATATATATATATATATATATAAGATGTTGTGCTCGTTATACTCTTTTGCATGAAGGTTTAGGAAAGATTCTGGACCAATGATTAGCAGCATCAAACACCTACTTTTGAGCCCATGTGACCTATAAATAGTCCCTGCTTGGCTTATAAACATACAATAAATAAACTGACCACTTAAAGGGAAACGTCACATTTAACCCAGTTGTTTGCTGTCAAAATACAAAAATCCAAAGACACTCTGAGGGAGTCTCAGGTGTTTTCACATCTGGGATGATTCTAAAACTGCCCCTAAAGGTACAATCTGCTCCACACGCATAAATCTTAAACAACAACAAGCTTGCTATTTGACAGGTTTGAGAATGTAGGTTATTTTAACTGCTGCTGTTAATTGTGGTTCTGTCTTTTCAGTCTACCTCTGCAAAGCTGCTTGGAATGAGGCACTGTTCTGCATTGTTCAAGGGGGATTTGCTGTAATTGGCTCCCTATGAGTTTTGTAATGGCAGCTGAATGTGTGTTTTGTCTGTTAGGCACTATTAGCTTAATGGTCCATTTGTACCAGCGATGTGCTGAGGTGAGCACAGACAAGGTTTATGGAACATAACAGTTTTTGGCTTGTAGGCAACAAACCTATCCACTGCTGCCATCAAGGGCTCATGTTGTACTTGTTTTGCAAACAGGGAAAGGTTGGGGCAGACTGATGAGAAGAAGATTCTGTCATAGGTGAAACAGTCTGGGCCACCAATGACTCAAATGCCACCCACCTAAATATTAGTCAGCAGTGCTTTTTTTCTCCAAGAAGCCAAGGGAAGCTAAAACGGGATTATATCATTTTCTTTGTCCTATTGCATTTACTGCATTTGTATCATGATACCATATCTTCCCAAGAGATTGCTGCTATAGAAGGTATGATGTCAAGTCTACTGTATGAAAACCGGGCGGTTGGAATCCTTTGATTATTACCTTGAAAGTGAAGGGTCGGGTTTGGACACAAAAGGTTTGTGTGAGGTTATGATTATGACACGTTTTTAACATTGAGGAACGGTCACAGTTTGGTTTTGGTTAAAAAAAAAGAGAATGACATACAATAGGTATGTTTGTTATGTAACTTAATCTACAGAATCAACACTTGAAATGATGAAGGCACTTGCAAATGACAAAAAGGAAACTATATTTTAGTGTTTTTTCTTACTACCTCTTTACTTAATATGTCATTAAACTTGTTCTTTTCTTTTCATTAAATTAACTAAAACATTATGAATGAGGAATGGGTATATGACAATTAAAATAAACGACAATAAATATGAAACAAAATTGAAATCATACCCTCTAAACTACATAGAAATTTGGTTTGAATGGAAATCAATGACTCATATAAAGCTTTTTTTCCCCAAGATCTTTAGTTGATGCCGATCTAAAAGCAAACCATTAAATGCATTTTAGGATGAATGGAAAAAACAACACTGAATGGAAATAAAACAATCTTATACAGTTACTGATTGGTTTGGGTTACTATAGCTGTAATTTAAGCTACAGACAGAACATCATGTGATAGAAGGTCATGTGACATAAGGTTATCAATTAAAATCACTTTTGCTTTCCAACAGGACACCTATGCTGGTCCCCTGGGTGAAAGTCCTGTGTTTGTTTCATCCATCACCCTTTGTTGCTCTTTATACCACGCCCCTTGCTCTGAGCTTCCAATAATAACATTGGCGTCTCATGCAGATGCTAAAGGATACCTTGGGCATTGGTATGAAGGCCAGTGAGGGCCACTGACCGAGCAGCATTTGATGCCCTGGGAAGGAGACCAGGTTGCGAAACAACATATGTTCATGTTAAAGTGTGAAAGCCCTGTAGCTGCTGTGGTAATTATGGTGGGAGCAAAGGGGGAGTCAGGTGGGAAGGAGAACACTGTCAGCAAAATGTGATTTGGCAGAAATAGATGAATGGTGGATTACTGCTTGAAATGATTGACTGAATTTTTGAAATAGCAGCATACATGTAGAGGAGAGAGGCGGACATTTTTCTTTAGGGAGAAATCTTCAAATCCTCCACTATTACTACTCCACTTTGAAGTTCTACTCCTTCCATATACTTAGCTTAGCTTAAGACTTAATTTAAGCTTTAAACAGGTCAGAAGACTTTGGACTATTGAAGTTGTAATCAGCTTTTTTGATATCTTTTATTGCTTTTGCATTATCACAGTTTACGTTTTATACTGTAAGACCTTTGATCCTCATCTGTCGTTCAAAAAAGTTCCACCACAACTTTCTCTAATCATGCACTACTTATTTATAAAAATGCAGACATATTTTTCCTAATTCAGAAATTTCATTTCTAAGCAATAGGATTTAAAGTTTTTGAATTTTCTGCCTCAGAGCAACAAGAGAGCCCTTTCCACTGTCTCATTAACTTTGACATTTTGGTAATGACACTCTTGAGCAAAAGCACCAAAGTGGGGACTTTTTAATCTTGGGATTTCTCAACCATTTCTAACTTTATCCACACAAATTATTGCGCTGAATGAGCTGTTCTGTGATATTGTGATGCTACACATGGGTTACTGTTACACTATCTCAGAATTGGCCTTGAAAGATAAGGACTTATTTAAAACTGTAGATGACATTTTGAACCATTATATGTTGTTTTTTCCTAAATTTGTAAAGAAATATCATTATTAACATCATGCATTGTTGTGTTTCATCACAGAATAGTCATGTTAGTAAGTTTATATATATATATATATCAAGTGTGCAGTTACTCTTTAAACCTGCGTTGCACATTTGCCTTTATGACCTTGTGCTCTCTGAGGTGTTGCTGTTATGTAAAACGTGCCATGACAACCCTGCCAGGAGCCACATAGTATTCACATGCCTGTTATAAACTCCAGGGCTGCTCTTACATTATGTCCAAGTCTGTTCCTGTCAGGGAGTTGAAAACTAGGTCTGAGTCAAGAACACGGGTGTACTCGGGCGCTTTTGAAATACGTGTAGACAATTCAATGCTACAGTTTTGGCTGTGGGAGGTAAATTTGTCTACGTTTTCTGGCCGCTTGGTTGCAACATCCATTATTGAGGAGACACATGCCTCTGTGGAACTCCATTTTGCTGGTGAAGTAGTTCAAGTGAAAAGTGGTGAATTATGGTATTTAGGATCCACCGTGGTCTGCACTGTACATTGTGATCTGGATCTCTGACAGTGTGTTGCAGGAGAGTCAAAGGGGAGGTGAGGAGAGTCAGACGTTGGGTAAAGACAGTGCGTGAGATGAATTTGTATCAACATTTTTACTCCATCCATCTCCCATTGTGATCAGACGTCCATCAAGCTGCTGCTAAAGCAGAAACAAAACATGCAATTGAAGTCTTTTGAAGTGTCATTACATTACATTACATTACAGTCATTTAGCAGACGCTTTTATCCAAAGCGACTTACAGGAAGTGTATTCAACATAGGTATTCAAGAGAACTACTAGTCACCAGAAGTCATAAGTGCATCTCCTTTCTTAAACAAGCATCTTAAAGCAGAAACCAGAGCAAAAGTATAGTGCAGAGGCAAATTACTACGAAATACTTTCCTTCAGTATCAAAGTAATCCTTTGATTGTCATCTGTACATAAACAGGAACTGCATATTTTAAATGGTGCCAAAATGTAAACGGCAAGATTAAATGGCTCACAAGAGAATAGCTGTACCTGACTGTAGCTGCCATAACAACAGACACTTTGATGACATTTTATAAGGTCTTTTTCGTAATATGATGGCCGTCATTATTAGCCTATATTCAGATTTTATACAGTATATCAATGATACTAGGAGATATTGGGTTTGGGGGGTCCTCGTCGAAAAGAAATTTAAGGTTTTTGACTTAAAACTAAGGAGCTCTACATATTTTTGGACCATTGCTTATTGGCATCAATAATGCCCAAAAATCATAAAGACTAAACTTGCTACAATTAATAATTTTTATTACTACACATTTCACAGGCTTCAATTCAAGATTGAATTCTTCTGGAAATGTTTCCCCTTTAAAATCATCTTCTGTTAATCAAAAGAGCAGATTCATAAAACTTTTAAATAATTCATCATTATATACATATAACATCATTATATGCTACTGTAAAAAAAAAGGTTTTGCCAAAGAGTTTTTCATTTTTTTCTAAATGTATGAAAAGGACGTGAACATTGTATTGATAAATTGCAGAAGTCTAAACCACCGTCCTCCGGATTATGAACCGATACAAACAAACACTGGTGAAATGAAGAATTGCCCGGAGAATGCAGATATTGAGAGATAAATAGTACTGTCAGCTTGTGCCTGAAAAAGTAACGGAACGCCATAAGTACTGGCCCACTTAGAGCACTGCGCCGAAATGAAAGTAAACTTAAGAGAGAGCCACTCTAAAATACAATGACATCACTCTGGACAAAAATAAAATGACGTTATTGTAATTGTTTCTGGTGCGGGAACTACCAACATGCACTCTAGATGGAATTTAAATCAATTAGCAGCATGTTGGGATTTTAGGTTCCCTCAAGAGTACACAAAATGTAGTGACCATGTCTTAGTATTGCACTGCCATAGTAACAAGTACAAAGCAAAATGAAACTGACATTTACTAGATATGTATTTTACTTCTTATTATAGCTAATGAGCTTTAGAAAAAGTTTTCTAATTATCATCTCTGCATGTTATCTGTCCAAGACAATGATTCACAATGGGGAATAAAGCTCTAAATTAGAAACCCTGGGATTTACACTCAATCTTAAGCCTTCGGTTACATCCTTCTTCCCTCCGTGAGGTTTCCTTTAGTTTAACTTTTTATATGCAGTGAGTTCAGATCACTGAAACGGTGTCAGATCCTGCTGTTTGCCCTTGAGGGTTTCAGGGGTCACAGAGGCGGTGGAGCGTCCCCTCTGATCCAGGGAGGCGGCTCACCATGGGGATCTGACAGCCTGACCCGCCTGGCAGCTATGATAGATACACTGGGACTGGTCTGACCTCTCTGGCTGACATCCACAAGCTCAATGTTGGCCTCGGTCATCATCACTGGGTTGAAGTGCCCGTTTGGGGGAAACTGGAATGGCCCATTTCTGCTGGACTCCTGAATCACTTCTTTCTGTGAGCCAGACAACGACGTGTGCTATGAGGTTTTTCAATGTATCTCTGTATCTATGCGCTCAAAGGCCACAGTGAAGCAATATGTGCTTTCCAATTATGTGCGTCCAAGGGGTCAAATGACCAATAACCAGGAAAGAAAATCAAAATAAACTCCTGAAAAACACAAACCCAGACCTCCAGTAGAGCCCTTGGGGAAAACGGAGCAGCAGAAACCTTTGAACCATGACTTTCTGCACATAAATGTCACTGAGCCCCCGTTTCTCGTCTGTAATTTAAGATTCTTCCTCCCTGTTAAAAGTCAATCAGATGTGGCTCGATGGATGGAAGATTTAGTCAGTCAGTTCACCACTTTGGCCCAGTCTGAACGGTCTCAACAATTACCCAATGAGTTATGAGTTCATTCAATTGAAAAACAGACATGTTTCCTAGAAGACAAATACTACAGACTTGGATCCCAGATGTGGAAAGGTTTTGGTGTTATATCTCAACAAGTATTTCATGGATTGCCATAAAAATTAGTTGACATTGTTCCCTAAGGATTAATTAAAATGTCTTTGATGATCCCCTGACTTTTCATACAGCGCCTCCATCAGGTTAAACTATAATGTGTCTTATTCTTTAGTTAATAATGAAATACCTGCAAAACTAAAGACAGTCCCATAAGCCTCAGCTGCGTTTTGTGTTTCGATGCTACTAAATGTTAGCATGCTAACAGACTAAATTAAGACCAATTAGTTATTTATTGTCATATGCACAAGAATTGAATACAAGCAGTGGTTGCTATTGGAAATCTTAGATCTTAGGCTTCCAACAACAATGTTCATTGAATATGAATAAAGAGAAACTCATACAAGTAAAAAAAAAAGAGGGAAGCAGAGACCTTATGTGCAAAGTTGTTAGAGGCAGAAATCCTATATAACTCTACCAGCAACGAAGTAGACTGCATCGCTGTCACATGTTGAAATGTTGTGTTGTTTGCCATGCCGTCCAGAAAGTGTTCCCTGTCTACCAACTGCCTGAGACCATGTGAATGCAGCATTGGTCTTTTTAAGCAATAAGACCTTAACAATGGTCAGATGTGACATCTCAACATGTAAAGAGTTTAGGGGTCATTTTGGATTCTGACCCACATCTGCAACGATACAAAAACATCACCAAAGGTCGACCCCTTCTGACCCGCAATGACACAAAATAAACGAATTCATTCCTTCATTTCAAGCAGACTAGATTATTGTAATATATTATTCATTCACCGGAACTCTGAACAACTCCTGACAGATTTCAGTTGAATCAAAAGTCTGCAGCTAGACGGCTAACTAAAAGAAAAAAAGAATGTCAGGCCAGTTTTTTGCCAAGCTCCACTGGCTCCTAGTGCACAAAGCTGTAGAGCTCAGTACATATTTCACATTCTTTTTTATGCCCCATCATACACTCTCAGATCATCTCTGAAATACAGCTACAGCTCTCAGAGGGAAATCTGCAATGTGGTTTTCATAAAAAATATGCTTCTAGACCATAGAAGACTTATATTTATTTATAAATATTTAGTCTTGAATATAACTTGTATCTCCGTTTTTTTATTCTCAGAAATAAAAACACTTTTAATTAGCTATTGATTTGATTTTAATTATGTTGCATTGGTTTGAACCTCATTAAATGTAAACTTAAAGCCTATTATTATATTCTGTGTGATAATAATTTATTTCTTATTCATTATTTGTGTGTGTGTGTGTGTGTGTGCAGGGGACTGAACTGAATTCAATGCATGGATTATTCTCTATAAATAAAACGTATTATTAATTACTGTGGTTATAGCTCTGCTTTCTTCCTTGCAGATAGAATTTGCTCCTGCCTCTTCTATTCCCCTCCTCCTCCTCCTCTTTGTCTTGTGTCCCCTTGACAACCACTTTCTGCTCTGTAGGACAAAGTGAAAATGATTGAAAAGTCAACAGTGGCTTTCTCCAGCGTGTATTCAAGCATACTGAACACCCACCGGTCAGTCAAAAGCTTTGTTCCGCAACAGTCTCCCACCCGCTGCCAGTGCAAGAAGCACTCCAGAAATATTATAGGAAATGATACACGGAGACCGCTGGACGCCGGAGGAAACCCTCCTCCCGCCGCGGGAACCAGAGGACCCTGAAGATATTCGAGTCTTGTTTGCTGCACACCTCATCTCACACACACACAATCTACAAGTATTGATTTAGTCAGTCAGTCAATAACAGACATTCAGTTCTCCTGACTTTATTCACTCAGCGGTCAGCAAACGTTACTGTTTGTTGCTGAAATCTACATCAACTGGTGTGAAAAATACACCTAAAAGTAAACACAAATGTATAAATAAATAAAATAAAAAATAAAATATATATATATATGTCAAGCACTGTCTTTTAAATCTGAAATTTGAATTGATAAAAGCTACCACTCCCATTATTCTACAATATTACAAAATTGATATTGTTCATTTGTATCTTTCAACAATATCTCATGCTTTCTGTCATGGACCATGAGATGCAATCAAAAGCTCAGGAAGAAAATCCAGTAAGTGGGCTTCGATTTCAATTTGTCACAGTATCATTTTCACTGAACTTTCATGTTCAATACCTTTAGTTTTCTTGCTACAAAGAGTACTAAAAGTAACACCACCTACGCAGCAGCAACAGTGGCAGTATTAAACTTGTTCCTTGTGCTGTATTTTAATTAGAATATAAATAAAGTGAATTATTTCAACATTATTATCTCTTTGACTAAGTAACAGATGTTTTTTTTTACCTGAGGTCAGGCTCAGTTTTTTTAATTAGTTAAGTTTAGGATAAAGTATCATAGTTTTTCTTTCATTACTGTTGTAAAACAGTAGATGAGTCCACACGCTTTTTCTATTTTAAAACTTTGTTTATACTCGCATGGCGCCAAACTACGAAAAAGTTTGGCGCCATGCCAACGGAGGCGTTTATTCTCTGAGAGAGAAGATTGACACCACTCTTATGACTGTGTCCTGTAAATATAAAGCTAAAGCCGGCTGATGATTAGCTTAGCATAAAGACTCTGAACAGGGGCACTGAGTTGCATGGCAGTATGTAGCATGTATCTTTGCTATCAGGTGGTATCTCCTTGCCTCTTCCCTGGTCCGTGTGAACACTGCTATTAGAGATGGAGGAGACTAGCGTAGCTAACTAGCTAACGTATAACGATGCACTTACTGCCTCAGACGTGGCCGCTATAATCAATGCCGGAAAAAACATGTGTCTCGACATTTGCTGGTAGAAAATCTTCTAACTTATATTGTCAAAATAACAATGTAATTTATTATAATTTTCTAGTATCTGACCATATATAAAGACACTATACTGACTTTGATGATGCATTGTTCAATTATGAAAATAAAAAATAAATCATTTTGTACCTTTTTTTCCATTTCCAGAAATGTAACGGTTTGGACATACTACAGCTACGACACAGACTACTGTTTATAATCTAAAAGCTGCTAAATTGAACATTGAATTACCAACATGTGTAACAAAAGAGAAAAACTAAAAAGCTACTTCAAGTCAGATAATTCCAAGCTAAAGAAAGAGCCCTGATGTGCTGCAGCAAGGCAGTAAGAGTGTGTGACCTCATTGCGTAACAGAGAAGATCAATACAAATGTAGGCAGGAAGCAGTCTGAAGACGAGCCTCTGTCTGAACACAACTGTGAAGGTCTTATCCTCAGCTGCTGCGTATTTATTCCTGGCCTGAGATAATATCAACCATGCTGTCATTATGTGTGCCTTTCTCTAATTCTCGCTTCCCACACTCTGGAAGGTAGCCAAAGCTGAAATCCTGCTTTCATAATCCAGCGAAGCAGATGTGAAAAGCAATTTATGGTAAATTCACTGCAGAAGTTGATTAGACACCTGCAGAGCGTCAGCAATTAATATCAATTTATTTGCCACAATTATCGTCATTTTGCCGCAAGCTCAACTAAGGTATGAAAAAATGTCATTTCTTTTGTCTGCGATATCCGCTGGACTCAACCCTTAATATCTAATAAAACTGTTGCTGGCCCTACATGTCTTTAGGGAGGGTCGCTGTTGGCATGAGTGGACAATTTCTTAATGGACTGTGGAAAGAGCAGATTAGTTCATTGACATGTCTTACTCGCCCTCTTAAATTCAATTATCCTCTCTCTTGAATTAAATTATCACCTGCTTGTCAGGACAGATGTGTTGCTGTTGTAGATGGAGAAGGTAAAGTGTAATTAGTTGTACGCTGCATGTGTGTGTGTTGGAATCATTCACAGTTGGAACAAATTGGGACAAAATGCTCGTTTTTTTTAGACAGCAATTTGGAGGCTGATATCTTGATGAACAAAGGGAGATGACTTCATTCATCTGTGCAGTTAAATATATCAATTTGCCTGGATTTAGGCAATGTTTGCTCAAGATGTGGGCCATCAAAACCTCCTGCATGATTAATCTTATGCAACGCAGGCTATTTTTATGGAGGTGACATTTGCATTTTTTGTCATTTTCTGCCATGGAGCGCCATAAAGATTGACATTTGAGCAGCTGTGATGCTTTGGGCAGTGATGGAGTGCAGCCATTTGTCTCACACAGCAGGGACAGACCACATCCTCAGCCTCTAACTAGTCTCATATATATAGTCTATGAACTTGCATAAATTGTATACATTTTGAAGCAACCTTTTGCGTCTATTTCTCGTCATATTCAAATACCTGCTGGCTAATTTTTCAGTAATGTCTCAAGAGAGCAACGTTGGCTGATGGAATAAATGGCCAGAAGGCTTCCTTAAGTCTTAAGACTTTGGGGCGTTATAAATGAAACATATTCAGAAAGTATCTCTCTTTATGCTTTGGCCCTCTCTGGTTGCTTCTTCCAGTTCGTATTTTGTCTTTCTTCAAATTCAAAAGGGTTCATTAGTCTTCTGATCGTCTTTTGATGTCATCCAGGTGGGCAACAGTGCCTTAGTTCAGGCAATCAGGCCAACATTCATTCAGTCTAAAGGTTTCATTGTGCAGGATGCAGCATGATCAAACATAAGGGAAGTTTAAATGAGTACAATGTGGACCATCTGAGGGATTTCACTGACAGACAGAAACAGAAACACATGGGTAAGATCCTAAAACCTCCTCTGTGGTCGTTCCTCATGCCGAAGTGTCTCAGGGACAATATTTTGCTGTGATGACTCACAAGGCTTGTAATTAAATTGATATTTATTCATATTGTTATTCGCTTTACGGTGACAGTCACTGACTGGAGATCACCCATTTTTTTAATACAACAAGCACTATCAATTTAAAAAATCGTTTGAGAGTTGTCATGTATTTCTTTTTATCTCAACTCACTAACAGGCTGGTGGCAGTAGGGTTGACATGTGCACATAAAATAGACAGAAAAAAACCTGTTGTTGGCAGGAAATGACTTGCCACAACTGTCTGCACTGCACCAGTGATTTATGTCCCAGGATATCACCGAGCCACGCCATGAATCCTCATTTGATGGAGGGCTTCATGACTCTCCGGTGTTTTACATGGACACCCAAGCACACCGCAGGCGGGGAGAGTGCTGCTCTACGGAGCCCGGCAGGTTCATAACAAAATAATAAAGCATCCCTGAATTGCTTTTGTCAAGGCATCAGATCGTTTTTATATTTCTATTCACTGTGTGAAAGTATTAACAGTTAAATACACAGGGATATTAAAGCTTTCACAATATTGGTTTACAAGTCAAATCCAAAGTATATCAAAGTTTCTCATCAAAACAAAACAATAAATCCAAGCTGCACATTTAGATTAGATTGCCCTCATCCCCACAGCTCTCACTGTTTATTTTCAGGGTACACAATGGTGCGCACATCACTGATAACAGGCAACGTTGGCAGGCGTTGGTGAAAAAACAACCAGTAGTGCATCATTACGGTATGATACATTTCCAACATAGAAATCTAATTGTAGATAAATGTTTAACTTACTTGAGTTTTGATGATTGTTACAGTAGTTTTTGTTAAAAAAAGGAAGTTCTTATCTGCTTTATGTTGTTCCTAAAGGCGACTGGCATGCAGCTTCAAAGCCACCAAAGGTAAAACTGTCATTTTACATTGCAGAATATGGCAGTTGCTGGTCTAACTCTGCCATGATCAATTCGTTTATTTTACTGTGACTTTGGTCAATCCCAACTTCGTCTTTAAACAAACTAATGTCACATATTAACACAAGCAATCTTACCGAGTAAGACCAGCAACTCTTGTAGTCTGCAAGGTAAAATTACTATTTTTGACAATGGAGTATGGCTTGGAAAAAGCATAGATAACAGCTTAAATTCACCGTCAGAAAGAGCTGTCTGAGAGCAAGGTAAAGAGGTGAAAATATTCTAAATATAGCGTTCACTTTAACTGATATTGATTCTTTTAGTTGTCTAGAATACGTCCACAGTAGTACATTTCTTTTACACAATACTGGTTCAAGGGAGCAACCTCTGGTTCTGAAGAGTGATTTATTCCCTCAGTAAACATTGTAAACATGAGTTTATGGTCTCAATCTCTAGTTTCAAGTCTTCTTCAATACAGCATGATGTTCGTTTAGTAAATGATGCTCCATTTAGAGTCAAATAGACTATAAAGTAAATTCAAGAACAGGCTTACTGTGATTGACAGGTCTCTACCAGAGACGTATACAGCGTCATTCTTCCAAATTTCAAACTAGGAAACTTCCGTTCACTGGTTGCAAAAAAGTCAAGATGGTGATTGCGGAATCGCCGAACCCGAGTCCTCATAACGGCAGTTCACCAACCAATGGGTGACGTCAAGATGACTACGTGCACTTCTTATACACAGTCTAAGGCTGGTTCTCCTGTCTGTTTCTCCAAACTCCATCTACTGTGGTAATACACTGACTATGGATACATCCCTCATACAACTACACTTCAAAAAATCAATCCCTTTCAGTGAAGTCCGGGAGATAAAGTTTTAGCTGTGATAAACACGACAATCCACACTTTGAAAGTCATTTTGTTAATTAAGTGCATCTCAGGATGCATCTCTTGATTGCACTTCCTGCCTCTTCACTTCCATCTCTCCTTGTCTCCGTTGGTGTTTTTTCCCCGGTGATTTTTGTTTCTTTGTTTGCCGTGATTTTTTATTTTTATAAATCAAGAACATGTCAGAGTGGAGAGCAGGCAGTGTGCCACGGTCTGCAGTGCTTGTTCAAATTACAGAAAAATGTTTGAAAAGAGGCGGTTGGATCCACTGATGAAAAATTCACAAACATTCAGCCTTCAATGCATTTTTGTCTATTAAGGCCACCGTCGTTGGAGAGATTGGCAACTCTGCCTCTTTGACTGTGGATTTCTCCCTGTGTGATTGAGTGCTCATGTAAAATGGCAAGTCAGGAATGAAGGAGCGTTTTGCTCTTTAAAAGATTTTCTCTGGAATCAGGTTGTTGAAAAGCTTTCAGTAGCATTACCTTACAAAATAACAAAAGCACAACACCACACACACAAAGACAGGTGCGTCGCCGGGAGCTTCTGCAGTGGGAGTCCTAATTCGTTCCTTTATAACGTAATGCATAATTAAACGAGAGGAGACATATCTATTGTAATCTTAAACACTCTGACGAGGAAGCACATATTTTACAAGACTGAGTGCAGAACAAAACATTAAAGTGTCATTTCTGAAAATCATCATCAGTGGACTTATGAGGAAAATGAGCTTTGTATGTGGAGAGGCCATGGTTGCTGAGTGCAGTGCAAGAGAAGTCCTGTATTTGTTGTTTGGATGGGATTATGGCTCTGAATCAGCCTCTTTATTATTAAAAGATTGAACCATTTATTCCATTCATCACAGCATCAGCTTAAAAATGGAACCGGACAATAGCGGCTCTCTAGCAGCAGAGCAGAAATAGTCGGACTGGACTCTCTGTAAAAAAAAAAAAAAAAAAAAAAAAAAAAAAGGTTGATGTGACAAATTGAAGAATAGCTTTGGCAGACGGAGATGTTATGGAATATTTCCTCTGCAGCAGGGCATTGACACTGCACTCAGATGTGTAAGTAAGAAGAATAAAGACTAAATGCGGCTCAGTGTGTCACTGTGTCTCTGCATCGCCAGAAGACATGGAGAGTGAAATATAGTGATGCAGATTTTGAAAAAAAAAAAAAAAAAAAAAGAGTCCTTATGGGTTTGCCATCTAACGCCTACATTCAGTGCCAGCACATGATGCAGGGTGCCCTTTATTAACGAGGCTAAATACTTTTAGGTCTGGTGGGTAATAGATGTGTGTAGGGTAATGACTTGTTCACCACGGAGCAGAGTTAGTCTCTGACAAATGATTAATGTTGGGTTTTATAAGCATAATCAAGATCGCTCCCTTAATGCAAAGTCCAATAGCAACATTCTGTCTTGAGATTATTAATTCTGGCAGTGAACGCCAACTTTTTGAACTGCTCTGTTCGGGAAATTCACAATAATTCACATTCAGAAAAGAGTTTTAAGCATGGAACCACACCAACCGACAACAAGATGAATGTGACCATAAATCATTGGATTCGGAGGACAAGGTAATATTTAGCAAACAGAAAGAAGGTACAAGAGTGTGTACATTATTACTTTAATAGTGAAGGAACTACTCATCCAATAAACCATTATAAATGGCGATTGTCGCCTCTAATCCTTGTCAATCTAAAATGAAGATGAATGGATTTGAATTTCTTGCCTCACGTTTTCAGAAAACTACTTTCGTAATCAGAGAAAGTTTCCATGTTGGTTTGTTTTGAAATCTGGGAGAAGCAGGTACGAGCATATACTTTCACTAGCCGTTAGCTGGTGCGCTAAACATTTCCACGTTAACCAAATTCTCCACCAGCACTTTAGGATTGTGGGTAGTTTAGTACTTCTCCTTGACGTCACAAAAACAAAATATTTCTCTTAAAACAAGGTAGATATCATACAGATGTCTTTTATTTACAGGAGCATACTGTGGATTCATAATATCACAGCTCATGGTTTGTCTACTTTTGATTGTTACAACGTTTTGGCCAATAATCAAAATCACTTCCAGGACCTCACTGCTAATTCTTATATGGTTTCATGCTTTACAACCAGTGGTGGAATGTAACTTAGTACATTGAGTCAAGTACTGAGGTTAAGTACAATTTCAAAGGTACTTTTTCTACTACCAGATTTAAGATTATTTCACATTAAAAGAGCCAAAAATTTGCCAATAGAATATATTAACAATATAAATGTATATTTCAGAACTTTGTTTTTCATACTTTTATTATATTTAGCTGATAATATTCTGTACTTTTTGCTTTAATAGGATTGTGAATGCAACTTTTACTTGTACTTGTTCTTCCACCATTGTATTTGAAAATACACAACGAGCTCGGCTAGCAAACGTGGATGTAAACAACGCACGTGTCAAAATATTCAGCAAATAGCCTTTGTAAATGTTTTATGTGGAGGGAAAGCATTAAAGCATTACCCTTGTTTGTGAGGCCTCAAGGATACACACAGCGGGCGAGACTGGATGCAAACACAACTGTTTGCTTACAAGAAAGCTAAACCATGTGCCTTTCTATTTCGGGTTGTTTTCACAGATGCCAGTTGTAGTTGCACTGAATAGCAAACACAGAAAATGTAAAATACAGCAAAAAAAACCATCAATAAAATACAAATACATGAATAGATGTATCTGCTGGCTCTGGGCGTTGTTAGTTAACCCTGAGATGGGAGAAACTCTGGATTTTTTGTTTTAACAAAAAGAGAGTTAACTTAAACTTCTGGGTTTGTTACCATGGTAACTGACGATGTGAATCTCACCTGCTTCCTAACCACTTTCTCTCTGTCTCCTCCCTCTTACAGAGACATACTTGCTGTTGTATTTCCTCATAAATCCTGGTTTGATATTAGTTTGTTTCTCAGGAAAATCTAAAGTTACTGTATTATTAATGTGTTGACAGTCATTTTTTTTTTTGCCCTCACGTTCAAATATTCCACAGAGTAATGTCAGCGTCAGCTCAGAATAAACCCCTTTATCTCCAATTTGCAATTGAGAGTTTTACATTTTTTTATGAATATAAAGCGCTGTTACTCTGTGCACATAGTTGATTTAAGTTGTCACTGATGAAACATAATTAATTTAATGGTGAATACATTCATATATCTGAGTTAGCAGGATCGTGGGGAGATTGCAGAATGTAGTTTGAAAGTGATTTAGTTTGAACAGGCTGCGTACTGCAAATGAGTTTTAGCAGCATTTCAGTGAAGGTGTTAAACACTATAACATTTGCTGGAGAAGCTGAAATATAGAATATTAAACTGAAGGCTGTTAAGCCAAGATTAAAAACCCACTGTATTTTTACATTTGAATAACCAAAAATTACTGTATCAGATTGTGATCTTACAATAATGTCTCTTATCTCTATTGAATGAATTTATTTTTTAAATCTTCAACTATATTTTTCATCTTCAGTTTGTTCCCCATCAGATTAAGGCTGAACAAATCTATTAAAGATGTAATAAAGGCTAACGCCTGATACACAGTCAGCTCACACCACCTCATAGTCTGGTAAATGGTTAAATAATTGGACAATACTGACTATTTTGTTGGCTCATTGACACAATTTCAGTCCATAGATAGCCTACATCCATTTTTTTTGCTTCTCTTATGGTTTGGGTTAGTGTTCTGGACCAACAAAGGTGGAGACAGACTCAGGGGTCTTTCTTAAATATTTAATTAGAACAAGTTTAACACAACTGAGCGAAAAGGGTGGAAAAACCAGAAAGCACAGGTGATGGACAGCAGGAAGCAGGCTGACACGAGGACAAAAAGTCAGGAACAAAGAACAAGAAAATGCGAGTATTTCAAAAAGCCAAGGAACTAGAGCAAAAAATACAAGGAAGAGAATTCACTGGAGAGCGACATTAACAGAACCACTACCGGACAAGACAGAGTGATCCGGCACGGGAGTGGATCCATAACTGGGATTATATGGAGAAGGTGATTGAGGATGATTGACACAAGGTGTGTGTCTCGTTGCCGCTCAGGAGGAAAGCAAGCCACGCCTCCTGCTGCACACACACACTGCAGGGAAAGGAGAAACAGAAAGAGGAGGGGGAGAAGAGAGAGAGAAACAAATAAATAAATAAAAACAGCTACGTACACTGGATTAAAATGGAAGCTCTACCTTTTGGTGAATCTATGGTGAATTGTGGAATATGAGATCTATTGTTGATGGCTTTTTTTTTATTCACCACACATGACCTTTACTCAAATCGAATTTGGACAAACTCTGATCAGCCGTTCTGGAACCGAAAACTCAGAGATTTCCATGTAAGGGTTAGTAAACTCCGAGGTTTAGGGTCAGTCTCAGAGTTTGTTAAACCTGCTCTCTGAAACAAACGCCCTGGTTGGAAGAGTAATCCGTGGAATTGGACACACCAGGGGCTTGTTTCAATAAACCAGGTTTAAAGAAAACTAATCCCTGGGATAAAGGGAGAGCTTTGGATTTCAATTCCAGAACTCAAACGATGGGAAATAACAAAATACTGTGCAGTACATCGACACATTTAATGCTGATCAATAGACTGACAGTTCATTTCTTTAACTTCCTGTCTAATTTCAGGATACACTTTGTCAGTTAGGTTGCCATAGTAACTGACTCCGATAACCAGACCGTCTGTCTTCAAGGTTTTCTTTGAATCAGCGATCACTGTCAGGATGGCCGAGCGGTCTAAGGCGCCAGACTCAAGGTTACAACCCTTCCTCACATGGGACTTCTGGTCTCCGAATGGAGGCGTGGGTTCAAATCCCACTCCTGACATGCTTTTTGCATATTTCCCCGCCGTGGGACTAATAAAGGATTATCTTATTTTATCTGAAAGCCTGAGTTCTTCTCTGTCTCTTTCTTCATTCATTCAGTTTGTATCGCAGCCAATTAATTAGCAAAGGCTTACTGTATATATCTAAATCCTGGTTGGATATTAGTTCTATACTCAGGATAAAGTTACCGCTTTTGTGTCTTGTCACTCATTTGTTTTATTGCACTCACATTCAATTATTACACAGCGTCAAGTCATTCAGAATAAAACCTCTGCGTGTCCTTTTTGCGAGTCTTTTTTTTGTTGGAATATACACGTCACGTCAGCTGTCTCTAATGGAACATAATTCCTTTAATATCGGAGATTATATGTTCATATTATTGAATGTGCAGGATTGTGTGCAGAAGTGGAATGCAGTTTGAAGGTTAGTCTTTTTGAATTGGCTGCATATAGTCTGGAATCAAGCCGACAAACACATTATTACTGGATCAGATTGTCAGCTTATAGTCATGTCTCTAATGTCTATTGATCTATTTATTTATTAAATCTAAAATACATTTCTTATCCTCAGATGGCCCCTTGGTTTCATTCCCATCAGATCAAAGCTGAAGAAATATATTTAAAATGTAATATAAGCTGCAGCCTAATACACAATCATCCATTATGGAAATGTAATTCTGTTAAATGATGAATGAATGGATACAACTTTATTATACTGACATGTCCCCTGCTCTGACTCAGGCTCTGTTTTATAACTAAATGTACACAGTCCATATATAGCTTACATGCACTATCTCTCTAGGTCCATTGGATTAACATGGAGGCTCTGCATTTATATTTAACTGTTGCCATGGTGAATTGTGGTATTGGAGCTCCATTAATGATGGCTTTTTTTTTTTATTCACAGGCCTAACTGGGAAACAACAAACTCAGAGTTCAGGCTTAATCAAAAAGGAGTTCAGGTTTAGGGTCAGAGTTTAGTGAACCTGCTTTCTTAAACAGAACCCAGGTCCTGCTTTGGTGACCATGCATGTAAGGCTGAGCAGCAGAAGTCCTCTGTTGGTAGATCACTTCTCCGCATCCTTTTCTGTTGTGGCTTTTGGTTTATTTCCTTTGTTTTGTACCCATGCACACACCCTGCACAACTGACTTCATATACCCCCCCCATCCATTAGCTTGACTTACGTTTGGGTAAATAAATCACTTTATTCGTTAAGTATACCCGTGTTTTTCCCATTGCTGTCACAGGTTTAGAGCTGGGACTGTGACAAATACATATATCACCTTGATTCAGCTCACCTGGGCCTTCCAGCCTATAAAAGCTGGTCCACATGCTCAGAGTCTTTCTCCCTTTGCTACAGCAGACCTCCACCCTGCATGATTGTCACTTGGTTTTGCACCTTCAACACCTCCACAGCGCACTTGACACACATCCATGCACGACCTTCAATTTGACTTTGCTGATTTGCACACTCCATTTTCATTTGAATTAACCTAGATTAATAAATGATGTTTGATTTCAATATTTATATCTCAAAGCCTTTGCATATCATGATACTATCTGGCTCATTTAGAAACCATTTCTTTGTTTTTGCTGATATTTATTCCTCTTATGCTGTTAATGTTATTTCCCGTCTTTGCTCTTTTCATGCCTCATTCCCTTCTTCCTTAGTATTTTATTAATCATCTTAAAAGTTCTCCTCCACCCTTCATACTATCCCTGCTGCTTCTAATTTCACAGATGATTAAATACTAAGTTAGTGCTCACAGTAATTCCATGTGTTTTGTTAAAAAGAAAAAAAAATCCTTTTCAAGTTATTACTATTAATCCAACAGGATGCCTTTTTAAACTTTGCTCAACAAACCCAGTTTTCGCTTGTGTTTACAACCCTGCGTGGTTTAGCCCTGGACATGTTCCAGATTGGAGCAAATCAAACACACTGATGGTGTAATCACAGTCTCACAGACAAACCCTGAAGTTATCAGGTATTCCCGGTGCACTGAGCTATCAACCCTCACTGTTTACATTACCTGCGTCAGTAAAATATAGTCCATAATGAGGCCATCAGGGGAACAATACAATCCCTCTCCTGGAGGGAAATCCCCTGCAGGACATAATGCTTACTCTTCTTCTTTTTCTTTTCTCTAGATTTTAATTATTTAGCCACATTTCTTTTGACATGCTGTGCCTCTGCTTGTTACAGTAAATCCATGAATAATTTATGGAAATAAATTAATTATAGTGTTCTATTCTTAGTTGGTCACACTGCACAGATCACTGAAACACACAACAGCCGTGGTGGGAACTGCCATCACACGTTAGAAAAAGAAATGGGAAAGAGCCACTGAGCAATCTTTCCACCTGTCTCAGTGCTGTAGGAAACGAGTGAAGCAGCTCGAGGGTCCTTCTTCTTTCCTGGAAGCTTTGTCCGAGGAAGCACAAGAGCCAGAGTGTCAGGATGGCTGTTAATTCAGTGTCCGCATGCCAGTTTTAGAGAGCTGCATTTACATCCCCAGTGGATGAAAGCAATTGCATTTCACGGGCTGAAAACACAGAAGAGCTTTCATCCAAACACAAACACACAGCCATAAATCCTCTAACAGCCACATAGTCCACACCCAAGGGGAAATCAATTACCAATTAAATGTTTGGTTTCTCTTTCCTCTCGACTGGATTGAACTGTAATGTGAAGAAGACAAAAAAATCAATGTTATTATCTCCTTGAGTAACCCCCCCCCAAAAAAAAGGCAAACAAATCATTTTTCTATATGAGAAACATTCATGGACATCGCTGTTGCTGTGCTTTCTAACTGCAGAGTCAGAAAAGTAGAGTTCATGAAGGTGAGGGAGAAACCTTGCATGGAGTTCCTGAAGCTGTTCAATTTGCAGGTGACACCGTGATCTCACTTCTGACTGATTCACATATCTGCTGGTGAAAAAAGCCCACATCGCTCCACCCGCTGCACTGTTACTGGAAATAGAACAGCAGTGTTAGGGGCTCGGTCAGGATCTTAAATACGTTTGACAGTTTCTAGTTTCAGATTGCATAGCGAAAAAAACACTTATTGATATGAGATGATTTTTCTTTTCACAGTCAGAGCAGTCAGTTATAGCTGTTACTGCCGAGGGATTGAGATTCCAGGAAACAATGTTGGCCTATATAAGGTTATGTTGAGTGCGAAAAAAGCAAGATAAGTATTTCAGTTATTAATATGCAGACCAAGTGACGTAGTATATGGAGCGACTGTTATTGAAAGTCACAAGGGGGGCTCGTTTTTTGGTAGATGGTTCAAACAAACGGCACTTTCACCCAGGAGACCGTTGTGAAACCACAAGCAAATATAGAGTTTATGCTTGTTATGTAAGAAAGTTCACTAAGGGGCTGATCACACCAAGACACAGCGCTACAGGGGCGGCCACTAAAAGAACAGATCAGGCAAAACGGCATGGTGCACCTGTGGAGTGCGGTATGTGATTACCGGAAAATGGATAATGCGCTTGCTCACTGTAGACTACGTTAAACTATCGTGACAGATGAGATATGAATCCCCTCTTTCCTCTCACATACTCTAGCTAGCCCTACCACATGTATCGTCATCAGAACAGGAAAACAATAGTCAAGTAGTGAAGTCTCTTCTTGCTTGATTTGATTGACATTGACATGTGGTGTGACTCTGTGCCTTCACTGAAAAGATAAGAATATTTAAACTTTTATACACGTCTGCAAAACTCTAGAAACACGCAATGCCCGGCGCAAGAGAGGAGCACATGCTAGGTGCTACCGCAGAAAACAATGGTTTTGCTGGCAGCATATTTATAGCGATGCGTCTTGAGGGGGATTGAGGCCTAAGGTTGGTTAGTTATTATGAATACATTACGCTGTTATGGTGTGTTGTTACGGTACATTGTTATGGTATGTTGTTATGGTACATTGTTATGGTATGTTGTTATGGTGTGTTGTTATGGTACATTGTTATGGTATGTTGTTATGGTGTGTTGTTATGATGCGTTGTAACGATACATTGTTACGATACGTTGTAATGGTGCATTGTTATGGTACGTTGTTAAGATATGTTGTTAGGATACATTGTTAGGATGTTACGTTGTTATGGTGTGTTGTTATTGATGCGTTGTTATGATACGTTGTAAACGATACATTGTTGTTACGTTGTTACGATACATTGTAATGGTGTATTGTTATGGTATGTTGTTAAGGTACAGTGATACGTTATGTTGTTATGGTGCGTTGTTACGATACGTTGTTACGATACGTTGTTACGATACGTTGTAATGGTGCATTGTTATGGTACGTTATTAAGGTACATTGATACGTTATGTTGTTATGGTGTGTTGTTATTGTGCGTTGTTATGATGCGTTGTTACGATACGTTGTTACGATACGTTGTTACGATACGTTGTTACGATACGTTGTTACGATACGTTGTAATGGTGTATTGTTATGGTATGTTGTTAAGGTACATTGATACGTTATGTTGTTATGGTGCGTTGTTACGATCGTTACGACGATCGTTGATTACGACGATACATTGTTATGGTATGTTGTTAAGGTACATTGATACGTTATGTTGTTATGGTGTGTTGTTATTGTGCGTTGTTATGATGCGTTGTTACGATACGATACATTGTAATGGTGCGTTGTTACGATATGTTGATACCATGCGTTGTTACGATACGTTGTTACGATACGTTGTTACGATACGTTGTTACGATACGTTGTTACGATACGTTGTAATGGTGCAATGTTACGTGTTACGCATTGTAATGGTGTGCGTTGTCATGGTACGTTGTTAAGGTACATTGATACATTATGTTGTTGTGGTGCGTTGTCATGGTACGTTGTTAAGGTACATTGATACATTATGTTGTTGTGGTGCGTTGTCATGGTACGTTGTGATAGTACATTGAAATGTTATGCTTGGACTTACCTGCTCCACAAACTATTTTTGATCCTGTTAAGCTATCCTTTCTCATTAATTTTGTTTACCTCTGACTATAGAAGACACATCAGAAACCATTTTGCTCATACAATGAACAGCTACATCTGCTTTTGATGTCTGTCCTATGAGACAGGAAAACCAGTGAAGCTGAACAATCATTCAAGGTGGCTGCGCCTTCCAGCAGCTTCAGGACGGAGCTCAACTCTGCTTCTAGGTGGCTGCATTTATTAACAGTAATGTCCACACTTGAGACAAGCTTATTACAATAATGAGCCGAGCGGAGATACTTATTTGCATCAGGCTGCAAGCCTTTGAAAACAGTAATGCAGCTGTTTAAGACAAACAAGCCAGGGTGAGCCGGTGAGCAAACTCTCTACTCTTAAGATGAAAGAGAGCAAAGTACCAAACAGGCAACTTTGTTTTGATAAATGAGAGAATGAAGCTCCGGTAATCTGTGAAATAACTTATTCGGGTCATTAATAAAACATGTGAATTAGTTAGATCAAAAGAAAAAGTCTCATTAGAAAATTACCATTTATGCTGTGAAACTATAGTATTTATAATTTTATATGGATAAACGCACATTACATTATTGTTCATTGCTCCAGAAAGGAATTCCTTGCATTCTCCTGCAGGGCTGCACCACATTAATGTTAACAAGTTAACTAGGAATATTTAATAATAATCTAATTAACACCAATTACTCATCTCTATCGGTTATTATTTTCTGATTAATATTAATAGGTCAAAGTTGTGATTGCAGAATAGCACGCTTCCTAACACATAACAGTTGTGTTGCAATGATGTGAAAAACAGCACGATTGTTTTCCGTCTAAACTCGTGTTCTTGTGCTCTAGCTTTCTTTATATGCTGCAGGAGGAATATGCAGCTTAATTAAGATTTTGAACATAATTTGGTCATCAACCCCTAAGGTAAGTGGATATAAATATAGAGATTATATTCATATACAATAGAGTGGAAACTTTAATTACATGTGACTTACTTTGAAACAGTTTCAAACTGAGCACAGTAAGAGAAGAGAGTTTGTTGTTGTTAACACAACCTCTTCAATGGTTAATAGAGATAAAAAGAACAACCCAACCCAATCCTATAAATCTTAACTAAGTGACAGAATATGAGTTTCTTCCAATGTGCCTGTTGGAGTTTTCACATCATATTCAATTCAATGTCAAAACAACTCATTTTTACAAACAAACCCAAAAGCTAGAAGGGATGCCACCGGGGTAGGTGATGCACCTGACAGAAATCAGAGATCATGGGGTGTTATTTTTGGGTGTTATTTTGGGTGTGCAGTGCCTAATGCGACAAGGGCATGCTAATGCACCTGTGGTATTTGTGTTGACGGAGGGTTACGGTCAGGACACCATGTGGGATGCGTAAGAATCCATTAGCATACATTATAGATGGATGTGTGGCCCGTTATGGACATTCACACCCGCCTCTTTTCAATCCTCTTTAAAAGCATGTCCTCTCCAGCAGCGACAAATGGTGAGAGTAGAGAGTCTGAACCAGCTCCCTTTACCAGAAAAGTAGTATTCTAATCTGGGGTGTGCAGATGTTACATTTCTTGACATAATAAAAATCCAATAGTCCAAAAAAGTCCACAGATAGAGGGAAATGTATCAACATAACACTAGGACGACTTTAATTTCAATGGAACAAAGTCTTACATTGTTTCTTATCAAAATAAACCATTTGAGGACCAATGTAGCTCATTATGTTATTGTTGTGTTTTTTTTTTTTAGCATTATGGCAGTTAATCTGCATAATAATAATAATAATAATATCATAATAGCTCCATTCAGTCTGTGATATGTTGTGACTATATCACAGCTATTGGGCTTACTTTAGGTATGGCAATAGGAAAGTTATGGACAAATAGTTTTTATTAAGAAATAATAAAGTTCACAATGAAATAGGCCAGAACAGGAGGTGCTGGCTACACATACTGAGGCGGTTGCTATGGGATGTACACTAGCAGCTAGCATGTTAGCAGACTGGTGTTGTGTATTGATTCTATTCATTTACTCTTTATTCACATTATGTTCATGTTAATATGTATCATGCAACCACTAAGAAAGTGGATGATTTTCATAACTGCTTGTTCAAGGCTTGACTCTGTTTGTCAGGTGGAGGTTTGTTGCTTGGTGTTGTGAGAATGTTGCTCCACTTTCCCTGGTCGCCGAGTTAAAGTTGCCAATATCTCTGGAGAGACTTGAGTTCACTCATGGCTTTAATCTTTCTGGTGTCAACACCCATCACATAGTATGTGAATCGTGGTACTGGAGGCAGCGTGTTCTGCTGTGTTCCTGCCTGCGTCCATAATCTTGGGAATCATTGTGGAATGTCGTCTTTACGTAGCGCTCCATGTCATTTAGTGGGTGGATGTTTTTGTCCTGGAGATGAGCACTACTCAGTCCTTTTCCTCCATTGAATTGAAGCTTTAAAGTGTTTTTGTTTTGTAGCAGGTTTAAGCAGCAAACTTTGTTACAACTTTTGTATCTGTGACCTGTTCCATGTCGGCGGAAGTGATTGCCCCGTGTCCCTGTAGCTTAGCAACCATGACTACACATTAAGGTCTTTACATACTGGGGGAGTTTTTTCAGGCGATTATTTCAAAGTGTGATTTTTTGTCATGAGCACTTTCACACAGAACATAAATATAGAGCGGCAGAAACAGGACAGAAAGCAGGCGTGCTTACAGAATAAAGTTGTTTTTTTCTGAGCTTTCGCTCGACTGATAAAAGCATCAACAAATCAAGTTGTGCAGAACAGACGTATTCAAACGTACACTATAGTGTTCAACCACACGGAGGCCATACCAAGACGTGAATGGTTTTTTGTCGTTTCAACCTTGAAAGAAGCAGCTCAGACCAGATCCACTTATTCTGCTCTTACCTTTCACAATAAAAGCCCTAGAAAAGTACACTGTCTCCCTGAGAGAACTGTAATTCACTCAGAGCATTTTGCTAAAAAGAAACTCAATAAAATATCTCACAGTTCTTTAGGCTATAAAACTATTTAGCTCAGGCAGAATGCCAGACGCTGCTCTTCCTGAATCTGTTCAAACCTTTTTTTAAAAAGGTGTTGCAACCGTTTCAACTTTTGAATCAATGCCAATATGAATATTTTCCATTTTCTTTTGGTCTATTCAGCAAAACCACTTGGTATTTGAGGCATTTGAGTCAAATGTTTGATTGACACTGTAAGTGCAACAAATTAGAGGTCATAGCTGTGGCATGTGGCCATTATTTCATGTCTATGAACCAATCAGATTGCTATATTAGAGCTACCGGTTTTATATAATACAAGAGTGAAATGCACGGAGCTTCAAACATTCTGTAGTTTGTGACAAGCTTAAACTCTGCGGCCCTAGTTCTAGTTCTATTTCGGTGACAAACGGGGACATGCACCAACACACCATCTGTGCAGCATTAAGGCGCTATAGAAGCTGTCAGGATTGACAAAACTGGTAACAGCGACACCCATTCCAAACCCCTGTCTGGCTCTGGGTCGCCAGAGATGAAGAGTGATGGCCTGTCACTGGGGCTCTCAGCATATGACGGAGGGAAACAAGCTCATCTCTGGTGTGGATGGGAATGACAACATGCCACATGCTTGATAATAGCCCCCTCAGTTTAGGGAATAAACAGAGGGATGTTTATAATGAGATTGTGCTGCAGGGCCGCGGATGGTCCCAAGCTGCAAGAGCCTGAACACACCGTTTAATGTGCATACTTGCACTATAATATACAGACCTGAAACCCTTTTGAAGCTATTTATTTATCTGCACAGAAAAGGAATTACGGGGGAAGATGGGAGAAAGTATCAGGGGGATAACATCAATCGAGGTGCGCAGGTAAATAAAGACGCATGCTTACTAGGGCTGAATGTTCAATGCGGGATTCCAGCTATCTTCATGTTTTTTTTAAAAAACATCTCTAAAGTTTAATGAGAGAGAAGCGGGGACATTTTGTAGAACTAGGAGAATAACTGTAACAGCAGTAATGGGAATTTGCAAAGATTTTAAACATTTAATACATAATGGGGATTGCTGAAAACATTTTTCTTTCCCTTCAACATCACTACAATACCAGAAATGTTCCCCTTTCTGTTAGATGCTACTCTCATCGTTGAAATCTGTTTGAAATGTCAAAGCATATCGATGAATCACAACTCTCTCTCTGTTTTCTTAAAATTATTCCTTTTTCTTAAAAACACGAGGCTTTTTTTCCTCATCGTTTTCATTGATTATGAATACATTTCCCTCTAAAAGGCAGCCTTTAGCGTCCGCATGAGACACAGCAGGCTTTCAACTAACTCGAATGTAAATCCATCCGCATCATTATTAGAGTTCAGAGCAGCGGTCGCAGTATAAAGAGGGAGAAAGTCCGCCAAGGGCGAGCAGGAAGGGTGGTGGCCAAAAACACAGGACTTTCACCCACATGGATTGTCTCTCTCTCTCTCTCTCTCTCTCTCTACTCGATTGCCCTTCAGTTTTAAAGCAGCTCTTCATCCAGCTCAAATACAAAGACCTCATGCACATTTTGGAAAATCCGCTAAATATTCAGCAATGCCATTGAAAATCTTATAAATAGCACTAAGCTAGACTTTCTGTATTCCAACACAACAAACTCTGACAACACCGGCACTCCTCTCACGCTCTTTCCGTAATGTTGTTGAACACTTGTCGAAAACAAACACTTTTATTTTACATAAATTTATGATGAGGAGTTGCCCCGAGCGATTACATTACAGCCACTTGGGTGGCTGCCGTCTGCAGCGTTTTCCCTCAACCAATTTTATAAAAACTGTTGTCCCCATTGGTCACTTAGACACAAAAGCATAGGATAATAAAAAATACCAAATACACTTTAATGAAGTTGTTGTTTTGACCCCAAACATGCTCTTTCCTTTAACGTAACCAAGTGGATTTGGGTCTAAACTTAACAAGAACCATCCGATCAGAAAACAGTTTCATTTCTGTAACAGTCCTTGCACATATTTTTGGATGTTTGTTGGAATGGAAAGATGTTTTTGCCAAAACTATCAAAACGGTCACGTTTTATGCCTTCTGGCACAACACATACTTCATAAAAACATAGAAAATACTCTTCAGGCTGAATAAGCTGAGTGTTCAAAACGACAACATGAACCACAATGCAATGTCTTGCTCGTGTTCAAAGGCAGGAGGCCTTTTCATTTTCTATTTACGGCATCAGGAGTGA
Source organism: Anoplopoma fimbria (assembly GCF_027596085.1). NCBI lineage: Eukaryota > Metazoa > Chordata > Actinopteri > Perciformes > Anoplopomatidae > Anoplopoma > Anoplopoma fimbria. Next base: position 22,800,853 of record NC_072464.1, on the reverse strand, counting down.
GGAAGCATTGCACATTTGCACACAGCGTGTCAACACTGTAACAAACCTTATTGTGAGGAAATGCCACATGCACGTATCTGTCTGCATATGAATAATGTCGAAACATGTAATTACATCACCGAGGCGCCTTGGGATACACCCTGTACTTGTGTTTAAATTAATTCTCCGGATGCCCTCTGCTTGACATTTCTGTGAGGAGGCTGGAACCCCATCAAGCAACCGCCCCATGGGGCAAAACAAGACCAAAGCAAAAAATAAATAAATAAAATATTCCGCTGGCTCATACCTGCTTTCCCCCTGCACAATACCTGTATCAGCCCCCCCCCCCCCCAAGGTGTCCTTCTCCCTGTTTACTGACAGACTGGAGGCCTCTGATGATTAATCATTGCGGAGACACACTAGTTCACTAGTTAAAACAACAGCAGCTCCCAGCTCCTTCACCTCTACCAAGGTTAATTAGCATCAGTGTCTCACTCTTAATTACATTACCAGTTTCCAGGGAGCCGATAAGAATAATCATAAAGATCTCTGACAAAGCCAATTGCTTTAAATTACTTATTCACAAATGGGGATTAGCTTAAGAAAACACCCAATTATTAAGCAGGTGTCTGTGTAAATACTTTGGGGGTGTAATTCAGCTCAAGAATGCTTTGTGCTGGACTTTGACGAGATTTTGCTCAACAATGCACAGATTTTGGGTGAGTTGGCAGCGTTGATTGGTGTATTTTGTACAGACATTCAACGTCTCCAAAGGATGAACCTCAACTAGCAGGTTTACGTTTAGATCAGAGTGAAATGTCTCGACTGTTGGATTGATTCCAGTGAGATTTGATCTTTGCCTTAATATAACCAAACACATATTTCTTTACAATAAGCATTACAGCTGATCTTGCCCTCATACTCTTAAGGCTTTTACACAGGAAGCGCAATGGAAAAACCACAAGATATAGTGAAATATTTTGCATTAAAACTATTCAAACTGGCAGTGATTCAAATTAACAACAGTTGCAAAACTTGGAAAAGAGTGAGAAAAGAGTTCTTTTTGAGTGAATTGCTCTGAGTAAATTCGAGTTTTCTCTAGTGAACATATCCCAGTGTATATGCAGCCTCACGACATTTGATCTATTGGTCTCATGTACAGGTCCACTATTTTTTTATTTGTTATAATCAGGACTAACACATAGCCAATATACAATTTAATAAAGGATATTGTTTCGTTGTGGCCACAAAGGTTCAACACGTCCACGTGACTATGCAACAGTCAGAGGTAGTGATGTAGTAACATCCAAAAAGAACACTTTTGGGGGGCGTAAAGGGAGATGGATGGGTTTTAACAAACACAGGACTTTCAACCACAATACTTTTGTAAGACACAGCTTGTTCCAAAGTGTTCTGCTTTTGTTGCTTTTGTTACCTGAATCTAACTTTTGTTTTATAAAACATTGTTACCCAGAAAAAAAGTTGTTCCAACGACATAGATAAACCAACTTATGTCCTTGTACACGAAACCAATGGATTCAATGTTGTTACTCACTACAGACTAAAGCAGACTGTGATGGGTACATATCTAGGGCTTTTATTGTGAAAGGTAAGAATGGAATGAGTAAATCTGGTCTGCACTGCTTTTGTCAAGAATGAAAGGAGTAATAAAGCAGTCTTGCTCCTGATTATGTAGCCTCAGTGTTGTTGTACACTACAATGTACATTAGAATATTTCTGTTACGCACAAAGTTATTGGTTGATGCCTTTATTTGTGATGTAGAAAGCCCAGAAAAGGTTTAACCCGCCTTTTTCCCTATGTAATATTCACGTTCTGTGTGAAAGTACTGATGACAAAAGCTACATTCAAATTAACCGTACTAAAAAACCTTTCCAGTGTGTAAAGGCCTGTAGAGTAAGTTTGACTGTAACAATCAGCATTGTTGGGAAAGAACCATTTTAACCATCAAGGAGTTTCTTACTTGAGCACCGACTCTGAGGAAAAACAGTAAACCTAATTCAAACTCAAGAAACTAACTTACAATTACTTTGATGACTCATCATTTGACATTCATCATACTGCACGTAATTGTCTGGAAACTGTAATTACAACTGGATAGAGTTAATTGGCCACTAATTAGAGCGGCATTGCTGCCACCAACCCTGTCTCTCCGAAGGTTCATGTGACCCCTGAGGGCAGTAAGACCGGAATAGATTAAAAAATATCTTCACTCCGATGAGAAACAGCCGACGGAGACGACTCCTGCCACCTTGTTCAGGAATCTCAGTTAAATGCGACTCCTGGCAGCTGCCTGCTCTAAAAATAAGCCTGGCTTGTTCCCCGCACTGTGAATATGAGATTGTCATATCGCTACCTCTTCCCATAACAATTAATCAAGTGATGAAATGATGTTATCCTTTCCCTTGGAATCAGAGCGACTGACGCTATAGTGAGGAAATTGCCTTTTGAGAAATGGCTGCATCCCCCTCCCCCCCGCAACAATATCCCAGTCAGTCCTGAGAGGATCGTTTTCTCTCTGCAACAGGATTGTGCCAACAGATTCTGCTATTTTTTTTTTAATAGAGGAGAGCTGCACATCCAATATGCTGTTACTGAGGGATACATGTTTGCTGGCAGCTTGGTTCCCAATCAGTGGAGAGGAACATACACCAATGAATCAGCACTCAATACAATCACAATCATTATATGCTTCTCTGAACCGTGTTTCTGTTGACGTCTGTTTCTATTCGACAAAACATCAAACAGCTCAGTGTTACCATAGTGAGCCGTGGTTAGACTGCGCAGGAGCTGTGCTACCTGAAACAGAGCTCTTCATCAAATGCAATTTGGTTAATTTAGCAGAGTTATAGTACTGCATATTGGTATATTTCTTTCTGTGCCTTAAAACAAAGAAACAACACATTTTTTGTTTCTCTTCAGGGTTCTTTCCACAATGTTGTCATTAGTGGCGTAACGGACCGTTGTCAATCTGTGACCCGTACGGATCCACCCTCACGGTTCGGCACGCATGTGAACGCAGATTAATTACACAGTTTAACGTTAACCATCAAAGTGTGAAATTAAGTTTTACTGACGATCGTTATCCGCCAATATTCGGCAAAAATGTGCGACCAGGAGATCAGCATTCATGCTTTTTGTATTCTCCGATCCCTGAAAATGTTACTCTGTAAACAATCCTTCTTGAAATTGAAAGGAGAGCTAGTAACATTAGCAGCAGTGCTTACGGCTAACGTACGTTTAGTTACATTACGATACATTCGGGATCTATTCGGTGAATATGAAATTGGGGGATCATGATGTGTTCAAATGTTAAAATGTCATTTTTTGTGAGAAACTTGACTAAATACAGTTGTTTGAAGGAGAAGTTTTCACAACAACATGAATAGATATTACAGAGTGAAGCTTATGATACATCATTAAAACTACTAATGACATAAAAATACAATATCTTCATCATTTGAACTGTTTGTTTTCATGAAGAAATAAAACACTATAAATGACGATAACAAAGAGAAAGGATAACATTTAAAATGTTGATGGGTGACTGACCTCAGAGGGGTTTGAATTATTTTGCGTTTGGTGGCAAAAAAATTGTCTGGAGACTTATAGACCAGCTGCAAAAAATTTGTCTGGAGACAACAACACAACAAAGGGATATGTATCTGCCAATATGGATCATCAATGATCGGCAATTAGTGTCTGCATACGAAAAGGTAATCTGGGATCTCTAAAAGTTATATTTGCTCCTTTTTTTCTTTCGTGCTGATCCGATCTGTGACTCCAATCCTTAATACAATCCAGACCAGGACTTTTATGATCCGTTGCATCTCTAGTTGTCAGACACTTAAAATAACAATCTGTGCCTGACAGTGTTAATAACAAGCCCTTTTAGTGGACGCACATTGATGGTGAGGAGTTGCCAGATATGATTACTTACAATCCGTTAAGCTGCTGCTGTCTGCAGCATTTTTTCCTCAATACTGGACTAATTTCAAAAAATGTCCCTATTAGTCACTTAGACACAAAGACATTTAAGATGGATGAATATTACTAATTTACTAAATTTGGTCCAGGTTGAAAAATACCGTTTACTCTTTAATGAAGAACTTGAGATGTGTTTGAAAGCTCAGGAATGAGATATTAAATGGACTTTAAAGTTATTGTAAAGGTACTTTTAAATAATATACGTGCATTGGACATCAGTGTGACAGGCTTGTATAAGTACATTGGATGTCTGAATACAATTAGAGCTGCTTAAAATTACCCCTACTTAAGAATGAGACTTAATTATTATACAGCATTGTTCAGGGCTAATGCACATTAAGCTTTAGCACACTTACAAATATAGCAGACAGCAAAAAGGAAAGGCTGTAGCGAGAGAAACCAAATGAAAGAGGATGTCAGCGAATACAAGCGACCCTGATCACCTAAGTAAACAGCACCACCCGTGAGATACACCACGATGGCTCTGGGAATGATCTGTCAGAGATTGGATATGGAGGTATTTGTATCACAAAAGGAATCATCATTTCCTCCTGGTTTGGTTTCCAAAAACATGGCGGTGTCTTGGCAGTCAGCAATATTCCATCTAAATGAGTTCGCTCTCCTCTCAGGGAAGCCAAATCTATAAAGCAGTTACTTTGGCATTTAGAAAATCCATTTACCATGATTGAAACTATCCAGCTGAAACCACTACAGTCAGTCTTTTCATTCTCGAGAGCCAGTACATCTCAAGTTTGATTTCTTTTTTTCAGATGCATGGAGAAGAGGGGCAATCTCCATATCAATACAGAAAAAAGAAATACATTCGTATTATAATGCCAACAGGGTATTGAATCCTTGGTATTGGTACGCATGGGACTGCAAGAGGGACAGCACGGTTTTAAGCACATGAAATAGTGAATGCATTGCCACAGAAAAGGCTCATCCAACAAGGGACCGACTCTACGGTCACATTTGTTTTTGTGTGTGTTTTGGCAAGCGTTACCTCCTGCACAATGACATCACTGTACTGTTAGTAGAGCTTTAGTACAAGACTCTCTCCGGACTGCTTGCTTCCAATCCCAGATTATTAAAAATGTGAAAGGTACAGCTTTGATCTTACCACTAGAATAAAGTCTGGATTTTATGTTGTGCCTATGAAAAGCTGTGTTATTTATATTATTGTTTATTTTTGCAGGAACAGCGCACACTTAAAACATTTTCAACCAGTTAGCTAGAAGCTAATCAGCTCATGTTGTCCATGGGTTGATGGACAAAAAAAAATCAACCACATGACAATAAATATACTATGTAAAACAACACAATACATAATAGTCCATCAGTGCAAGAAAATAAATAGATTAAGAATGATAAATACAATAAATGGTGTACGAGGTAATAATTGGTGGTTACACTAGCCAAAGCTAAAGGCCTCCCGAGTTGCAGATTTTGTAGGAATGGAGTTCCACTTCCACATTACTTAACTGAGATACTTTAGTCATAATGGCACAACCATTATTAGAATAAAGGACAGCCATCCTCTTAGAGGAGGCGGTGCGAGATAATGAATCATTTTTAAACATCAGAGTAAAATAAGAGGATGAGGAAATTATATGTTTCGCACATTATTACAGGGATGATGACCCCCTGGCTTTTTATCTAATTCTTTGTTTATAGAGTGAGTACACAGGCTCTAATGGAGTCATACCTGCCTGTGATCGGATTCTGAAGCAATAAGACAGGCTGTGTGTACAAAGAGCTGCAGTGTGTATGAAGAGTAACCATTTGTAGATGTTTGCTGGAGCAGTGTGTTTAATGGTTTACTGGTATCAGTAAGCCCACCTGTTTCTCTACATGCAGAGTTCATCTCATTAAACTTTGTCATGTCTAGTACGCTCAGTGTTTGGACCTCTGTACTTCTGAATCCCCGGGTGTGGCCATGGTTGCCAGTAGGTGGCGCAAAGACAATAAGTCAAAATTTGCATGCAGAAGCCCTCAAGCATTACTCTCATCAAGCATTTCAAGTTTGGGTCAGATCTGACAAAGAACAGTCAGGTTACAACAGCTTGATGTATCATGGCGAACCATGTTAAATGGCTGCCATGCCACGTCCACGCCATTCCATGAAACCACAAGCTTTTGATAACCTTTATTCACAAAGGTCTGCAGATTGTACTGCACGATAAGTTCCCTAGGAGGAGTTCTTTAAAGTATATGGCATAAAATACAGGAGAAAATCATACAAATTAAATAATGGACAACTTCTGGTTGGGTTTAGTGCGTGGCCTCAAGAGACTTTTTTTTAAGACTTCATATGAGAGAACAGGTGGGATTGAAATGTCTTTTCTGGACAAAAATATTGTTTATGTCTTGGTTTATAGAGTTGCACAGTGAATTGATACAAGCAGCAGAGATGAAGGGGATGCTGCTGGGTAGTGCAGTGACAGTAAGGCGTTTGATAAGAAGCTGTAAAAGCTAACAACTGTGTGGACTGCCGTTGTAAGCCTGTTCTCCATGCTAGCTCTCGGAGTTTATGTTAACAACCCGACCCACGCTGTTTCCTTCATCCCCTGCTTTCCCCTCGGATGGAGGACAAAGTGATTACTAAAGTTATAAAATCCAAATGACTGTGCGTAGTTTGGGCGTCTCATAAGCCTTACAACTCATGACTGTGTTGCTCAAACTGGCCTCTCTGGATCGTGCTTCATGTATTTTATGGGTACATGTTGAATGTACTGCTGTTTTCTGTGTGAGAAACACAGTAACTTATTCATATGGGATGTGGTTATGATTAATGGCAGTGAGCGAGTTTCAAGAGGTTTTGGATTCAAACAGTGGAGTGTTTTGAACCTTCTGAACAGGTTCGCTTGTTTTAAAGGTCTCTTTGATGATGTTTTCTTTGTGTTTGCTTGCACATGAAATCTGAAGTTGTGTACTTCAACATGCCATGCATTCTCATCTTCATCGAGTGTTTGTCTCTTTCAGAAGGAAAGTGCAGTAAACAAGGTCTATCTGGCGGTGAAAAAACTAGAAAACTAGAGAGTGTTTTACCTGCAGATGTGTTATTTTTTTCATTTTAATCCTATTCTCAAGTGGGGTTTGGCATTCTGGAATCCAATAACGTTAAGAGTGTGACGAAGAAAGAGAGACAGCGATAAAGACATGTCTGAGTGTGAGTGTGAGAGAGAGAGACAGACAGAGGGAGGGAGAGAGGGAGGCAGTCTGTGTTAGGCCCATAAGAAATGTTATCTCCACTGAAAAAGGAGTTTTGATATAATTTTCGTAGCAGAGTGCAGCTCTATCCTCTCTTCTTGTAGCCTGAGTATTTCCAAGACTTTATTATATATATTATACAATCAGTGAATGTCTTCCCTTCCCTATTTCAAAAATGAATTAAAAACCAGAATGGCCTTTCTAAGATTGTGTGTAAGTTGTTCCTTTGTTCTCAGTAACCACACGCTTCGAACTAGTGATTTTCCTTAATCGGGTTGCGTCCTTAGCTTGTAAACACTTAAGCTAATGTGGAAATTGTTTGCTAGAAAATGTGTGTAGGCTGTATAATTAAGCAATCAATTAAGTGAAGAGGAAGTCACTGAAGAATCATAATCAACAATTTTAGGGAGACAAATTAAGTTTTTAACTCTTTTTGGATGTTAAAGTATATATTAAAGTCAGTCAAGCTCCTGGGGTGGGGACGAGTCCACCTATGGGTGGGAGACTGACAATCTGGTGACCTGCTGCCGACGAAACAACTTAGAGCTCAACGCTCTAAAGACGGTGGAGATGTTTGAGGATTTCCAAAAGAATGCAGCCCCACCTGCCCCCAAACAAAAGTATGTGCAAGCATACCTACCAACATATATCTGAAGGCACAGAAAAGCTTTGATACGACACACATAGAGACTCCCTTCTCAGCTCAGGTAGACATTACCACACTATCACTTTACAAAGCTATCTCGCCAATAGTTTTTGCTGCTATCTTAATGCTCTGAATGTTGTATACTGAGATAATCTGTTGTTTAAATAGATAACTGGTATTGTCAATTCTGACCTCTGCATTTAACCCATCCTAAGCTCTAAGGAGCAGTGGGCTTCTGTAAAGCATCTTGTGCTTCAGTATCTCGCTCAAGGACGCTTTGACATGAAAACGACCCGCTCTGCCCACTGAGCCACAGCTGCCCCCCCATGTATCTAATGCTTTATGTCATTTGATTACTTGCAGCATTTTGTTGGCACCCGGCCACCTATTGTTAAGCCTCATACCCTCAGAGTTCTGTGAAGGCAGACGCCCTCTGGCTCACATCAGCCTCCACATCATCCATTTCAGTCATGGGCCGTACAACTTGTCGGGAATTATCCCTAAGACCCTGTAAAATGTAAAATATTAAAGCATGATCCTGTAATCCCATGGCTCATTTCTCACCTCAAATATTCTGCTCTGCCACTGGCAGTTAGTGTCAGTTAGTGAACATTGTGTTGCTAGCGGCAACCACTACTGGCCCCAACTTTATCCAAAATATAGATAACCTTTTTTATATGTGTATAAGTCAACTTTGACCGGTGGCGGTGGATCAGGAGGCAGAGCGGGTCGACCTTTAGACACGAGATTGGCATAAAAATGTTAAGTCGCATGAAAATGTGTTTTTCGGCGTTCGGTTGTTCTTATCTCAACCCTCTTGTTTCACTTCTGGCTGTTGTCCACAAACCAACGGGGGACATCACAGTGACTAAGTTCACTTCTTATATACAGTCTATGATCTGGCACAAACGTCCACTTCGTCTCAAAGATGAACTGATTAAAGTTAAGAGGTCAAAGGTCATTGTGACCTCTCAAAACATTAGAATACTTATGGTAATTTCCCTCAAATATCTGAAAGGATAGAATGATAAAGTGATGTCATTTTTGACAAACATGGATGTAAACTGCAACAATGGCAACAGCATGTACTGTACATGCTGCGGATGGTGACTAATGAAGTTTGCTACATTTCTGTCTTAATTTGATGTCTTTTTTTCTTTACTACAGGAGCTCTAATGGCATATGAGGGAATACACTTATCAACTTCCGAGAAGGAAGCGTGGGGATTGGATTCATTTGAGAGGAGCGAAACTTGAGACGATAATCAACAAGACCAGCCGGACCAAACGCCCACTGAAGCGAAGTCGAGAGGGAGGAGAGCCAAGATTGAAGCTAAGCTTACCCAGCTAGGACCTAATGCTATTTAACCATCCAGTCTGCGTTTTACGGGCGGACCGCAGGAAGACGCAGGACTCGGGTAGGACGCGGCGAGGCGGCTCTGTTTACATCAATATAGCTTGCTGCTCAAAACTAATCAAAGTTGATGGACAATTTTTCCCTGATGTCCAATTTTTGCTATGTTTAAATGTCAATCCATATTGCCCAGAAAATTGTTTTGTTGCTTCTGTTCACATTCCTCCTGAAAAATCACAGGAATCCACTTCTGTTTCTGTTTTGTTGTTTGTGTGATATGTTACTTGCATTTCGTTGTGCAAAACTGTATTGCATGATTACAATACATTATCCATGAATCCTTGAACTTGAGGCACAAAAATGGAAGGCAGTTTGATTCATGAAAAGCCAATATAAAATGAACAAATACAGCTTAATCAACTACTGGAGAGAAAGGAAGAAAGCAAACTTTCTCTTTAGAGGCAGAAGCACCTGTCTGTTTCTGCGATAAAACATGATTCCAATGAATAACTTCACAGAAAAGTTGGAGGATTACCTGAAGTTAGAAGGCCATTGTGACTTGAAAGACAAGTTGCTGTCAAGTTATTCAAAAGTCATTTTCTTTGAGAGGCACAAACAAATCTCCTTACACCTTCGCTGTATTTGGATGGCAGCAGAAATATCAAAACAACGGCAGAAGAAAAAACCTCAGCAGATATCTGCATGGCTAAACACAACTTGGCATAACTGAGAAAATGTTGTCGCTTGTGATGTGAGTTAAGAAGCTCTTTCATGGGCAAGGGGAGCAGGAGACCAAACAGCTGCAGAAGCCAGATTAACATACATGCAGTGCATGACTCCTCTTCTGCTAAATTGGATTAGTAATTGCAACTTTCACTCCGACAGGAAAGTACATGACAGCACTGAGCTCCTAATAGCCTCTCAAAGTGCCCTCAGTGGATTAAGTGGTAAATATGGCAGATGAAAGGGAAGCTGACAGTCTTCTTTCTATAATTGGCCGATGAGAAATCATCAATCATTCTTCATTTACACATAAAGAAACTTCCCCTTATCAAAAGCGTGTCACACGTGGTATTTTATTATTTATTCTGCTGGGGGAGAAAAACTTTCTTCTGTGCCGTCACCTGCCTCTTTGGAACAAACTCTACGGACTATGTGACCTTAAATGTGACCTAAGCAAAACTCTATGCTGACTCTCTGATTAACCACAAACCTAAAATGAACCACAGACAATTTAAAAAGTAAAGGCTACGGGGAGTTGTTAGGAAAGGAAATGTAGTGCATTTGTAAGTAAATACTGTTGGTGCAACTACAAAAGTTTTGCTGGTCCTATCTCTTATAGACATTCCCCCAATTACAGTTATGCTAATTGATACCATGTTGTTTTACTTATATTTTTATTTTGTTTTCAGGCTAATGTTGTCCAAACAAAAAAAAATGCCCAAATGTAAATATATTATAGGCATTTTATTTATGCTGTGGGTCATATATATATGTATGCCCCTGTTCTTGTTACACATTCATACATGTATGTGATTTACAGGAGCTAATTAACATGTATTATGTATATTTATATATTATATATATTATATATATATATATATATATATATATATATATATAAGTATTTTTTCTGTACCTTTATTAAGAGGCTTAGCTTTAATATTTGAATATTTATATATTTTAAATATTAATCCACGTCATACATTTTTTTATAAATGTAATATTTGAAACATATATTGACTGATTGAATTGAAGAGTAAGGGATGAATAATCAGCAATTTGTGCTTCACTCAATTCATTAAAATGAAGGGCTCCTTAAAGTAAACAGCACAGTTATAAAACCAGCAACAATGTCTGAATTATACATTTTCAGGTGCTAATAAGCTCCTGAGACATGGATATCATTTCTGTATATACACAGAAGCTTCAGGCAGACAGATGGAGAAATCGCAGATCAGCTCCCAGTAATACCACTTCCAATAACGGTCGAGAGCCAGACACACAGACTGGGATTTAATGCTCAGGATGAAATCCTGGTGTCCTGGTGTTACGTTCTGCCCCATCTATTGTGTGATGAATCCATCACCCGTTTCCTGGCTCCGTGCTGTCATCTGAATTCATAAAAGGACAACATTAGCATAAATGTTCGTAGGATCTAGAAAGGGCTCCGACAGACCGGTCCACCTTCCACCACTGAGAAAAAAAGAAAAAAAAAAGACACATTTCTTTATAGCGCTGTTCAGAAATCTAAAGTATCAACCGAATATCCATCACACATCACAGAGAGTACGGACACAGTGACATGTTTGTTCAGTTTCAGTAAATGAGCCGGTAATAATGCATTTTCATGCTTTGTATGAGTCCAACTTGATGGCAACACATCCATAGGCCCTATCAGCTGGCACAATGTGGGCGCATTAGTGACACCAGTGCCGCATTGCTCTTGGTTCAGTTCTTTTTTGCATTAGTGATGAGGCCTCCCACTGCTTCTCTTTAAAGCTGCATTTCCCAGCCATGAAGTCGCTCTCAGTTGGAAAAAAATACTTTTTCCGGAACCCACAGCGGAGCTCAGTAGAGATTTGAAGAACGGTTATTTCATGTGCTTTATCGTCACTGTTCAGGCCGCCCGATGCCCAGACAGTGAAGATTGTTTGCTATTCGAGGCTGTGAAACATCTTATCTGGCGGCCTAATGGAGCATTCATGGACTTTCTGCAACTACTCGGTGTCCCAGCACACTCGTCTTCCCTTGTTTTCTCAAAGCAAGATGCTTTAAAAGTTGTGGATGAATCCTGTTTTCGTCTCCTGAGCCGCAGCAGGGCAGATCGGGTTGCTATAATAGGGCAGAGGCTGGAGACAGCATCCCTTTGTTATCTCTGAGCATGAGGACATTGTCCTCTGAGAGGATGTGGGCTGCCGTTATCTTTGTCACCTGACACACACAAACAGCTGTGATACATCACCCTGCCTTTATCATTTGTGCTTTTCAAACATAGTGGCCAAATCTGGCCCATCGCGGCTGTGAACAGCACATTATTGTTTTTCACAACACAACAGCATCAGATAGCAGAGGTGCGTCAGTTAGTGATTCATTACAAAAACATGGAAGCTTATCACTGAAAAAAGAAAAACATGCCAGCTTATCATCGCCAACAAAGAAAATTGGAAAAGAGAGAACGTACCCGTGTTTACATGTATTTATTGATCTGATCTCGATCAGGGCTTTTTTATCAGATGTCAGAATACATGGACTTTTAAATAAATATATATATATACATATATATATATTCGCGTGGCACACGGATGAAACAGCAGTGTGTGACAGCTGCAGGTACGTGTTGACAAAAAAAAGACAATAGATTCCATGTCTCTCCAGGAGCCATTGCTGTGGAGGTTACAGCGTGTCCCTGAGATGATGGGTCATTAACAGCTGTTTTTTTTTGAGGCAGCCTCCACCTTCGCAGCCCGGAAAACAACAGCGTCCTTCACTGTGGCCTCCACCCTCTAAAGCACGGAGACAATGTCTCTGACTTTCACTGGAAGAGAAGAAGACAAAGTCATTTTCTTTACAATGCCATAAAGCTGTGATAAAAAACAATGCCACAGTGTTGTCCCGGTGGAAATTGGTGCAGCCATATCTGACGAAGTGATCAACCACTTCCATGACAGAGCCTATCTGAAGAATCTACAATAAATCAATCATCACACAAGAATCTTGTAAATTCTGGCAGCACATGTTTGTGAATTGTGTTTTGACTGTATAGGATTTAACAACTAGAGCATATCCGTAGCAGAGGAAGAGTTTTCACACATCATGTGTGAAAGGAAGGAGGAAAATATCTGCAGCACGGTGCTTGCAAACAATACAAACAGGCCCGCCAAGAAAAATATGGTGTGAAATATTACAAGATGCCAAGGACATCTTTTACCAACCCTGTCTCCTACAAAATGACGTGCCGATACAACTAAACTGCACTCTGAATGAAGTTTTGGGGGAAGCGTATTTTCTCCTGGATTACTGTCACAGTTTTAAAGCGTTCTAAACACGGTTAAAGTTGTAAACTGAAACAAATCAAACAATAAACACTACAAAACTACTTTGTTATCGGTTGGGAAAAACATCATTTGGCTAAGAAATTACCACAAAATTAAAAAAACAAAAACACTCAACAAAACAACTTTGTTATGTGTCGTGAAAAACATAAGTGGTTGGTTTCGATCTTACCAGAAAAACACCTAAAAAAACATTATTTGTTGTTGGAAACATGGTTTGGGTTGAAATGACCACAAAATTGAAACAAGACAAAATGCAACAAAAATACTTTGTTATGTGTCGTAAGAAACGTTGTTTGGTTCGAATTGACCACAAAACTTTAAACAACACAAAAATGCACTAAAAGCTAATTTGTTATGTGTCTAGAAAAAACATCATGGTTTGGCTCGGAATAACCATTCAATTTAAAAATTAGCACAAACTTTAAACAACATCGAAGCGCAACAAATTGGATCACACAGGGCACTAACAGCAGTCTCTGAATAAAAGCCCAATGTTTCTTTTTGTTCCCCACAACCTCAACATCTTCCCTATGCAGACTTTTGTGGACTCATTTGGAAAGTAATTGTAATACGTCCTAAATATTCTTAATCAACAACAAAATGCATTTCCTTCGACAAATAATCCACAATGCAGTTGGACTGTATGAGAACTTGATTTATAGGAGCCAGAGCTGCTTTCACAACCTTCACTGTGGGAAGAAATCGCAAGAGAACAAAACAACTTTACAACGACCCTGATGACAGGAGTGATAAATGGATGAAATAATTGTGTTTATTTCAGGACCTGCACATTAGTATATGTAAGTGTTGCATCATCACAGTATTGTACTGACGCTTCCTTTCGCTATTTCCCACCCTGACCTTTACACATTTGATTAACATCTAAGGAAATAATTGAACTGTAATTGTTTGAGTTTTACTGTTTAAAGATTCCTCATTTCGCCATCGTGACAGAAGCAGTTAGGCAGGCTTTGCGGGGCTACAGTGCTTGTTACAGGAAAATGAAACACTGCCGTTTTGAGCCGTTAACGCAGCTTGAGTTGTTCTGTGGATAGAAGTGGCTGCTTCATGGTGCTGCACCTCTAACGTGTGTTGGAGCACCGACTCAGACGGGATTAGACACAGCTGTGTCGGCAGATGTACTGGGGATATGGTCCTCATGTGACATGTTAAATTCCTCATACACACAGTGATCAACATAAACAGTAATGGCTTCTATTAAAAGCACTATGAGGCTTTAAAAAACAACCAAATATTACAGTAACAAGGTTTGCCATTCGCCACCTGATACAACAGAGCAGCAAAGCCACCGTTAATAGAACATCTGTGCTGGAGGAACAGAGCATCTGCAGGCTGTTGCTCAAGACAGGAACATATATGAACGCGTGGAAGCCAGCGGAATTTAACTAAATACATTTACTAATTACTGGAAGTAGGTATTTTGAGGTACATGTACTTTAATTAGGTTTTACCATTTTTTTTTTCTGTTCTTTACTGCATTCAATTATTTAACAGCCACAGATCCTTGCTACTCTGCAGATTTAGATTATTAATGTAAAAAGTAAATAAATTATGATTGTTATAGATTAGGCTACTCAGCAGTATATACAGTAGTTAAAAAGTACCTCCATGTTTACCAGCTGCAATATAAATGATGCTTACACATTAATGCATCAATAATCAAACCCCAATTATACAACATATATTGATCTGAAATGTATATAATCCTGTGTAGTGGGCCTTTTTAATTCTGATACTTAAAGTATATTTTGATGCTTATACTTGTGTACTTAAATTTTGATACAGGACTTTAACTTGTAAAAGAGTAACTTTACCGTGTGGTATTTCTACTTTTACTTATCTAAAATACAATTTGATTACATGTTTATAATGTATGTATATATATATATATATATATATATATATATATATATATATATATATATATATATAACCCTAACCCATGGTGACTATTCAGCAGCACGTACAATGTTTTATATCCTGAAGTTACTGAGAGGAATAATCAAGAGGAAGAAGAGGAGCCAGCTGCTGTCAGATCTGGAGTGATCAACAAGGATGCAGTGAAGTGCCAGACAACTTCAGAATAATTGGGTTTTGCACACTTATAGTATATGTTTGATAGAAAATCACAGCTTTGCATCTTTTCTGTTTCTTCAGCCGGGAAAAAATATTATTTGATATAGTTGTTTACACAGAGGATTCCAATTATTTGACACTGCTCAACAGGAAAAGGGCCGACCTCGTCTTCAAACTCATCTGTATTAAGTGCATGAAATGTGTATTAAAAGTCTTGTGTTTAAGCTATTTAAGTTAGGTATAATGAGGACTGATTGAAAAAAGCTTCTTGAATTCAGTTGAATTGAGGACGTTGTTGTTTTAGAGTCATTATTCTGTGTGCCTTCCTTTTTTGGGGGCTCGTTGTTTTGCTATAAAAATAAATCTTCTCCCATGTGGCAGATCTCTGTCAGACTGCAGCAGGTTTTTTTTTTTTTTTTTCTCCAGTTTTTTTTTTTTTTTTTTTTTTGCTGCATTCATTCGCCCGCCGTCACATTCCCTCCAGGGCCTGCAGCAGGAGAGCATCACCGCGGCGTGGTGGCGCCTTTATCGCGCCTCATTGTTGGGATTTCGTCTTTCTCTCAAGGCCTTTGGTTTGCTTTAAACAAACTAGGGCAACAGCAATGTGAGCATCCGACCAAGTTGAAGGGCAAAAGTGTTTAAGCCTGTTTTGAACGGCCACACTTGAAGGAGGGAGGAAAAGAAAAGCAGCCAGCCACAGAGAGACAATGAGCCGTTCACATGGGGATAATGGTGCACACTTCTGGACGTGCGACCCTTCAAGGCTTTCACGGTGTTCTACTTGGTTGTACACACAAAAAGGGATGGAAGTAGTGAAGGAATGAAAAAAAGCATGAACTATAACAGGAGGAAATTTCTGTGTAATCCTACTGTATTTCATGGGACATGGGGTCCCCAGGGCACAGAAGTATTAGAGGTCCCCCCTGACTACACTGAAGCTAGACCCTATTTCCCAACCATTTTAGTCATATTTGGTTACTCTTTGTAGTCATTTTGGTTTAAATCTTTCAGTTTGCATCTCTATGTAGTAATTTTGCATCTTTTTGTAGATATTTTATGTTTGATGTGGTCATTTTCTGCATTTTTTATGGTTATTTGTAGTCGATATGTGTATTTTTTGGTTCGTTTCGGGTCTATTTTCAGTTATTTAGCGGCTCCTTTTTGTCGTTTTGAATCTCTTTTAGTAGTCATTTTGTGTGTCTTTGTAGTCATTTTGTGTCTTTGTAGTCATTTTGAGTTGTTTATGTGTATCGTTTGGGTATTTTTTTGTTTGTTTTCAATCTATTTTAGTCCTTTCCTGTTACTCATTGTTGGGAGATCTTTTTGTGACATTTAACATGTCTATGTGGTCATTTTTTGTCTCTTTGTAGTCTTTAGGGTTATGTGTAGTCGTTATGTGCATGTGTTTGGTTGTCATTTAACGACTCTTTTTGGTATTTTTGTATCTTTGTAGTAATTTTGTGTTGCCTTGCAGTCATTTTGAATGTCCTTGGAGTAATTTTGTGTTTCTCTGTAGGCATTCTGAGTTGTTTATGTGTATATATTTGGTCGTTTGGAGTCTATTTTCTGTCATTTAGCGTCTCTTTTTGGTCATTTTGAATCTCTATAGGAATGTTGTGTGTTGTGTTTCTTTGTAGTCATTTTGAGTCGTTTATGTGGATACTTGTAGTCGTTATGTGTATGTTTGTGATCATTCAGCATCTCTTTGTGATTGTTTATGGGTTTTTTTACAGTAACATTTTATAGGTCAGGCCCGTTTAGTAAATCATCCGTGATCACAGGGGACAGAGTGGATCTCCACAGAACTCTTACTGACATAGTTCCACTACAGGAGGAATAAAAAACGCACTCTTGGAGAAAAGTATGCATTTATACAAGTTTTTCAGCAGCATGGAAGTTTTCTTTTATTTCTACTTTTCAAAAACTTTTGGGGTATTTTTTTTTTCAAAAGGTTTCTTTCTCTTCACGGAGTAGTTATTTATTGACAGGACATTTAAATAATCAGCAGTTGAATGGTCAGGTGAAGTGTGTTCAGCCAGTTTTAGAGATGCAATGCATATATTTCCATGCAATGTTACACGTCTGCATCAAGTTAAAAGAAAACAGATTTGTTTCTCAATATAATCACAACAATATTGTTTCCCCACAAGACAAACAAGAATGGGAGAGACAGTTGAGGAGGAGGAGGAGGAGGAGGGAGGAATCAGATGCCTCTACATTTTCAACTCTCATTCATGTCAACACCTCAACAGGAGGCAAATCTATAAAAAACACTTCAATTAAAAGAGAAATTAAAGGAGAGCTATAAATGTCTTGTTATTTTTAACAATGCTTTGGGACGGAGCCGTTGCGTTGATCACTGCTGTTCTCAGCGGCGCTCCGTCTTGTGTACCAGATGTCAAATATAGCACGAGCCTTTCAGCTCCATCAATAACGATCCTATCATGTTTAAATAGTCATTACAAGCCATTTACATAACTGAGACCTATGATGTAAAAGCATAAAAAGCCGTTTACTTTGACACGCACATGAAGCAAACTCGTTACACCTTGATTGCACACAGATGATATCCGTGCAACGGCACTTCCAGAACAGGTGGCTCCACCTGTGATGCTTCAGCTGTCCCAGTAAGTAGGGGTAAGCACTTCGAACTATTTACATACAATCATTTATTTGTGTTTCCTCTGCCAAGGATGTTACGTTGTTGGACGACGGTTGTCACAAAAACAACTCTGTGGAAATTTTGGTGAAACATGCAGCCATATGGCCGGGAAGAATTTATGCTTTGTGGTGCCAATAGTTCTGTCATGTGTTCGCCCACAAGCACTTTCCATTTTTAGCAATTTACCAACTGTTAGGTGTGAAAACGATCAATGGGCCTCGTTTCACCAAAATCTTGTTGTTTTTTTCTTTAATTGTTGAATTGTTCTTCTCTGTGTTCTCCTGACGATGAATCTCATCGTCCTTGTTCATTGAGAATGTGCCAGTTGATTTTAATTAGCAGGTAAACGTCCTGATCAATCCCCAGCAAAGGGCGAGAGACTGCAGGGTCGTGTGCACACGCAGAAATTGGGAACAACATTTGAAGGAATTAAATTCAGATTGCCTCAACAAAAGTATAAAAAAGGGTGGAAAACAAGACTTCAAATGTTGAAAAAAACCCTTCAACATTTCTGAAGTGGAGGCAGGAAGTGATCAACAAGTCTGTATTGGATATAAAACTAAACAAAAGAAAGATATGTGAGGTTAAAACAAAAGGTATGGGATGCTGTTACTCGTTCAGTGTTTAAAGTGTTCGTGTTTTATTTTTTTAAAAGACCATAATGCTTCAAAAGAAATGAAAATTAGTTTTAAAAAAATATATAAATTATCAAATATTATTGGAATTAAAATCTTTTAAGATACAACTGAAGAAAATGTTGCACAAACAATTCAGCAGCACTAACATGTGGGTAGATATGCTTAAGAGTGTGCGTGGATTCTGTTACTTAAGGACACATCCTGAATTAGGAAACATTGGTGAATGTAAGAATATTTCTGAAAACTACCAAAGTCTTATTTTAGGAGAAACTGCTTAAATTGTTCTTTCCCAACAAATCTGAACGGTAAATATTAAACTCTGCATTTACATATTACACAACACTGACCTAACGCTGAATTGACAAAAACACGGTTCTGCATTTCTCACATTTATTTCTCTTGTACATTTTAATAACCCAGACGATGACTAGCCTAAACGTTATAGGGAAAAATAATAATAATAAGATTTTTTTTCCAAGTGACACTGTGATTAATTTGCAGCAGTTTGGAAAATGCTGCAAAAGTTGAAGCACAAAGAAACGAAAACTGTCAAGTCAAGATTTATTTATAACGGAGAGGCTTTCTTCACAAGGCATATCTCAAAGGACTTCAGAGAGAACAAGTCCACCTAGATCTGATTAAAGTTAGGAAACTATGAATGAACAATGAAGGAACAAAAGGACACCAGAAAGTTCCCTCTTGAAGGACGTTGATGTCTGAGTGAAACATGGCTTTATATATCATTTTTAAAACATCAACAGAAGAAGTGGAGGCGTTTCCTAGCTGTTGTGTTTGTCAGGAAAAAGAACCAGCTTGCTGCCATATTATGCTTTAACACCTATGAACGCGGATCATCGTTCTTTCACCAGCACAGATGGCGCTTTGCGCGGCTCACCTCACAGTCTCTGGGGAACGTGTTGGCAACACTCCATCCGACCGTTTCTGAAATCCTCATAACCTATTTTGACAACATGTAGGATTTCTTCACCTTCGTGTCATTCACAGGTATGTTCAGATTCACTGGACCAAATCCAAATCTTTGATTTAATTACAGTACGTATATGTATAGAGTATAAAGTCAGAGCGTTAATACAGCAGCAAACAGCTATTATCTTTGTAAAGATCTAAAGTACTAATATCTACCTGAGCAGAGAATGAAGTCCCTCTTCCTCTGTCACACAGGCTCACGGAAGTTTGTGAAAGAGTCATGAAATGAAATCTATTGGTTTCGTGTACAGAAAAACAAATTGTCAGTGTTTTTTCCGTTTGCCTCAGTTCAACTTTTATTTCTGGACGACATTTTGTAAAAAACTAAAGTTAGGTTGGTGCAACTAAACCCCTTTATTAGGTCAAGGAAAAACATTATGGTTGGCCTTTAAATAACTCCTCACAGTAAGGTTTACAGTTAGTTTAAGGCAACAAAACCATGTAATTAGGATTGGGAAGAACTGCCACAACCCTAAAACTACAACGTGGTGACGAACACCCGTCATCTGGTTGAAAGTCCAGTTTGTTGGACCCATCCACCTCCTCTCACACCCACTAGAGTTGTCTTTTTGGATTTAAAAAAAATAAAGTACCTCATTTGCTCTGACTGTTGCATTTAGTTTGTGTGTCCACCACAAATGAGGCTCTTAATTGACTTTCCTTTGGCATTAGTTTTGTCTTGAGTGACATGGAAAAACAGTTTGTGTTCCCTTTTCAAGAAACCAATAGATTGAATTTCGGGACTCTTTCCCGACCTGCCATGCTACTTACTGGGCTGTGTAGTATGAGATTCTCCTTGCATACGTCTTAGGCTATGTGAGTCACATTTGGCGGTGTTTATTTGTCACGCACCACAGTGTTTTAAGGTCGTGACTATGCTGGTGTTTTTGCTCTAAATATCAATGATCACATTCCCATAGTTTTGATCAGAAACAGTAAGAATGAAAAGCTCATCAATATCTATTACAAAGAGGAATTTGAGAGTCTTAATCAAAGAGGATTTCCTCAATGATTTACATCCCCCAGTTACGAAAACCCACTCCATATCCATGACCCACATTCAACCTCACACTATTCCTCTACCTTTACTGCTGACAAAACCTCTCCTGAACCTGCTGTCGCCATTTGTGAAGTAAATATACTACAGTGTGGTGCACAGCACAGCGTCTGGCACACTGACACATAGTGTGTTTGACAGCAGAGGAACTGTGTCATCACTTTGATAAGGAAAATAAAACCTGACTACTAGCTTCTCTAATGGAACCACATTCTGGAGCAGGTGCTCCACACTGCTTCCACCAATTATACAAAATAAAATGGAAACTGGGCTCACAAACATTTATCTATTTACCTCCCAATAAATAATAGTATTATATGGAAAAGAAGTAATGCTATGTTAGGGTTACCAGGTGTCCTGGAAAACCTGGAAAGCTTTTGTGACCAATTTTCCAGACATTGAAAACATATGAAAATTGGAAGAAAAAGTCAAATTCCCTGGAAGATCTTGTGCTCTCATGGAAAATTAGAACGAGCAACTAGGCTGTGTATCATAAATCCCCAAAACATAACAATGCCATCTAAAAGAGCTCAGTTATGTTCAGGATCATAATAATGGTCAAAAGCTTGTTTATGGACGATATGTTTTTGCATTTTTTTCAGTTATGTTGTACTTTTGTTTAACTTCTGTAGCGGCAGCTCACAGTGGGTGGGATCAGCCTCCTCTTAGTAGCTTATTACTAATAAAGAGGCAGTTAACAGTCCTAGCAAACTCAACTCAATCAATTTGAGTTTATTAATATCATTCTAAGCTATCCACTTATTTGTGTTACGGCAGTAATGCTAAATATAATTCATGAAAAGTTCCTTTATAGATACCTGGTCATTTTGGGCATATAATTAAACATAAAAGATAAAATATAGATAAAAAAAACAACTGAACCCTTTTATCAGAGCTGAGTCGTGTTTGCAGGTCCTCACGTCAGGCTGCTTACTGCCCCAACAACCTCCACCGATGGCAGCCTGTATGGAGGCGATACCTCGGGCAAAAAGCTTTCCCCCGAGCTCGGCACATCTCCCTGCTGCTCATTAAAGTAACCCCGCGGAGTTGTGTTGTAAACAAACACAAATGTATGTTTACATTGAGTGTAATTCATCAAAATCCACTGTGTGCATCCCTGAGCGCTTTTAAATATTTGTTCCTCATAAAACATTTGCTCAGTCGATCTTTAAAATAATTAAATTGAATCCAATGTTGTTTCTGGAGGGTGATAATGTCCTTCAGCCACAGTAGATGGGCCTTTTCTGAGCGATGGAGCAAGTGGAGCAGATGCATCCCCATTATTCAATTTTGGGGGGAGCAACGTTTCACTTTTTGTATTTTTAAAAACGAACTCATCGTCATACAGTGCCTGCAATCAGAGGATTAGGATTAAGCAGCATATCTCAATCAGCATTTTACTAATTCCATCAACTGACAGAACCAAGTTATGAAGAAATAAAACCATTCAGCTTCACTGCAATCAAGGACTGAAATAAAAAGCTAAAGATGGGTTAATGCGTGTTAATTGTATCTGCTTGGAAAGTAGGATTGTCACTGTCACTGTTGCTGTAATGCAACGTAGCTATTCATAGTTTGCATTAGCCCAGTTGATTTTATCATATTCACAGTTTAACCATCTTGTTCAAATGCAACATAGTGTTAACTCACCTGTTTATGACCTTACCATTACTTAGCATTTAGGGACAGTTTATACATTTATAGTTTACCCACCTTTTATTTTACCACTACATCCCCTCTCTGTGATTCTGTCCGTTTACTTTTTATTTCCCAGGTTAATTTGCCTCATGCTCGCTCTTAACCTCCACAAAACGGTGTTTTTGGTTTTCATAGCACCCTCAAATGCAGTGAAGGCGGCTATTTTATGACTTAAAGGTACAGTGTGTTCTATTGAGGTGGATCATTTGGGAGAAATGTGTTATAATATTGATACATTTGTTTTCCCTAGTGTATGATCACTTGAAATAAGAACGGTTGTGTTTTAGATACCTGATAAGGAGTCGTTTATATCTACATACGGAGCGACTCCTCTTCACAACATCTTTCTACGGTAGCCCAGAAGGGACACACCAAACAGTGGCTCTAGATATGGCCCTTTTGATTTCCTGTTTTTTCGTTTGCCAGAGAATTTCTCCTACATGCTTGGCAAACATGGGAAGTTTCAGTTGGTTGCATTCTGCAGCCTCACCACTAGATGCCGCCAAATCCTACATACTAGACCTTAAATCTTTAAAGAGGTTAGGTGGTACTGAAATACTGGAAATTTGTTTTAAATTCCATTTTTTAGTCTGGGAGAGGAGTCCAACTTTTAGAACAAAACCATGATTGAGATATGACATACATTGTACAATAACAGCTGCTGTGAATGACAATGTTAATAACTTTCTCTGTGAAAAGCACCACTGAACTCTCTCTCAGATTCCACCATTGATCGTGTCAAATAAGCTGCTCTCCTCTGGTTGTGATGATTGTGATGAATTCCGGTCACATCTCTCTGTTAGAGGTAAGAAGATGTTTTTTAAACCTCCATCTGGACGTCACCGTGCTCATCATCAGCTCATCCGCTGTCCTGTTCAGCAGCCCAGTTTAATACTTCAGTGATAAAGACAGCAGCTGGCGTCGGCCAGGGTGCCTTCACCGGGGCGGTGTCAGAAATGCCATCTAAATTATTGATCGGTGCAGTGGACATGACAGTTTTGAAGAAGTCTACATGTGTACACAGGAAGATAAGAGTTTCTGTTTTTATTCCTGCCATGCCTGAGGCTGTGTGTCAATAAACTGGAATGCTCTTAGTGAAGCTGTGGAAACCAGAGTTATTATAGAAAACTGAATCTGAAAGGAAAATAAGGAGCGAATAGTGTCCTTGGTGAACAATATCCTAACAATAACACTAAACTGATGTCTGGTTTAAACAAAGGAATATAAATAAAATAGTAATTACGTAAACTTCTTTCAGTTTTAGTTTTTTTATTATAATATATCACTTCTGAGAAAAGGAGACCTTCCTGAAGATACAATAGTTTAGGATGAGGACATCACATAATGCACATTCTTACACTGCTCTCCAACCGTGTACTCTTTATGTATATGCAGCTACACAAACAAACTAACACTACTGTAAAACAAAATATCTAAACAAGTATAATGATATATTTCCAAAAATAACTGAAACTAGAAACTTAAAATATAAAACACACTTTAAAAGTAACTAAAACTAAACTGAAATTAAAGTAAAAAGTCCAAACACAAAGAAAATTAAAACTTTGAAAATTGATAATGCAAAACTATTGTTGGAAACTTAATTTGGAAAATAGAAAAATGAAAGCAGATCTATTCAGTAGAAAGACATTTCTAAAAATGACAGTACAAAACAGTGCTACTAGATGTTGTTGTCATATACGTTTTGGCCTGGACTATTTTCACTGGCAACATTTATTTTCATTCCAGGAAGTGAAGCGTTATGTGGTGGGAAGGTGAGAGAACAAAGCCCACGGAGACTCTACTTGTGTCATGTCTCTCGTGTTGTTATATTCCTACTATTAAAAGAAAAAAGATAAAAAAGATTGTGGTTTTGTCTGAATATTCAAAAGTATTCATGTCCTGACTTAATGCTTGAAGTTAAACCCTTACCATACAAATGTTAATCATATGGGCATAATTAAACTTAAATCACAGTTCCCTTTAGAAAGAAAAGGCAGAGTGTTTTGACTCGTATTCAAATAATGAAAAATAAGAATAACAGATCCAAGGCAGAGATCATCTCTGGTTATTATGGTTAATTAACATCTTTATCCATTTACGTCGTCAACTATCATCCACAGTGTAAATCCCACAGGGCTCTACTCACAAAGGGACAATTTGAAAATACCCAACCTGTCATCATTATGTGATGTTTGTTATGCGTATTACGTGTTATGCACCTTTTTTCTTCCACTCTTAGCTTCGCTGACTTTCTTCTCCTCTGTCTAGTCATGTTTCTGTTCTGCTAGCGCCGCAGCTTCACCCAACTATCTGCACATGCAGTTACAAATCCACAATACGGCTTAGACAGGTGCACATAATGGGAGAAGTATCTGCACACTTACAAGAGGAAAAACAGGACATTTTCTAAGCGTAGATGAACAAATGTAACTGTATCGAAGTCTCTGAATAGAAGAATATTTAAATTTGTATTCATTTATTTATTCATACTTCTTGCTTGCACTATTTTGCTGTCAAGGAACGTTCAAGATTATATGTGATCAATGTATTAGTGTGATACTAAATGCATTTAGTAAAAAAAAGCCACAATATACACATATTTTAAAACATTAACCCGCTATCCAAACATCAAATACATTATTTCCACCAAAATAAACAGAATTAATCATAATAATTCACAGTCAGACATAATAAGATGCACATAATAACAAACACAACTATTATTTATGGTCAGTTTTGGCTCATTCATCACGCTTTAGTTGCCACTAGCAGATATTGAAGGGGAAAACAAATGAACTACAGTTTCTGATGATATGTTGATTAAAAACATGTCATTATTATGTCGGTAATAAATGTAACCTGGCCAATTTTTGTGTTTCTTTCAAAAAAGCATTTTTCTGTAGTAGCAGCTAAAAGCAGCAGTGTTCATTTAGAACAGTGATGAGGACACTACTTCAAAAGCTGCGAGGTCATCTGAAAACAACACACCCTCAGCCAATTATCAGTCCCATGTCTCCGTTGCCATGGTGTAAATCCATATGAACTCGTGTAAGAATATATATTTATGAAGCAGACATTCCCTGAGGAAAAAGCCTCGCTGTGTGGCTGAATTACTGCCGTCCCCTCCGTACACGGGCCTCCACTTGCTTAGCATCACAGCGCTGCAGAACAAAGTGTCGGTGGCTGCTGCTGAATGGCAGACTCTCTCCTCCCTGCTGTTATCTGATCACACGGGCTGGGATCAAACCGACAGCCAGTCAGCAGCCGAGGAGGACGGATCGGCAGGGGAAAAAAAACACTAACCACTTTGTCATCCAAGACGCCTCTCTCTCAACTTCTTCATCTTAATCACATCTCGAAAAATGGCGTTCGCTTTTCTGATCGTTAAGGATGCCGCACGCATTCAGTGCACGACAAAACATACAAAGATCAGAGCATCGGTCAAGTCGAGCCTTGCAAGAGAATAACACGTGATGCTTTTACTGTATGTTGATGGTAAAATGTGGTCATTAAGTGCATTTATGTAAATGAGGCTGCTTTGTTAGAGGGATGGCAGGCTGGGATCTGCAGCAGCATAATCAGGCATGTAAGGTCATGAGAAGTGATGGAGCAGCAATTCTCTCCTTCTCTTCCTCTCTCTCTCTCTCTCTCCTCAACCGGAGGATAGAGCGTGCCACCTGGCTCATCTATCACAGCTGGAATTGCTGAGACGGTGAGGGCTGCCAATAAACAATCCTCGCAAAAATGGAGCACACAGAAAATCCACTTACAAGCAGAGAGAGCGGAGGCCTCTGCGGATCCCATAACGTCGCATGTACAACTGTGAGAGTGCACTGCAGTCATTCACAGGTCCATTAATGCACTGCAGTGGACATCGTTTTGAGGTTTGTCAAATAATGGATGTGTATAGAGCTGAAAACATATACAGAATGGGCAGAACTCTGTGGACTTTCATGTCTTTTTACCGCGGGTTTTTTTCCCGTGCGAGTCTGTGCTTTTGAAGAGAAATCTTAATTCCACAGCTTAGTTTTGAGTCTGTGGTGAGCTGCCTGGCATTGTGGCAAAGGTTTCCACAAGACACAAGTCAAGAAATGGTTTTCCTGAGTTTGGTGCAGAAGAACTTTACTCAAAGAGCCTTGATCTAAAGCCCATTGAAACCAGGCCCCTTATCACCCGGCGCCAGCGCCCGACCTCGCTATAATGCTCTCGTGGCTGAATGAGAGCAAATCCCTGCAGGCGGATTCCAAAATCTCGTGAAAAAGTCTTCCGAGGAGAGTGGAGGCTGCAGATTAATTCCGTTGGCTTTGTAATGAGATGTTAAACAGGATGGGTTTAATGTGTGGGTGCCGTGTGTTGGGAATATTCCATCAAATAGTGAATTTGCCAGTTATTTCAAATGATTATTAGGTGAGAAATGCTGTAGTTATCTGCAGTAATTATTATAAATCGATTATCTACAACGGATCAGCCTTGCATTTCAAATACTCACAATTACCACTAAGCATTTTGTCAACAACAGAAAAATATTGCTCCAAACTTGTTGCCAAGGTTGAATGTTAAAAACAAGATGGGAAGAAGTAAGGCAGGTATTTTTTTAATCTTTACACACTGGGGGTTATTTTTCGTGAAATTAATTCACCCATCAATATTTTTTTTAACAGTTTTGTCATGAAAACTTTTACAAAGCATTATCTTTTTTCATCACAAGATTTTCTGAGCTTTTGCACATTGATAGGAGCATCGACCAATCAAGTTATGTGTGATGAGTTGAGTGTAGCCTACATTTTTGAAATAACAACTTGAAGGCTCTGTAGTCTGAACCCAGACGGCATACTTTATTACTCATTCCAACCTTGACAAAGGAATTGAGACCAGATCCACTGCCTCCGTTCTTACCTTTCACAATTAAAGCCCTAGACATATATTATTCACAGGTTATTCAATTATTATTCAGTTATTCACGTTCTTTTTCATTTTCTTGTAGTTCATTAATCACGCCCCGTTCTGTTAAGGCCAATTACTTGCATGTTTTTTTCTTTTGTGCCTGTATGTTGTACATTTAGGTTTATTTCTGTCTTGGTTTGAACCAGTCTGCAAATAGGATCATAAAGGGCGTTTACACAAACCTTTGGAGAAGCATCATTCCATCTGAAGTGGCTTTATTATACAATATTCAAACTAATGGATGAAAAAATATAGCAAAATATGGTTTGTGTGTTGCAATAGAACAATGCTTTATAATGTTAAACTAAGGGGAATGTTTAGCATCCCTAATAGATGTGCCATCTCCATCACATTACTACCTTGTGAGGTACCCAACATTCAACAACACTCGTGTCAATGTGGGATTTGTGCCATTTTAACACCTCCCTCTCACCTTGACATCTCCAAAATGTTCCCTCCACTGTGGTTCTGCTCTACTGAGCCAGTGTTGTATAACCTGTCGCTGTGTTCTCAGAAGAAGGTTTGAGTAACCATGGAAGTAATGGATGTGCTGCATCCCGTAACAACACAACAAGAACATCCATCCCATCAGAACATTGTGAAATAGGCGAACATTGTGCACCACATGCATCCTGTCCCAGAAATTCACTTACGAGAACAGCTATTGTAGTCACATGAGGGCTTCATCCTCTCTTTGTTGAGGTGGAGACATTTTCAGGAAACCTATCGTTCTCACATTTGTTAGATCAGTTGTGTTGTGCACAACAATTACAAGTTTTGTTCGGGGAAAAAAGCAATTACTGAACAGAACAGCTATCGACTACGCATAACCCTCTAGAGCAGGGGTTCTCAAATGGGGGTACGTGAAGGCACTCCAGGGGGTACGTGAGATTTAAAAAAAATATATTTAAAATTAACATCCATTCAAAAATCCTTTAAAAATAGTTCTTTAATAAATATCCAATAAAATATAAGTGTAAGTTCATAAACTGAATTTAATACAATGCAATCTTCAGTGTTGACAGTTTAATAAATCAGACACTGATGGCAGAGCGCTGTGTATTACATCTTTTTTTCAACCGTAAATGCTTTGTGCTGGTTAGGGGGTACTTGGCTAAAAAAGTATTTCACAGAGGGTACATCACTGAAAAAAGGTTGAGAACCACTGCTCTAGAGCAACAGAAATAATAATTCTGGGGTTCCGGTAAAACCAGCAGATATCTGGGCCAGCATTTCCTTTTCAATTGAAGCTCATAGTTCACAGTCCGATTACCAACTTTAGATGCAAGACTTGGTTCTGGATTTGAGAAACGATATGTACGATCATCCATTTTTCAAAAACATAATATTCATTTTCACTGTTTTGCTGATGATGTACACATTTATTTGCCTGTAAAAATGAAACAAAAACAGATATTTTCTGTGGAGGACATGACCTATTGGATGACTGTTTGCATTCATGGCATTTTTTGTGTATTCTTGGCATCATCTTGCGCAATTCTTGTTGTTAACAAATTAGGTCAGTCGTCAAAAGCCGTAAAGAGCCAAGATAGATGCCTATTTCTCTCTCAAAGATCTCAAGAGAGTTATTCATTCTTTCATTACCCCTCGATTAGACTATTGCAATTCTTTGCATGTGACTGTAGAGTTATCTCTTCGTCGTCTGCAGTTTGTACCAAATGCAGCTGCTCCTTTTCTCACTGGGAAAAGAAAACGGGATCACATATCACCAGTTCTGGCCTCCCTCCACTGGCTTCCTGTCCATTTCACCATTGATTTTAAGCTTTTATTGCTTGCTTTTTTGAGGTTTTAAATGGGCTGGCGCCTCCTTATATAGCAGAGTCTCTTGCATCTTCATACTCCATTTAAAGAACTGAGGCTGACACATAAGATGCTCCTGGATGCCCTGGGAACGAGACGAAAAGCATCGGCGACCGAGCACATGAAAGCAGTATTTGTTGATGGCGGTTTGGGAAAAAGTAATTGTGGGCTTTTTTTCCCCTGCACTTCAACTGTGATTAACATGGACTGCCCTCTCACACATAAAGAAACATAAGTCTTTGAACAAGTAGCAAAGCTGCTGGTGCAGGTCAATCCTTTTAAATTATAAATGACCTCATTAATTGATTTTTCAGGAGAGTGTCAGGAGTGTGTCTGGTTACATCTGACATTCAGGTTCCTCTTAGGCATCCACCTTTTATAGCTTATTTAAATTTGTGTTATATACTTACTTATGTACTTACTAATTATGTGTGCTGTATTATATACAATAATGCTTTTACGAGACGCAAATTGACCTAAGATACAGAATGTTTGACGCATCTTTTTAACTGTATTATTTTGTAAATACGGATAACATAACTTGAATAACTCAATTACATGAAAGCTATCATTGCAACAAATTTGGTGAATTTAAGAAGTTTGTTTACGGTAAAAGACAAAAGCTTTAAAGGACATTCAGAAAGAAAGACCAGTAAGCAATCTTCATTCCCAGCTCCTCCGTCACTGTCACACCTCCCAACAATGTTAGAGCTTCTCCCCTTCATAAATCCCTCATATGTCTCGCCAATCATATTTTTCTTCTGTCCCATGAACCAATCAGTTGTTGAGTGCCTTCTCGATATATGTATCTTTGTGATCCTGTCTTTCAGACCTGCAGCACAGCGCTTACACCTCCCCCCCATCTCATCGCCACCTCGATCTTCAGATTGAGATTCTGCTGAAAGGTTCAATTTTCCAGCGGCTAGTTTAATTCCGCTACCACCAGTGAATAGACTGAGGGGAATCCTTCCTTGTTATCTTCATTTACAAAGATGTAATGTGTTAATGTTGTTCCTGTGCCGATGTGAGGGAAGGACAGAGGATGTCTCATGTGTACAGGTCGTAAAGCCCTCTGAGGCACATTTGTAATTTGTGATTCTGGGCTAAACAAAATAAACTGAATTGAATGAATATAGTCGAGGTGACGGAACATTAATTTGCCACATCAATAACTATTGCATACATCTTTTAAATTGATCTATCTTCAATGAAATTATTTAGAAATCTTTTAATTCATCAGACTGGGTTGCACCAAAAAGAAATGCTTTTTAGAATAGATTAAATCACGGTTTAACTTTAAATCACGTTTTACAAAACTTTAAAACGAGCTTGAAATCAAGAAAGGTTCAATTTAAACCTCTCTTTATAAATCAGTTTAGTTTTTACTCTAAAGCTAGATTAAATTATTTTATGTTGCACCAAAACTTTAAACTCCAATTTACAATGCAGTATTACCTTTAAACTTACACAGATAGATGTTTTATTTTTAGAATGGCTTCCTTTTTGAGCAAAATAATAGAGTCCCTAGAAGAATGTTGAGGGACAGACT
The DNA here is from genome assembly GCF_027596085.1 of Anoplopoma fimbria. NCBI lineage: Eukaryota > Metazoa > Chordata > Actinopteri > Perciformes > Anoplopomatidae > Anoplopoma > Anoplopoma fimbria. Next base: position 22,770,145 of record NC_072464.1, on the reverse strand, counting down.
CAACCCAGTTGAGTTTTATGATGCTGCTGCTGTTGAATTTCTCTCAAGATACCTGTTCAGAAAGAAAACTGTTCTGGAGCTGAACAGGAACACTGGAGCAACAGTATTCTATTATTTGGCACTATTGCTCCATTAATTCAGGCAACAACTTTCACTCAAAGGACGATAAAGCAGAGCTTCTCTGCAGGGTCATCATGAGTGACATTAGGACAAACAACTTACTTTTTAGCTGGCTGGCTAGCAAACAATGTAACGTTGTGTTTCAGCACACACATTTACGCAAGCAATTGTTAGCAAGCTTCATAATAATTAAACTGTAATTACTTTTAGTTTAACTTGGATTAAACTGAGATTAGCTTCAACTGTGTGAAATGCTCTGCTTTATTTAAAACATGGATTAACTCATTTTACACCTAGTTTTGCTATATTCTTATTATAACTAATCTTAGATTAGATGAATCCTTATTGGTGCAACCATTTAAAACATGAGTTTATGGTCTCGATCTCTAGTTTCAAGTCTTCTTCAATACAGCATGATGTTCATTTTGTAAATTTTGGTCCATTCAGATTCAAATAGACCATAAAGCAGAGTATGCTTCAGGGCGGGGCTACTGTCGCTACAAGAGACGTATACGGCGTCTCTGCACCACTCCTTAGCAGTCAAAATATATTCACTTCTGTTCACTGGTTGCAATAAAACAAGATGGCAACGGCCAACAGGTCCAACTAAAGGCTTCAAAACGGCAGTCAACAAACCAATGGGTGACATCACGACGACTACGTCCACTTCTTCTATACAATCTATGGTTGTTACTTTGTTTTTAAACCTTTGCTGGCTGCATTATATTTGTCAAAGTATGATCTTCATCTGAGTTGGTCTGGCTTTGCTATATGTGAGCCTGGTGGTTTACTTAGCACCTTTGTGTAGTGGTTCTGATTCCCCATTCACTGCCATTCACATCCTGAGTGTCTCCCTGCGGTTAGGTCAGCTCACCTCCTGCTTTGATGATCACTCATCTCCAAGCAGTCACTTTCAATGCGGGGCAGCTGAGCTTTCTTACACCTGTTGGTTTCAATAAGTTCCCCCCACAATCACGACGTGACCTTTTCAGTCCAAAGCTGTGTTTGAGGTTGAACAGCTCACTGTCATCCTCATCTTAACCCGGCACAGCACGTCTCCTCTCTTTTCAACCTCTCAAAGCGGTGCTGCCTCTCCCTGCAGTGGCTCAAAGACTTGAGAGCTTTACAAAACCGTTGTTTTCATCTAAAATTTTCTTTTGTTAAGCTTTTAGCGGTTTTTTTGGACCTGTTTTTTTGTCCTGCAGTTGTTGTGCAAGCAGCAGGCCCTATAATTTGAACAACTCCTGTCCAGATTGCCATGAGTTTGAGTACAGATACAAAATGACTACATGGTCAGGGTGCCTCTATATCCTCTTGTTAAGCATCACCGTCAAATAAAGGCCAGAAAGTGCCTGTGAATATTAATGATACCCAGATTTTATTCTAATGACTTCTTGACCAATACTAACACTACACTTAGTGGGCGTGTCAAGAAATGTGTCTTTTTCTGAAGGCCAGAGTGTTTTTTTGATAATTTCTGATACGAGTGCCGCTCAAGTCAAACCAAAAACTATAGTAGCTCAAATGGAAAAATAAAAAGCAAGGGGGCAAAGCTGGTATGTCACACAACAGTGGTCAGAGTTGTGTTATACGTTGTGTAGATGTTGAAGTTTTGAAGCCTCAAAAGACATCTTGGATTTTTGGCAACTGTAAAGCATCCCCTGCTTTATGGTCTGTTTGACTCTAAATGGAGCATCATTTACTAAATGAACATCATGCTGTATTGAAGAAGACTTGAAACTAGAGATTGAGACCATAAACTCATGTTTACAATGTTTACTGAGGGAATAAATCAAGAGAGAAGTAGAGTCATTTTCTCATAGACTTCTATACAACCAGAGGAGTCGCCCCCTGATGGACAGGAGAGAAAATGCAAGTTTTAATCCACGTCTGCATTGGCTTCAATCACAGAACCGGAGGTTGCCACTTGCTTGGAGAGCTTTTCGATAAATCGCTTCGCAGCGCCCAGCTGGCGAATCTTCCACCGAACTAAGACGCTACATGGACACTTTGTTCTGATGAAGCTTTAAGTTCACAAAGGAAGACAATATACTGGAGCTCCAACCCTTACACACAATAAAGTGTGTGGGGTCCTCTGAACACCATTTTCTGCATTTCTACATGCTTTTATCTATATTCCCAGCTACTTCAAATGCGACACATTATAATTAAGACGGCTTTCATGCCTAGTTGAATTATTCTGCCGGAGACGTGAATATACATCTGAGAAAGCCGTCTCTCTCTCTCTGCATGTTTAACCCATAACCCTGCTGAATATCACATGCTTCAATTAGGGATGTAAGCTATTCTTTGAAGGCGAGGGCTGGTAGATGTATGGCTCTCTATTTGTGGCACTATCTACAGATTATGTACTATTTGCAACTTCAAGACACATTTATATATATATGTATATATATATATATATATATATATATATATGTATATATATACTACTACTGTAAATGAATGTGTTAGCTATTGTTCATGTTCAAGTTGAGTGTCTAATGCTCCACCAGTAAAGTTAGTCTGTGGCTCACGGAGAGAGTGGGTCCACTTGATCGCTAACTGCTGTACGCTGGTGTTGCATCAGCGGCCATGAAATTATGGTTAAATAACCACATTGTTGACCCGCTGGTTTGGGGAGAAATGTAATAAATTGAGCAGCGTTACAGGATTTAGAATACCTAAAAAGTATTCTAAATAACTGTACTCGGTTTCAGTTACAGAAAAAAAAGGGTTAATGTTATCAGATTACGTTTAGTGAAAACTGGGATTACTAGAATGATCACAATTTTTAAAAAATAGATCAATACACTACCATGCACACATACGCACACTATGCAACACCTCATGATCACCAGTCTCCAACAAAGGCCGACGACAGAAGAAAGAAATCTTTTACTGGGTGGAAATTTTGTCAATAATTTAGTATGTAAAGCAGAAAAGGGGAACAACATCAGAACAGTATAGCACAGTGCAAGTTCTGCCTTCCAGCTGTGAAAATGCATGTGAAGTGCGAATCGCATAATTAACAAAAGTATTTAACCCACATTTCAACGTGCATAATGTTAATTATGTTGCAGCTAGAGACACCGGCGTATGCTGGGACATAGTTTCATCCCAGCATTCCCTTGTGTTGCGTAGTGTCATTTCAATTCTGTAATTAACAAAACACACCGGCATATATTTCCACTCTACAGTCTGCATTACATTTCTCTGCTGCAGGTAAGTAATCGTCCTGTTACGGCAGGTAACAACAAGGACAGAGGACGAACACTTCTTCTCCAAAGTCTACTTCGCGTATCATGTCAGACTCCTGCTGCAGTAAAATTATAAATCAGGTTTTCTGAAGGGACTCTGGTGATTAAAAACACTACTGCTTTTGACCACAGGGACCGGCAAAATCAACACAAAATAAAAGTTCTTGCAGTAGCTTTAAGTTTAAATAAAAGTTACATCATTAATACTTTTCCTTGTTATTGAGGTAATCCAAAAGCAATGGAAAAGAATCAAATTACTTTAAAGGATGTGCTAGTTGGATTAGGGTAACTGACCTAATCCATTTTAATGTAGGCATGGTGCCTAAAGCTCTTGGTTATGATTGGAAATAAAGGTGATTATTAATTGTAAATTGCAAACTCAGCTCTCTCCCGTCAAAGTTGGACCATCGTCCACAAAACTCTGCACTTTCCTTTTTGGCCTTTCCACATCACGGTCACACGTATCCCTTCCGTCGGCACCAGGGTTACGGCGTGAGGTGTGAAGTTACCCGACATCAACATGCTGAGCTGGTCGTGAGGTCCCAACACGTCCCTTCCACCACGCTAATGTGACGTGTAAATTCACCATTAACACAATGTCTGCTGAGGTTAAAAAACTGCCAGATTCTCTTTTCACCATCTGCCTTTGCCAGTGGGTGACAAACAAGCAAACGGACGAGGAGAGGGACCAAACATTATCCAATGGCTGACTCCAGCTGTGTTGGGTACGATACCAGAGGGGATGATTATCTTCCCCCATAGGTTCCAGCCCCACTTAAAGCCATGCCCAGCTCCTTGGCAAAGACAAACCGCAGTGAAATAGCCCCGCAGAGGTTTGAAGAGCTAAAGAAGCATACTGATCCGCGGCTCTGGAAGGCTCCTCTCACAACTCCTTTTGAAGCTGCAGTAAATTAATTACGGGTGCCGTTTTCCTCTGCGGACACTGTTGAGCTAACATCACATATTGGTCAGCACAGAGGTTGCACCCAAACAGCCACTGGTGTTTATTTTGAGTCCAATTAATCCAAATAATATGCCGGGATGCCCCGCTTGCAAACGTCTTGGGTAATTGGATGACACTATCATCTCAAGTTAATTTCACAGACAGAAACACAGCAAAACAAACCAAGCCATTTGGAAACCTTTTTTATCAGAGCTCAAGTTCTGAGGCTCTATAAGTTCTGCCCTAGTTTCCACAATTGGCAATGTTTTTTTGTTTTTTTTCCCTGCTGCCTCATTTAGCTGATCCTCTGAAAAGAAATACTCTTTGCTGTATTATTTGACATATCTTAATGTTTAGCAGCCAGGCGTTTCCATCTTTAAGCCGTTTCCTTCAAAATGTCACTATTTCCAAGTAAACATGGAAGTAAGGCGGAGGGGAGGAAATGAGATTTTTGTAAGTGACAATTTGTCAGATGAAAACAGACTGACTGCCAAGATAGGAATTGTGCTTTTACTTTTTTAAAGATTGCAGGATCACAGCCGGGGCCGTGGTTCATTCCGTTTGTGGTGAGAAGAGGATATAAAATAAAATCCTTAACAAAGTAGTTTTAGTTCCCCAAACCTATTATGACAAGATGTGGCAGATCGGAAAATGCACATTTGAGTTGAAATGAATGTTAATTTGGTCATTATGGAAGGTATCTAAAAAAAGTCTGTTTGTTTATAATAACACGAATGTAATCCCGTCAGTGAAATACACAAACCAGAAAAGACTGTCAACATAGCTTTGGTTTTTAACTAATAGATGTAGACATGAAACTTTTCCAGTTTATCACTTACATTAAGACATTCATTTTTTGTATTACATGTTTTCTGAATGTGGGTGTTTGAATATGCAAATGAGGCATTATCTTATTAAATATGTGCTAATTGGCATGGATTTCCACAGAAGGTATCTGAACATTAGATTAAGCCAGGTTTCATTTTGTCGAGAAATTAGAGTCAATTTTTTTTTTTACAGTAGGATTTTTTGATATCTCTTTGTATCACTCCATAATAAAGAAAACACTTTCAACAGCAATAAAAAACATTTTTGCCATGTTTTTTATGAATACAATATTGTATAAATCAGGCTTTAAATGATATATTGACAAACCTTCAGAATATAGAGCGGAATGAAACTAGAAAGTTTGGTGCATGTAAGTGCTACTAAAGTGGATTTCTTTTTTGCTCATGCTGAGAAAAACTAAAATTGAGAAAACGGCCTTTAAAGATATGTTTTTTTTAAATTACATACATTTTTGAAGACAATACAAGTGAATAGGCTAAAAAATGACTTAGAGATATCACCATGAAACTTCACCACTTGATTACTGACATTAAGACAATAATTTGTTGTTTTGCACGTTCTGTGAAATGTCATGTTTAAATATGCAAATTAGGTCTTATGTAATTCTACCTTTTGATGAATTTAGCAGGAATCTGCAGACGCAAAGAGACAAAGTAATAAAATAAATGTGATGTGTTATTGAAGAAAAATAGACCAAAATGTCCAGTGCATGAAATTAAATGGTTTTGCCTGGGGCCACTCCCATTTATGTAAAGATGACATCAAATCAATTATATACATAAATATATATATCAACAGTCATTAAGTTCAGGGTCAATATTATTAATATTATGTATGCGAGGGTTATGTGGAGCCAAGAGCTCATTAAATCATGTGTGCCAACAGTAATTATCTCGGGCAGTTTTTATACTATGTCACTTGACACATATGCTTTTACATTGCAGTCATTTCAAATTATATTGTATAAAATGACACACATGAAAGCACGTATGGTGTTGTTGTTGCACAGTACATGAATTACAAGTTGTCGTATCATATCCTGATTTCTATAGACAGTGAGAGGACAAATATTTTAGCGTAAGCATAAAAAAAACATTTTTAAATCAATATTTTTTGACAGAATATTGATTTCTTAAGTAAGACGCAGGGTCAGTATTGCAAAACCCTTCAGGGTGATTCAACCCCCCTTCACTTTGCAATAATGAGATGTTGAAAATTATGAATATTCCTAATATACCCAGGCCATGCAACGCTGACCTTCTGATACCGGGCAAGACTTAGAACAAGTTAGGGATGCAGGATAGCCAGCAGAAAAAAACTGAAATCAACTTCCCGTCTTACAGAGGTCAAATCTTTTCAAAAAGGCAGGTAGCTCTAAACTTAGCATTAAAGTATTCAAACCCCTCTACATCTCCTGGGCAGCTGGTGAGCCACTGCCACAACAAACTCAAATAAACAACTTTCATTTCAATTTACAGACATAGACAAACACAAATTGGACGATACAAACACTATTGCAAACATATAAACACTGTTTAGGGGCAAACACACTCACACAAACACAAAACACACTAAAACTGCTGGAAGATTACTAGGAGAATAATATTATTTTCGCATAATGATTTATTGAAATTTCTTTCTCCCCTCATTCATTTCAATTTGTTTATTTACTCATTCATCCGCCCTTTCTTTCTACCGACAGTCCTTGTGTTTGCTTCCATTATTACCAACGATTATTCTCTTCTCTCTCACATCCACACATCTACAGTTTATCTCTCTTTGAATACTCTATATCCACTCCAACCTTTCTATCTCTGTGTCATTCCTGTATCGACAACAATAATAACATAACTACCAATCAATAAAAAAATGATGAAACGTATGAGTTTTCAAAAGCCAGGCCTTGAGACTTTGTAAAGTCAAGGTGGGTGGCACGTCTTCTTCTTTCAGTTGGTAGGATGTTCCACAATTCAGAAGCTCGAACATAAAAGCATGATTGGCTGAATGAGTTGGACCTGTAAAGGCCCAAATGCACTGAGCGTTTACAAAAAGTTTGCATTTTTCATTTTAAACAACTGTGACGTGATGTAAACAAACTGGCATTTAATGGTTTCACATTCTACAAATGTATAAAATATTTGGTAGTTATGATAAAGACCAAATTATAATTTAAATGTGTAGTTTAATGGCAGTTTTTTTGACGCAGGAACATTATTTTTGTTGCCTTAACTTTACTGTGCATAGTTATTCTAAACCCAACCATGATATTTGTTTTCTAAACCTAAATAACTGGTTTTGTCATCTAAACCCAACTTTTGTTTTGCGTCATAATTTCGCAGCGAGAAGTAACTGGTGCCTGAGCGACACGATAAAAACGGACCGTTCACGTTCCTGAACAGGAAAACCAATGGTCTGAAATATGTACCCAAAAATATGTTTTAATCAAAGCTGCATGTTGACGAATTTGGGGTCAAACACTGGACATTCAAGGCCAGATTTTACTTGTTTTAAATTCTGAGGCTATGACAGTTAAGTTACATAACAATAGTAGTTTAATATCTTAACCCAAACCGGGACCTTTTCTTTCCTAAACCAAGTAGCTTAGTTTCAGTGGTGGCGGCACGTCATTTTAACAGAGGTTGTGATCATTTTCTAAATTTCAGTGAAATGTTGTTGCATAAGTAGAAGAAGTAGAACAAGAAGAAAATATTTCACTGTTGTTGTTGTTGTTGTTGTTGTTGTTGTGTACAGCTACAGAAGCATGAGCAGCAGAGAAATGTGCAAAGGAACAAACATTTGCGGCAGAAATGAAGTAAATTGAGTTTAAACTTAGAGTTTGTTCAGATGGTGGTTATAAAGGAAAATGTATCCTATTAGAGATTGTGGAGAATGTCACTAGAAGAATGAAAAAGGGGTTAATCCTCTGAGGAGCATTAATGTTTCTTGCCAGACTGCATGTTAGGATTGAGTATTTCTTGTTAGACAGCAGAAAGTTTACCGACTGGAGACTTGTTCCGGACAGGTGTTGGGCAGACGTCCATCTATCGGACGTGATAGATGGATTCGACTGACGTTGCTTTTTTTCTGTTGCTTGTGGTGCAAAAAAAAAGTGGTGCTCCTATCAGCCAGCAAAAATTGATATGCCAGTTTTTGCTTGGTAGATGCAAGCGTGCCTCCGCTTTTCCATCTCTGGGAGCAGGTTAGAAAAATGTGAAGCTGAATTGGAAAACGATGGCACCCAGAGCCACAAAAATGACAAAACGTGGACCGAAATTACTTTTTTACTGTCAAGTTTGGATAACAAAAAGGTGACTCTGTTGAGCAGCGCATACTTCACTTGTTGCCTTTCACTTCAGTCGAGGAGTGGAGCTTTGGCACATTTATTTTAATCTTCAGGGCTGTTGGTCTAATGCAGTGAAGACATTGATTTCCCAAAACACTCATCTTAATCACACTATTTTTGAGTGCATCTCATCTCAATATCGAGTGTTCAAATTAAAGAATATTTCTGTCCATATTCAGTTTCATCTACAGCGAGATTTGAAGCACACATGCATAAAATTGGAGTAAAAGCGCTGACCTGAGGCATTGTGAAATGACTGCTAGGATGCATAGTGCTCAGTGTGTCTCATAGCTGCTGATGTCAGTGCCTGGCTTCACTGTAAAACAGTACCAGGGTGCATTTTGGGGGCTCACTCATGCCTGACTGACACCGCTATCCATCATCCAGTTTATCAAAGTCCAAGTCCAAGTGGCGGTGCGGTGAGTGTCCTACAGCTGTCCATTATGTAAAGAAATGGCCCTCGGGTAGCAGAACCAGACTGCTAAAGCAGCACAGGAGCTGTTGACCTTTAGAACCGGCAAACTTCAGAGAACGGACAAACTCTCACTGGAGTTCATCCAAATTCAGTAAAGGCTTTCTGCATCAATCTCCTGGGCATCTGTTTCACGATGCCCTTTAATCATTGAAAACATGAAAAATAACTTTGTGAGAAATTCTAATTTCGCTGTAGCGTCCTTTGCAACACGTCCTAATACCGAGACAACAGATAGGGTTGTTTAATCATTCCCCCAAGAATACCTGCTGCAGGAGAGCCTGGTGTAATGGACGTTATTTTAACGTTGTGAACTGACACCAAACTACGTGTTAGTTTTTGGAAAAGATCACGTATTCTGTTAAAATAAGCTAGTTTGTTATGTTATGAAAGTTATGTAATTAAAGTTAGTTAAAATAAGTCAATGTTGACTGTCAGACGGGTCACACATATAAGTCTCCTGATCAATCTTTTCTAAAACAATGGTTGGTATATCTTCATTTTTTCTTGCGTTTTCCTCCGAAAGTCCAGCAACACTTGTTCATTTCCGTTCGTTACATGCATACAGTCTTTTATTGAAATAAACTTCCGTCTTATCGGAAACTAATTAGTTATGTTTCGGAAAAGATATTCAATTACGAAACAGTTAAATCAACATTGACTTCTCGTTTCACACGGGAAACGAACAGCGGTTGTGGGTGCTGGATCGCAGTTTTTTTGGCTTTGGCAGTTTTTGATTACGTGAATAACATACGTAATGATTTTGTTGGATATCTACCAATTACTACCAATTACGGTGCATTATTTTTCGTAGCTACATTTATGAACATTGGATCAGAACAGCCTGCCTGGGTGAAAGTCCTGTGTTTGTTTGTTTGACCCATCTAGCACCCCAATGTCCGCCCTGGAGGAACCCTGTAGGTCTTTAGACTTCATCACCTGACTTCCTCCTTGCTCTGGTCATAATTGCTTTCTAAAACTAAACGTATACATGGGTCAAAACAAGCAAAGAGCATTTTTTTGGTGGAGGACGGTCTGCTTCCTTGCTTTCATTCTGCAAATACACAGAGAGAAGACTGTTTTTCTTCATTTGAAATAATGGAAATGTAACATCTGATGATACAAATTTGGAGACCTGTAAGCGATGCTTAATCAGTAAACAAATATAACAGAGAGAGATACCTGAGAGGCTTCTGCTCACAATTGTTCCTCATGAATAAAAATCTGCTTTTGTGTCCTTGTGTGTAAAGGTTCTTCTAAATTCCACCATCAGTCTGAGAAAATAGCGAAAGGGCTGCTGTCTATGTATCACTATAGTGACAATATAACCCCACAATGATGGGGTTAAGCAGTCGGGTTAACATTACCCACTATCAAGGGATTATTTTCACAGTTTTACCTCAAAAGTGCCAAAGCTGCTGAGCCAAATGTACTGTTTGTTGCTTTATATGAAAGTTCAAAAATATATTAATAACAATCAGTAGCAAATAGTGACATGTACGTTTAACAAGAGCAAGAAAAGATGAAAACAGTACATAACCATTTCATATTGGGTGCTGTGTTAAGTTAGCACAGTATGCATTATTGACCAAATTGTGTTGATTTTGTAGCAGTGATTTTGCAGTGTGTAGCAGACGAAGTGCTTTACAATTTACCTCACACGCACACACTCACACACACTAGCAGTTCTCAACGAACTTCCAGATTGATCGAGACGTTCTTTTGGTATGGCAACACAAATATCCAGGTTGCCCTGACTGAGATAAACAATTTACCTTACCTGTTGTAATACAACATTTTAAAAGACCTACTTAAGAATTATACAGAAGGTATGTTTAGGATGAAAATGACAGAAAGATATTTAATATCTGCACAATATTTACTTTCAATCTTGAAAATATTATGATCAGGAAAAGATGCATAAATTATTTGATCAATTTTACATTTTAATTTGTTTATAACCACCTCCTGCTGGTACGAACTTTTGATTACATGCTTTGTGTTGATTTTTCTGTTTGGAGTTTTCGTTCTGCTGCAGAATGTTTTTTCTGTGTAGGCACCATGATGTGATAATTGTGTTGATTACATCAGGAGTTTTGACAACACAACAGTTTCGGTCAGGCTTTTTTTGTACTTTGCAAACTGGAGCTCCATTTAAGTCTGTGTGTCACCTCTCAAAACAATGCCTTGTGCTTTTGACAATGCACACCGGTAATAAAAAAAGAGGTTCTTTTATTTTTTTCATATTTAAATATCTGTTAAACGGCCTGTGTGCAGGTGTGACCATGTCATTTGTTGAAGTCCATAATAACTTATTATGGTTTTTTTTATTTTTAAACACCATGCTGAGCAACCTTTCCACAAACTAGAACACAGTTTTGTTTACTGTTTCTCTATAACCTGCTGCTTATTTCCTGCTCTTTTTTTATTTATTTTTTATGCTGTATGACCAATTGATGATCAGGGCTGATTGCATCCATCATGTTTGGGCAGAGAAGAGTGTCAATTCTCTCCACTGAGCGAGTGATTGAACGTTGTGGGGGTGCGACTGTAGAAACCAGCCGAGGCTCAGCAGAGCTTAGCAACATATTGCCACTCAAGAAGCTCCAGCAACTCCCATGTTGAAGGAGAAAGATGTTGTTCTTATTGGCCCGCTGTGAGTCCACTCCGACCTCAATCTCAACCGCGACGCTGCTCTTCAAACGGCTTGTTTGTGTTTATGAATCAGGAGTTGTTATGGGATATGTATAAACACGCTATGTTTTTTCATTGAAATTCTTGTGATGTGTGACGGCAAGTTTTGCATTCTATTCATCTTATTTTAAGCTAATGTTATGTTAATCTTATTTTATCGAGTGTGTTTTATATTCCATCTCATTTTCACTGCTGCAATTATTTTGAAATGTTGTATTTGTACTTGAAAAAGCATATTAAAATAAAAGTAAACTTTGGTTACATATAAGTTCACCTTACATCAGCAGACGAATTCAGTCAAATACAAAAAGGAAAAAAGCCACATAATTAATTAAAATAAATAAGAACTTCCAAATATCTGATCATTCGATTATCAATCCCAATGTTCACCAATTACCTCAATTTTTCTGTAAAAAGAATCCCTCTGTAACCTTTGCATATATACATATATATTTTTCTTTGATAAAAAAGTCTTAGAATTGTCAACCACTCCGCATAGGTGGGGACTCATTTTTAAGAATTTTATTGTTTTAACTATATGGAGAGCACTGTGCTGCCTTTCTTGTATGAAAGTTGCTACACAAATATTATCATACAATTGTGATCAATTTATATTAGATACACCTACAGTATGTCATTTTTATGATTTCAGTCGTCACTTTTGACAAATCTCCGCCTGCATACAATATGTGAAGCTACAGTCCTCCAGTTCTGTGTTGAAACTTAAAATAAAAATCTTTATAGAAGGCACTAAAACGTTATTATGTCTTAAAAGGTTGGGGCCTTCCATTTAGGAAGCATCCCCGGCTCTGGAATCCTTAACATGCATGAGTTGCTGCAGCCAGATAAAAGTGGCTGTAATTACACAATTAATCAATTGTATTGCTTTTTGGATGCACCACGCAACGGAGAAAAAAGGCCAATTTAGAATGCGTCAAGATGAATTGCCCTATTTACTACAACAAGGGGGATTCCAAAATCAGCGTTAATACTTCAAGTGCTTTCTTGAGGATCATCAGCGGAGGAGCAATTGCAAAGGATTGATCCATACGTCATTTAGCTACGCTGCATATGACAAAGGGACATTGGCTTTAATCATCTGCTTCAAGCACCATTTGTCACTGGCACTGTTTGCCAGAGAATGAAGTGGAATGCACGACTCCCTTTTGTCTTCGAATCTGAAAAGCTCCCCCGCTGAGCCAAGAAGCAGCATTAGTGGACTGAGTCAGTATTGCTGAGTTGTTAACATGATTCACACGAAGCAACAGTTGGATGCATCTTAATTTAGAAAAAGGTGTTAAATTGACAGTTACACTTTGTTGTCTTACCATCTAGTGTTTGCTCTTCTTTAGACTTTCAGATCCTGCTGTGACCGGTACAGCCCTGTTCGATTAGAGCATTAGAGTCTGTCCTGACTTACACTGTGCCGGCTGCACCGCTCACCTCCATCCTTTACCCGCCCTTCATAAGACTTACATCCCACACCGTAATCACCCTGTCTGCTCCCAAGGATAAGGCCCCCTTTTCCTCAATCGCTGCATCCCATTTATACTTCATTTTGAACCCTTCCCTTTCCGATTCGTCAGAGAAATGTACTGCTGTACCAGTTCACTCTGTCATAGTGACTGTTTAACTCTACCCATCTTCTTCCAAATGGGATACTTTTTTGGGGGGGGGCACTTGGCAGCTGCAATATTAAATCTGAGGTAATTTGAATGCAAATTTACCAGAATAGTGAGCTCATCAAGTAAAATGGCACTCACATTATCAACCAGGACAGAATGCTGTTTGCAGGTATTATTCACTCCGCTCTACAGTTGACAGTAATAAATATATATTTAGTTATAGGCATTTTGTCCCGACCCATAGCTGGGTTATTTTACCACCGTGTCCAACTGCTCTGTTTTTTGGAAAATTGCCACTTCAAATCAATGATAGTTCAGGTGTTTTAGGGTGGGGTTGTATGAGGTACTTCTCCATAGTCGGTGTATTACCTACAGTAGATGGAGTTTGGAGAAACAGACAGGAGTACCAGCATAGGAGCAAAGCAATGTTCTGCTGGGGACGTATTTTAGACGCCTAAAAAAAATCAATATCAATTTAAAGTGTACGCTATATTTAGAATATGTTCACCTCCTTATCTTGCTGTCGGACAGAACTTTCTGAAGGGGAACTGAAGTGAAAGTAAAACTGATCTATGCTCTCTTCAATGTCATAAACTCCACTGACAAAAAAAGTATTCACTTTCAGTTTGCTTCCTCGTCATAAAATATTGTAAATATGGCACACAAATGTTTAGGTGTGTAAATACACTGGTATGTTTGGATAGTACACTGGCTATGGAGAAGTACTTCATACAACCAGACTTCAAAACACCCGAACTATCCCTTTAATTGGGATTACTCAAAACAAAGTGCAGTGACCGACCTCAGATTTAACTAGAACCTCCCAATGTTTCTTAAATTGGTAAAATCCTTGTTCCCCTCATCTTTTTATAGTCATACCAATTTCATTTAAACTAAATAAGGGACCTATAGCATGTCCTGATGTGCCAGTAACAATCAAAAGCTCCAAAAAATGCCTCTTCAATAAATAAATGTCTCAATTGTAACCCAAGCAAAGTAACTGAAACACATGGAGAACACTCTCTAGAACACTTAAGGAAAAAAAAAAAAACCTGCTGTCTTATGAATATGGCTCTAACAGCAAACATATTTTTCTCTATCATGCCTGAGGAAGGTCAGTTTTTCACAAGCAGTTCTCATCCCACAGCCATCGACTGTGGCAGGTAGAGTGGGTCATCCACTCATGATCGGCCGTTCGATCCTCGGCTCCTCATGTCCGCATGTCTAGGCGGCCTTGGGGAAGATACTGAACACCAAATTGGTTCTACCTTGTATGGCAGCCTCTGCCATCAGTTTATGAATGTGTTTTTGATTGGTCAGGTTTGTTGAATGGCTCTCTACCAATGCAAGTCAATCTACAATCCACTTTTATAAGTCCATCACCCAAAAAATGATCTTTTCCTTATCCAGCCAGTTACTTATTGGCCATTGTCCCTGAGCTGATGTCCTTTGAAGAAGTGCGTGACAGAAGGGTGAAGGTGCGGCCAGTAGGGATTGGATTTGTTCTACACATTCTCTTCTGAAGAAACATTCACTCCACGTTCTTTTCACCAACACGCTGTCCTCAACTACCCTAACGTAACCCTAACATATTCACAGGACACCTGAACACGCTGAAAAGTACCTCGTAATTTAGAGCTGCAGCCATATTAAATGTAAGTGAGGGTGCGTTCACAATGTTGTTTGACATGGGGAAAGTAAAGTCGATGAAGAAGTCCAAGGATCCGTGCATAAGCCACAACAATATGGACCAAAATCGATTCATTTCTATCACTTGAAGTGAGGAAAATCCATGTGGAGCTGATTTGTAGAGTTCAACGTGTAGAAATCCAATTTCCCCAAAAAATTGAAAAAGTTTCTGCACACCCAATTATGTGAAAAGGTGCATCGAAGGAAAGCACACCTTGAATAAAAGCACAACTTTGTGCACGCTGTCTCATCTACTGTTGGTATATTTCTTAATAATTAATACAGTCATTATTAATTCACCAGACCAAAACGTTCTAAGTTAATAAATGCATCAGCAGGGAGAGAGGCGGTATTGACCAATTTAAAATCACCTTGAGAGGGCTGACCCTTTGAGGGAAAAGTGGCCTGTCCGAAATAGAAGAAGATATAGCTCTGTGACACCATCCAATTTTATATAACCCCTCTCTGCCAGAGCATAACCCGCTTCATATCAGAGGTGCAACTCTGTCTGCAGTGTGAGATTGTGTTTGGATAGTATCCTGACAGCTGCCAGACAGTCGAATGCAAGCATTTCATTGGGCCGTGCTGTAGAGGATGTTTGCACGTCGACTTGTTAGCTTTTACTATTAGCATACATGCTGCGACTGAAGAGAGTTGTGGATCCACTGGGAATCAAATTGCCTGTGTTAGCCCTCTGCCTAATGTGGCTGAGTTCACAGTGACCTAATTCAGGGAGACATTTGTGACAAGAGGTGCCCACTTGATAACCCCAAGTGGCATATCAGTAGCCGAGCTGCACATATTCAATCCTGCACTGTTTATATTAGAGGGCCGTTGACTGATGCTGCCAGTCTAATGGTCCTTTAGATTCATGGAAGCATGTCCTGATCATAACCTGTATAAAATATGGACGTAGGCTCCGTGGCATCACGCATTTCTGAAAAGCCTTTGCAAAGCTCAAAGTGGGCAGCTCCAGCTGTCGCCATATTGGCATTGACTCCACAGCCTAGCTCTAAAAACGGGTAATAAGATGGACCACCAGTGGAGTTAAGGTGGGTCCAGATGACACAGCAAAGCAGGTAGCTAGCAGCCTTGAAGGTGTAAATTAGCTATAGAAACCAAAAACGTATCAACGCTTTGATAGGTGATATGCAGAACTGTACAATGCCATTATTTTGTCAGGCAACTGGTTTGCAGATTGCAAACCGGAACATGACCAACGACCAAAGCTGTTGTTGCACTTATGGTGTTGGATGTTTGCATATCTAAATATATAACACATGTGTGACTGATCTAAACAGGGGGAATATTGAAGACATGTTGAAACAGGCTATATTATGTGACCAAACAACAACATTAACAAGCATGACTAAACCCGTTTTACTCACGTTTGTTTTCGTGATAAAACTCGGACATACTCATCAAGGATTCCTCCTGGTGAAAGATCTTCTGGTGTGACCTCCTGTCGCCATCCAGTCATGAAGTGTGAAAACCACGACAAGTCCAATTACACGACAGCAAGTTGACATAAATAGTGCCACTTGATTGAGGAGAGCCAGTTTGATTCCACATATAGCAAGGACGGAGCACAGATAATAACAGTTAATAACTACTACTATTATTGTTATTTGATTCAGCCTTTATTCAGTTTTTCCCTTTTTTTTATTCTTTGAAACTAGTATGTGTTTTTGCGATGGATTAAAGCAGCAGCCTCTCCCTCTAATGCATTCATGCTTCGTCAACTCCAGTTATCATTTTTTGCTGATAATAAATCACCCCAGGATCTGTGCACCACTGATTATCACAAGGAATTATTCAAGGACTAGATTACAATACTTACGGATAGGTGGATAGTAATACCCTTTTTCGATGTGCCATTATGCAAATGAGAAGGTGACACCATAAATCACGGCTTGGATCACATGTAGAGTCAAGCAGATCATCAGACCTGCATTAGGAATATCATAACATCCACGATAGTCCACAAGAATACACAATCACATGTATTTTAAGAGAATAAGCTCCAACATATAAAACAGGGTACTCCTCAAAAAAAACTAATCTGGGAGAAGCTTTCATTGTATTTCGAGAAATTTGAAGGATGCTGCATTTCCTTTCAATCCTTCCTTGTGGGAGGGCAATTTAAATCCAGGGTGGCATTGGCGGAGTCCACCACCAGCAATAAGAAATAATACCTTAAGGGGTTATTTATGGAACGTGCTCAAATGGAATGGATCAGAAATAGAATCAAAAACCGTGTTTGACTTCTTGAAGATCATAAAAGGATTACAACTTCAGTCGTAGCCGCTCATATTCTCACATCTCAATCTGCAATGCTGATGCCGACCACCTGCTGTGATCTGCATTAGAATAATGACATGCAGCACGCCAGATTTTTGTCGCATCCCACAAGAATAACCATCCACGCAACATGTTCACAAATTTACACACAAAAAATGTGAAAAAAAAAGGAAGAGGGAGTTGGGATTAACTACAAAGTTGATTTCGGTTCCATATTGCAGCATTAAAATAGATGTACTCAAATGTTGATAGCATGAAGATAACACTGACTATAAGTATGAGTTCCTCAAAACAACAGTGAGATTTTTAAACTTTAGTACAGAGATTAGCTTTGTCCTCTCCTATCTGTAAAGTCAAGTCTTCTTGCTTGATGTCGGTCTGTGGTCCTGCTGGCATCGTCTCCAGGCTCCTCTGTACTTTCTATATGCGACCGGCCACATGCTTCAACATGACAACTTGTTACGTTCACTATGACTCAAAGCCAGAACTGACTTCTCATTAAAGCTGTAAGCCTGGGGGGAGCTCAGGGTTCCCTTTCACACTAGCCAAGAACTTTACAGTCTTTATATTTGGACTATTTCATTAACTTCTACTCTTGTAGAAGTCGGGCAAAATCTTTACTCAAGACTTTTATTATTTAGCGGTTAGCTGCGGGCCAGGTTCTACAAACTTTTTTTTTGTCTCGCGCTGGACAAACTCTGAAATAATGAATGTCAATAGACCCTTTTACATCCATAAATAATTGTGCGCATGTTGCTCAAACTCGCATCTTGTCTTTTATTGAGGCAAAAACCTAAAAGAAAAGTAGAGGTGCAGGTATTCTGAAGACAACGGGAAGCTAGTTATTGCAATTTGGTAATTACGGTACTTCCGAACCCTAAGCACCTGATTGCTGCACTTTGCCAAAAATGACACAACTATTCGTACTCATTACTCACCAGAAATCTGAACACACATACATGATACACATATTTTCATATTCAACATGATTTTCCAGGGATATCTTTTTGTCCAATGTCCGTCAAGAATAAGCATCCATTATTCGGCTTAGGAACACAGAAAAAGACAGTCCTTATATAACTCCAGAATTTGCCTGAGAATCATCACATTTTGAAGTTTTCTTCTTTATCAAAGTCATCCAGTGATAGTTATCAGAACATCCATGGGTGCATTTTAAACGCGACCTGCTAATAGCTAATTCGGCATAATTTTAATGGTGCCAATTTGTCAAAAAATGTGCTTCAGCAACTATGCTGATGCTTTACATACACACAGGGCTGAGGCTAGACAAATTGTTTTTCCTCGTTTCTCTCTCTCCGGAGACAAAATCTGCTGAAATGTATTCAGCATATGGATGAACTTTCCGGCATCAGTAGATAGCAGAGGGCCCATTAAGGTGGTAAAGAATTAGGCAGAGCCAAGATCTCTCAGGTCCCTTTACCCTTTCTACATGTTCTTAAGTGATAACAGCAACAGACGATGTTCACGCCTCATTTCATTTCATTATCGCGTCCTGTTCGCCTCATCGCCTCGGCTCCCGGACTGGTCTTTCATCTCAGCATGCGGGCGATCGCTCATAGACAGAAAACATAATGGAAGTAGGGGGGATTGTCTAATCAAAGGTTTGTGAAACCAATTTACCATGCTCCAGAAAGAGCACTCGAGAGAGAATGCACCCGCAAACTGTAGATGAGAAACCGTGCATAATACTGTGTGAGAGGCTGCGATTACACCTTGTGTAGATGACGGCCTGTGACTGACAGGGGCCCCTGACTAATACTAGAACATTAGGTCATTTGATTCAATAGAAAGTTATTATTTCTATTTTGTTTACAATGTTGGCCGCTAATAAAACCACTAGCTTATTCTTCTGTTGTGGTCTTTGGCAAAATGTAAACGCTCATAGCTGTGGACTGAACCATCCGGCCCATAAACCGGAGGTGAACGTTACTTCCTGAGTGAAAAGGCAAAGGTTTGAAAAGCAAGGTTGACTGAATTTAGTCACCATGAAAGGTAGTTGTAGTCTGTCATTGGTGGATTGTTAGCTATGTTTACTCCCCTAACATTAGTAAAGTTTTTGCTCCATCCCCCTTCCAATGAAGAAGCCCCACTCAAAACTGCAGAAAGCAGCATCATTGTGTTGAACCACATGACAGTTAGTAGTATCTGAAATTCTATTACAAATGGCATTATATCATAGGATATATTATTATTTTCTAGTTGGTATTTATATGTAGTTCATAAGTCTGCTGCTGTATCTGTTATTTTGTTTGTTATATCATTATAGGGATGATGATGTTTAATTATTTGATTAAGTAATATGAATTTCCAATACAAGACTTTTTCCATTAAGATTACATTTAGACTGTGGCACATTTCTTATAAAGGGTATCAGTCTTGCATAAAATTGTGAATTCCACAGTGTGCAGAATGTTGCATGCATGCCTGCACAGTGTTTTCATTTCAAAGCACAGTGTCAGCAAATATTGTCAGGAAGTATTGGACTGCAAGAGAGTTCAAACCGGCAAAAGTCTCCTGGCCTGACACTTCCCCTCCTGCTTTCCCGATGTGTGCTTTACTGGTCTTTATAGATCCTCATGAAGTATTTTGTGGATTAACCTCCGAAAGTCGTGGTCTTGACTCGGCCTTAACCCCTCAAAATCTCGGTCTTGACTCTGTCTCAACCCCCCTGAAGTCTTGGTCTTGACTTGGTCTCAACCCCGATAAAGTCTTGGTCTTGACTCTTTCTCAACACCCCTAAAGTCTTGGTCTTGACTCGGTTTCAACCCCCCAAAGTCTTGGTCTTGACTGGGTTTCAACCCCCCAAAGTCTTGGTCTTGACTCGGTTTCAACCCCCCAAAGTCTTGGTCTTGACTTGGTCTCAACCCCCCCTAAAGTCTTGGTCTTGACTGGGTTTCAACCCCCCAAAGTCTTGGTCTTGACTCTTTTTCAACCCCCTAAAGTCTTGGTCTTGACTGGGTTTCAACCCCCTAAAGTCTTGGTCTTGACTGGGTCTCAATCTCGGTCCCTGTCTCAAAAGTCTTGGTCTTGACTCTTTCTCAACCCCCTAAAGTCTTGGTCTTGACTGGGTTTCAACCCCCCTAAAGTCTTGGTCTTGACTGGGTTTCAACCCCCCAAAGTCTTGGTCTTGACTGGGTTTCAACCCCCTAAAGTCTTGGTCTTGACTCAACCCCCCAAAGTCTTGGTCTTTCGGTTTCAACCCCCTAAAGTCTTGGTCTTGACTGGGTTTCAACCCCCAAAGTCTTGGTCTTGACTCTGGGTTAACCCTTCAAGGTCTTGGTCTTGAGTCAGTCAAATACGAAATAATTTAGTGTTGTATCTACGAATTTCAGTGCATTAGTTTTTCATATCTTTCGTAGCTACAACCGAATGAGACTGTTTATTAGCAGGCCAAGCGTGATGCATTCAATTCCTTTGGCATGCAGCTTGTTATTTATGGCTGCATAATGGCATGGGTGAAGGCTCTCTGCTGGTTGCACACAGTGATTCATAGCATGTAATGTAACTACACATGGAGCTTTTATCGAGTATGCCTGAGCTCTGTGGGTTTTTTCTTTCTGGAAGGAGAAAAAGAAAAGGAGAGCAGACACCAGTGGGCAGTGTAACCTGTGAAGGTCAGTTTTTACTCGGCCCCTCATATCTCTTCATTTGGAGGACTCATTGAGTATCACCTGGTCAGATGGATCAGGGAAAGATTAATGGTCCAGACCTGCAGATTCATAACATTTATCCCAACACATCCGCCTGCGTACTTGCAGTCCTTGACATTAACCCATCTGGAAATTACACTAGTCATTTATTTTTTTCATTATGTGAACTGCATTTTGTTTAGTCAACAGATATTTAAAGAGCTTATAACATATTTTTTCCATCACTTAGTTTGACATTTGCTGTGTCAAAATCCTATTTCCATCCTGCACTGGATCTGTGGATTTAGTCTGTTCGTCATTGTTAGAAGATAGGTTGAGAAATTCCCCTCTAAGTAAAGTGTGAAATTGATCTGGCATCCACTGAAAGGCATGTGAGGAGTCCTCTGATTAAAGGAGACATCCCATCCGATCCCCTGACCGCTGCCAGCCTCCGAGCGCCGGACTAATAGCCATCACTGCCACTTTCCTAGAGAGGCTTTGTTGGCTTCACCTTTACTATTAGTCACACTCATGCACAACAACTTAAACTTTGTGCACAACTCGGAGCAACTTGCTCCGTGATTATGATTCAGTGGCTGTATCCTCCGAATCGACCGAGAGTGTAAGATTATCGGCCCGCAGGATCGATGGAAGTTATGAATTATTAGGTGGAGAGGAAAGTAATATTGGAGGACGGAGGATTGAAGACCCGCAGCAGAAATGACCAATCACTGCAGTATAAAACAGACATTGGTTTGATTTATAAGGTGAAGGCAGCCTCTGGAGCCTCTGGAGAAAGGCCAAGGCTTATGCATTTAGACCAGGCTAGTGGAGCCCAGCCTCTCCACAACATTTAGCCACTGTTGAGTCCTTCAGTTCTGTCACAACTATACGTCAGAGCGTGCAGCCTCGACATTTGCTTCTAAAACGGTCAGCATTGCCGTGATGCTTACATCCCAAATACCCACAACCCAGTCACAAAAAGATGAGACAGGCAGATTAAATTCAAGTGGCACCTATGTATAGATTTTCAAAATAAACTGAATGAGAAAAGGCATTAACTCATAAAACCGGATGGCCCAGAAATGGTACAGTTGAAGATAAGCTTTTTATTGAACTCTGGACAGTCTTCTCTGCCATGCAATCTGCAGACACAAAATTGCCATCGGCCATTTCAAAGGGGAAAAAAATCTACTTAGAGCACCTGTAACCTTTGCGGGATTGCTTTATTTGAGCCCTTTAAATCAAAATTATATGATTTTGTTTTTTTGTTAAAGTCAAGCCTAGGGGTCTGAATGTGGTCTGACCAGTATAGTCTGTCTCGTGATGAGTGTGAGGAAGGAGACACTTGGAAGGCTCTTGTCTGCTCCTCTTAACTGAAACAACCAGGGCCTCTGTCACGACACAGTACTGGTGAAAACATTTTAGTTTTTTGTGGGATTAATTTGCACATTTGTTTTTTTGTCATTAGTACTTTCACACAGAAAGTGAACAAAAAAAGACTATTTCTTTTTGCAGAGCGAGGTCAACAGTTCTGAGTTTTTCGCACCGCAAATTAAGGCATCAACCAGTCACGTTGTGCGGGCAGGACGTATTTGAAAAATATAAGATGCCAAACTTCCCTTTTTTTAACCTTGACGGCAGCACAGGCTAGATTCTTACCCTTCACAATAAAAGCACTAAACATATCCACTGCGTAATTGTTTACCAGAGGGAAATCAAATTCACTCAGAGCAATTCACTAAAAGGAAATTCAATAAAATTCCTAACAGTAGCTTTAGGCTATACAACAGTTTAGCTCAGTAAGGGCCTTAAGCCACACGTCTGTACCAGCTACTAACAGGCCATGCTGTAGTAGAATTGTCTGCCGTCATTCCGCTCGTTCCCCACAGTGTCACACAGTGTTACTTGCATTAGTTTCAGTTACCAAAGATACCTTATGTATGAGGTTTATCCCTCATGTTCCATCACAATCTCAGCAAAAAGTTGCTGTTTGTATTCATTTGCAGAAATCACACTCTATGCATACATGGACGCTAGCACTCTAGCTCCTCATGCATCTTCCCTCTGGCAGACTCATATTAGATAAGACCTTTTGAGAATGTCAACCCTTCAAAAATAATAAAATGAGGCCGTGTGACTGCGACCCCCCTCAAACAATGTCAAAATTCTTGATATGTTTGGCATTAAATGACACGCTTTACAATACTTGGGCAAAGATATTTCAATAATCATACATCCATATGATATTTGAAAGTATGACAGAAACTGATGCACAGAGGAAGACCCAATATGCTCCCTCCAGAAAGCAGCTTAATTCCAAACCAAAACAATCACAAACTGCACAGATTGCCTTCACAGATTTAGATTTGTACAGCCTGGTGTTTCAGATTACAACGGTGCTTTGAAATAATTACTGTAAGAAATGTCACAAAAGGTAAAATCCTGCCAACCACCGGTGACATTTCTGCTCTCCGTTGGTTTGCACTCACACAGGGTCTCATCATTGACCTTGCTGTGCCATCATTATCTGTCCAGTGCTCGAACATGGAGTCTGAGTCAGTGTAACAAACTATTATTCTTAAGACTCGTGGTGATGCAAAGTGGATTTTCTACCACATAGAGGCATATAAATAATGAATGTAGCTGTGGTTGTGATTGTGTTTGAAGCAAAAGCTGTAAGTGGAGCTCCACATTGTGCACTGTGCTGACGTGACAGCTTTTGCATTGGTTCCTCACTGGTTTCCAGCTTTTAAAGAGCTTATCCATAATGTCGGTAAATCTACGGTAACCACATCCAAGCTGCAGGTTTCTCTTTGAAAAAAAAAAGCCGGTCCTAAAGCACACGATAAGTAGTGCTCAGTATAATCACTTACCTCGGTTGAAATCATTTTTAGTTATACTTTTTGTAAAACTCAGCTATTCTGCAGCTCACACACCACTCACTCAACCATTGATTCACTCTGGAATTGAACCACATTTCTCATTTACAGTCTGTCAGACAAAATAGCTCCGTCAACTTCCAAATAAAGTTTTATCAACATAAACTCCAAAGGGGGAGAAGAGGTTTTCAATCAATGTTCATCAGACATCTCAAGCTCTCGCACACATCTCGGCCTATAGAGTCTCTGACAGAAGTTATACACCAGTATTGATGGACATACTTAACGTCTTCTTCGGCTCACTGCAGGAACTTCCTAAACTACCACCATAACTCTCCGCTGCTGACCAGCACTGTAATACCACCGCCTTGATGTTGTTTCATCATCTGTCTTCCAGTTCATTGATCTTTGTTTGAACTTTGTTTTGCGCTCTCTTTAATATCTGTAAGGTAGTTGTCCAGATTCATGGTCGGGGGATCGATCCTCTGCTGTAAACATTTCTCTCTGTCAGGGTTAGCTGTGAATTCATAAGTGTTACAAAAGTTCTGTTCCAGCGAGTCAAATCGTTTATTGATGGATTCCAAGATGTTTTTTGGATCTTTATTCCCACATGTTGCTCCACATGAGGCCCGTGAACAGAGATATGGCATCCAGTTACTTGTTTGACTTTGTCATTGTGTATTTGGGGTATTTTTGTACTTAAAATTCAAGGGGAATACTCACACTGCAAGCACTTGTAAATGCAACACGACACACTGCTGAATTAAGCTTAAACATTTACCCATAGACTTGATAAAAAAAACATCTACTCCATTTGCATCACACTTGCATTCTGTGACTATTTGCTGATGCTTTCAGAGGCTGGTTGGAGAGTTGCTGTCCTTAAATGCTGTTATAATTATCAGCAGAATGGATTTGTTTTAGTTCTAACAATGGAAAGTAGGTGCACACAGGTGTAGCAAAGGCAGAAATGTGAAAAAGGTGTTTTAGTGTAATTATTCTCCTGTTAAGTAACTTTAAGAGCCACTATCAGCTAAATTAGACTCTGCTGAGTTCACTCAGGTCTATGCCTTTATAATAATTACCAGTTAGCACTTTACGATGGCCGTTATCATATAGTTCATTAAGGATAACAGAACACTAGGAACGAAGGTTATTGGTGGAAATCAAAAAAGGTGGCATCATGTGTACATGATAACTTAACTTCTATACATTATATTTATTTTTCTTCTTCTCTTTCTTCTTTTTCAACTGGTCCAGTTTGCGTTCACAAAGGCAAAATTCAAATAGTTGAGAAATTGTAAACAAAACTTACACGGTGAAAATGTTGTTTGATTATTGGTCATACAGTAAGCTCCTCATACAACTCAACAGTTTCCTCGGCATGTGTGATGTGTTTTCCTACACTGTTACTGGAACGTAAAGATGAAGCACATTGCTAAATGTGACTCATTTAGTGGCTGATTAGATGGCTAGCTGCCTTGCTGACTACACCATGCTTTCATGTTACACTGGAACGTATTCAAGAAGCACTTCAAAATGTTGTTATACATTGAACCAAAAAGAGTTGTGTACTCATCTGATGATAGCAATGTGCTTTCCTAAGCTGTGTCAAAAATGTGTAGATGAAGCATTAAGTTGTTTAAATTTACTCATTTAATTGCTGGCTAATCAGCTAGCTAGTTTGCTAATTCCACCATCAATCTACTACACTTAAACATACATAGTTGTCCCTCATCTGGTGATAGCCATGTGCTTTCTTACGCTGTGACAACAATTCGGTGGATGAAGCATTAAGTTGTTACATTTTACTTGGTTAGGGGATGGCTAATTTTCTAGCTAACTTGCTAATTCAAACATGCTTTCATGCTACGATTGCTTTGATTGGTGGCTCAGTTCAGCCAGACTTAACAAGACCTCGCTCCCACTTCATGAGTGAGATGCGGGGCAAAAAGTTGAGAAAAAGCAATCATGCAAATTTGTTCTTTATGAGTTTGTGAAGACAACTGCACAGCGGTACTGTGTAAATGTAACTCCCCTGTTGCATAGTTTGTTTCCTTGCAGTTTATATTTGCATATATAATGTCATGTTCTGTCCTTTAAATACCAAGGTCGCGCATTATATGATAACTCTATTTTGTTTTAATTAACGTTTTCCTACACGTCAAAAGATTAAAAAAAAATAATTCTTGGTTCTTTAAAATGAACTGTTGATGCTGTCTTCTAAATTTGCATTTTAATAATCCGGGGTGCTATTATAATGTATAATAATAGAGTATATACAATAATTTACAAGCCCAAATGTTTTAGGGGAGAAAAAAAAGGCAATTATGGAGCAAGCTCACATCAGTAGTTCCTGCCTGGCACACAATGATTCATTTGCCGCATCACAAACTGAATGGATATGACGAAGATTGACAATTAAAATGTGTGTATTATTGAAAGACAACAGGGGAAAGTGATAAGACATGTTGCAAATTAACTGAAGGTTGAAGACCCTACTTTACTGAGAGCCAGGATGCAGCTTTAAAGCAGTTTTTGCACAAAGGACAGATTTTTAGCGCGAAAAATAATCACAGAAATTTATAAAAGCTGAATTTGAGTGTTGTTCCAATGGAACGTTTTTCAGACTATTGGTGGTAGCTTAAAACACACATTTCCATGTGCAGCTGCTCTTTAATGTGAGTGAGATAACGTTTTTTGCGTTGGGTTAGTCAGATCTTAGCCTTACTTACAAAGTGATTTTATTCAATTCTAATAATAATAATAATAATAAAGCCTTGCTGCTTGATTTTTTTTAATGAAAAATTGCCTTTTTCTGTGAAAAGCCTGGATCCTTTCTCTGCAATTCAGGCAGCACAACATTCATAAATCATGCTCGGATTTTAAAATGGCTCCATTTATGAGTTGTTTGGTGCAGCTGCCTTGATGTGAGAGGCTTGAGCTGTTCTGTGCAGAAGCCAGAAAATAACGGCTTCAGTGTCAAAGTGCAAGTGAGACAAATGACTCGTGAGCATCTGCTGTTGAGCGGTTCTCCTCTTACTGTCGCTGGGTCAGGGACATTTCCTCTGCTCTGGTCACCGTGATGAGGCTAATAGGTTGCTAGGTTAGTAACAGCATACCCAACTCTGTCTCCTACTAAATTATATTCTCATACAACTAAACTGCAATCTCTATATTGGGATCTATAAATATATAATTTTACCCGGATTACGCTTACAATTTTGAACACGTGGTTACATCGTAAATTGAAAAGTAAAAATAATTGGTTGTGTTTAAGGAACAACATTACCTGGTTAGGTTTAGTAAAACATCTTTGTTTGGCTTGAAAATGGATATGTTTGCTTTGTCATTTAAGATAAGGATGTTAATTAGAATAAGTCAATAATGACTTTTGGTTTCAAATGGGAAACAGTGGTCTCCTGATTAGAAACATACTTGTGATATGTAAAGAAAAAGTGGGAGAATTTTTTTTGTATACCACCTCTCAAATGTAAAAGTTACTTAGTTGTTTAAATCATTTGTATTACTACAATTTACCTGCCAATTTAATTTACTTTCTTGCAATCATACACTGCCAGCTGTGAATCTTTATTCCATCTAAATTGGTGAGCAACTTGTTTTAATGGGAAAAAACAAAAAACCCAGGAAAATAAATAAGTCAGGGTCTAAAAAAACAGGCTAAAAAACTATCAAGCAACTGAGGAAATGTTGTGTTCTCAAGGGTTGGAGGAAACCAAAGAGCCAGCAGAGCTGTAAAGAGAGTGAATGCTGGACTTTATCACCCACTGGAGAGAAACAACTTCATATGAATACTAATGTTGCTCCGTGTTCGCTGTGTGTGTAAATAGACAATTGTTTGCTGACATGTGAACTTAATAAGGGAATATTATATCTGGGATATGTGCCTGTCAGCTTGTTTGTGGGTTCTATTGCCCCCTAGTGGCCAAGAAAAGCCCATTGATGCAGCTTTAAAGGGGCTCTGCAGAGTTTTCTTGCAGGCAGAGTATCTGTTTACATGGCGTGTATCCTTGAGGTCAAACGAGCATGATTGGACATATTCCCTTCCTTGTGAAACATTTGCAAAGCAAATTTTTAAAAATCTATATTGTTTATATTCATGCTTGTTTGCTAGCAATTGTTTTTGCCTTCGCTGTCACATTTTAAAAAAAATATTATTATTCTTTTCCTCTCTGTTATGCAGCTTTAAAGAGAAAGGTTATTGGCACCTTAGCTCTCAATAGCAAAACAGAAAACACAGCAGCAAATCATTCAACAATGACCTGGAATCTGCAACAGAATTTAAAGCTTGGTGAGAAAGTGAAACAGGATTGAAATCACTGCTTCTCAACCTTACGTTTCTATCTCTACAGGCCTGTACCTTAAACTGTACCAGTTATTTTTTACAACAACCAAAAAAAACTCACATTTGCTTATCTTTAGTGCAATTGCCCCAACCAGGAGAGTTTCATGTCCATCCAAGCATTAGAAGTACTCTAAGTACTTCAACTACGGGTCTTTTACTTCTGAAATCCCGGACACCCAAAATAACACCAAAATCCTCCTCCACTCTATATACCAAGAGTGTTTCACCTCAATATGTAGTATATTTATTCTCCTTGGCACATGTTGATAGCTCAAGTTGAAAAGATAGTGCTTCCAGTTATCCACAGGACTTGATGTTGTGATGGCTTTCATTTATAGTAAAATGAGTAGATAAAAGCACAGATTGGTAGTTAGAGTCACTTAGAGATGGTAGTTGTTATAAAAGGGCTGCGAAAATATAGTAAGGTCAGCCTCCCTGTGACGGACAACCGGCTGAGTGCTGACTCCTGAGAGCTCACGGAGCACCCAGCGAGTCCAGAAATTAGCCCTAACAGAGGCAACAGTGAGAGAAAGGTCAGACAGTTTTGAAAAGGTTGCTTCTGATCAAAGCCATGTTTGTAGAAATGCACTAAGAGGGCCGTAGGTTGAAAGGTAAAGCTGTAGACACTCTATTTTTTTTTTTTTGAAAAGATCAAAACCAACGTGTTAGTCTCTCTGACATCACTACACAGGCTGTGACATTCTGCCATGTTCTCACTGAAGATGTTAATCTTTTTAAAAAATGTGTCATAAATATATGTCTCAAAATATTCATCAAACAGAAGGAAATATCGCATTTGTTTGGGACTAATTTCAATATGCACAAGTGAGTTTTTAAGGTTTTTCAACCAGTAAATGTTACTCTTTTAGTGGTGAAATGTGGAGATAATTTTATTTTCTTAGATTTATAACTGAAGCTCAGCCTTTAAGCCACTGGGGTAAAAGAAGAATCACTGACAACTGGGAGTACGGTCTGTAGAAAGCTTCCCAAACTTCATTCAGAGGAGATAAATGGCTGCAAGAAGGGGAGGCGGGGAAACTTCCATCAAACGCTAAATAGCATTAATTAATCAGATGCTACAGATTTAATTGTAGTAGATTGGCTGACCTGGATGACAGCTGCGTTTTTTTTATCACACATATCACAGAATTAGGCGTTTAACACTTTGTGTCAGTCTTGTGATGAGTGTGTTAGTTTCAAAGACACATGCACATCTTGTCAGCGAAACAGAAAAGCACCAGTGGACAGAGTGATCTTCCTCAGGGTTGATGGTGGGTATTCAGATCTGCATTATTGCAACACTACTGTGTAGTGAAGAATTTAGCGGATTCAGAGTCAGAATTATTTTCCTTAGGAATTAGTGGAGATCAAAAGCAAAGATAAAAGGGAGTTAATATTGGAAGTACACTCACCAGGTGGACAGACACATGACTGACATGAATGTTAATGTTGCTCCATTTCTACATATTGGCCAAAAAAGCAGTTATAGTTATAGGTTATAGGCTTTAAGGGTAACTTTGGTATTTTTCAACCTGGACCCTATTTTCTTTTGTAACTTCGTAATATCAACAATTTCGGAAATTGGTCCAGTTTGAGCGACGGCGCTGTATACACACTGCAATGTCATCTATTGGTGCAAGCTGGAACCGTCAGTTACGTGCACTAAAAGTGCTTGTTTTCCGCTCTGATTGTTATTTTAAGTGTCTGACTAAATGGAAAGTTTCTCCTTTTCAAGTCCTGAAGTGTTATCTATAAGATTTTTAATGTCATGGCTTGATATTTAGATGATTTTGACAATGTAGATGAGGTCTTTGAGTTTCATAGCGACCGGTATTGGAGTCTGAGTATACTGATAGTCAGATTTCACTACGAGAATTCTTGAGCAAGACATGGACACAATAAACAAACAAATGGGATCAACCAATGGTAAAGTTTTATTTCTCTGTAGGGTTATTTCCATATTGTTGTCATATACTTATAATTACAATCTAAGCCTGTCAGTGGCAAAAACAAGCCCTTTTAGTACATTGACAGTAAGGAGTTGCCTGGTAGCATTACATTGTAGCCCCTTCATCTGCTGCCGTCTGCGGCGTTCTCCCTCAATACTGGACCAATTTAAAAAATGATTGTCCCTATTAATCACTTAAGTCTCAAAAGCATTGGAAAGTAGTGTGGAAAGTAACCCTTTAAACAATCATGCCACTTTAATAAACCCTTATAGCTCAAGTGCACACGTTCTCAAATGCTTTCCTACAATTATTCAAATTGCAAGTTCTGTCAAAAATTACTGGTTGAAAGGGTTTTATTTTATATTTTTGACACTATAATTAAAACGCATTTCAATAAGCCAAGAGAATAAACTGTGATTATGGAGTGCGGTTCCCTCTGAGCATGAGACTGATCCACTAATGCCAGTGTATGAAAGACAAAGCTATACCCAATAGAGGGACCAAACTATAGGCTTCACTGGGATCATATTATTGTCCATCTAAAAAGCTTAGGAGAAGAGCTAAGAGCAGCACTGAAGGCGTTTGTCAATGTAACAGATGTTTTCACTCTTCTTCCAAATAGCTTTAGTAAAACTCTGATTGACAGATGGTTTATCCAATCCCCTGCCAAGCATTTTTGGGAAGTGCCTGCCCTTTCCAGTTTCCACTGACAGCTTCTCAGATGGTTCTGTGTTACAAACCATCTGGCGGTTCAGGTTAACAGAATGCAGTCACATGTCTTCATTCTAGGATTTACTACTGGTAACTTACAGAATGCTGACCACACGGAATCTGAGAAAACTGCTCAATAACAGACGAGGCAGGGAGTTATGAAACATTAAGGGCAAAACTCTCCTGGGATATACAAGAGGTTCACGTTTCCAGAGCAACAAGAGTCCACTGCACGGATTTGATGGACTTACTCCGAATGTGTGAGCAGCAAAACAAACACTTTCTAAAGTTAAATTACATTCACAAGAGCCGCTGGTTAAAGGTCCTGTTTTATAAAGCTGTCATGATTGGGAGGTCACAGATACTACAGACAAGGGGAATGATTTTTATTTCATCTTGCAAATTAATTTAGTTGATAGATTAATTTAATTTAACGAGCCTACAGGCAGATCAGTCACCAATATTGAACCTGATTAGCCGACGGTTCCTCTAATTGAGATACTGAGTGGAAGCTTTCTAATTCAGATGATGCAAACCAGCTGAATGAAATTAAGATGCAATTAGGACCAAATCCACTGATGATGTGTTGATTGAAGATCCATAAAGCTATACTCGACAAACCCGACAAAATCTGTCTTCAATAATGTCTTCATTAACAGTATTTCATTGCTGTTTGCAGGATTTGAAAGGATTTGAAAAGCCTGGTTTTGCTTCTTTATTTTATATTTTATAAGTATTGCTTGGTGTCTAAAAAACATGCCCCAATGATTTTTTTTTGTGCCTCTAACACCTATTGGTTATACATTGATCTACAAACTCTACAATATAGAAAATCGTCAATTTAGAATCACTATTTACATCTTTTTTTTTTTTTTTTTTACTGTTTAGAGTCAATACAATTAAGATCCTTGTAAAACTCCTCTAATAACCTGATTTTAAAGGACCAAAACCTTTCTGCCGGGATGTCTTAAAAATAATGTTATGCAATTTGTTGCATTTCTTTAGCTCTTTTCTAGTCTTAGCGACCATTTAAAACACTTTACAACACAAGCCAGTGTAAACCCATTGACATCAACATTCACACATCGCTAGCAAATGCCACTTAACAAGGTGTCACCTGGTCATCAGGCATAAATCAAACTTCAGTTTGGCCATTTATACAAAGTGCAATTTTAACAATGTAAAGCAGTAACTGCATGCTGGCCCCCTTTAACACAGGTGAAATTGTCTGAATAGGAAACGTCAAAACATCTCTACCAATCCATGTCCCGATAGAAGTCCTGCTGTTGGAGATCCCTAAAGCTAAGTCTATTATGTTTAACAGCTTCAGCAGCAGAATTATGGAGCTGTCAAAGCCAAGGAAGATGAAAAAATAACAAGTGTTAATGCCACTGAAATAAAGAAGAAATGGTTTCTAAATTAAAATGTTTTGATAGGCAAGGCGATCGATGACTTCAACTGAAGAATTTTCAGTTTGAAATACCGATATTTCTCACTGTATATGCTACCATTAGGTCATATCATTCGTAACCGTAACATGTAATTTTACAGTTATGCAGACGATACACAATTATATCTCTCAATTAAACCTTCTTATTGCAACAAGCTGTCATGTTTCCAAAGTTAGGAACATTTTGCTGTAACTGATTTTTGACAAAAAAAGAGGAATTTAAGATATTTTTATCTTGCTTTTGTCTGTTTTTGCACAACAGGTCCAATGGACGCTGTCCCTTTAAAATCTGAATCTTCAACGTTGTATCATGGACGGGTCTGATTGATCTGGTGCATGTGATGCCTCGCTTTCCCTTGACCTACTTCATGAACAAAGGTTGACATTTTCATCATTAAATTAGACTGAAATGCCATTTCTTTTTAATTCGTTATGATTTGGTAATATAATATACATAATATATATTATTTATCATCATCATAAATCAGATGAAGGCAGAGATTCGGCTGTCTGGCACCTGGCTCACCGGGTTATCCCGAGCACCTCAACATGCTCTGTGGGTTTATATTTCATACTTCTCACACTCTACGGTTGCAGGCAGTGCTCCTTTGTCTCAACCATTTTAAAGCCATGAGAAACTGGTAACTGGTAACTCTCCCAGTGGGATGATGAGTTGATGGTATAATTGTCATGGTGAAAAACAAAACTTTGACAGAAAACATGTAATCACAAGGACCTGAGTGCACTCCCGCAAGGACACTGCTGGCTGGCTTGAGAGCAGTGCAGAGCTGCGGGCGTGATCTTACCTGTGGGGCACGCTCACATGCACCAACATGCACTAACATGCACTAACATGCACTAACATGCACTAACATGCACTAACATGCACTAAAAACATGCACGTCCGACCCGGCTATGTCAACAAAGCAAGGAGAAGCTTGGATAACAACACACACAGAGGGAGAGTGACTTAATTCTCTGCCCAGGTAGACATTAATACAGTATATCTTTACATAGACAATATATATTTGCAACAATGTTAATGATCTGAATGCCATATATTGTTTTTTTTAATTGTATTAGTGTATGTGCCAACGATCTAAAACACATCTGGGATTTGCATTCATAGCTCAGTGGTCAAAATGCAAAACACAGGATGTCGGTATTAGCATATTAACCAGGCTGCATATTTTCAGAAACATTTCATGAAAGTGTGACAAGAGCATTCGGCAGAGTTCGGGACAATAGCAGAGTAATAGAATAAATAATAGATTACTCAAAGCTGACTTTTAAACTGGGCTAACCATTTAAAGCATACAGAGCAGACACAGTGCTGACAGGTTTGCATTATTCATGGTCCAGAGACACACACACACACACACACACACACACACACACACACACACACACACACACACACACACACACACACACACACACACACACACACACACACATATGCTGCTGCAAAGCCTCAGAAACAGAGATGAAGAGCAGCTGGGTTGGATGTTTTTTTGTTTTTTTCCCATAGACAGGAAGTGGAACTATTTGAAGAGTGATTCGTGTGAATAAGCCGCAGCTAGCACGCCAATACGTTTTAATGGATGTTGTTACTGCTTGTGTCGCCTATATTTCAAAAGGTTATGTGCTTTGTGCATCTTTTGGGACACTTGCAACTGAAGGTTTAAACTCAGATAATTGCCTCTATGAACTAAATGGCAACATTAAATATTGAAGTAAATAGAGGGTATTTTTTAAATCGAGAGCATCCTTTTGGTAGATAATTCCCAGTTAAATTGTCTGCTTGAAATTGATGTACTGCAGGATGTATCTCTGTAGCGTCGCCTCAAAGGACCCTAAAGCAGATAAAACAGCACACGTCATTTCTGACTTTATATTCTTTGCTTTTGTTTGCTCGGGTCAATACAAAACAAGAAAAGAGCCCCAGATTCAGCACCCTGCACAGTGTCGAGAGCCTTATGGGAATATGAGATTTCAAGTGGTTCAATGGAAAAAGGCCACTTCAGAAAAAAGTCAAAAAAACATTGAATACTTGGTGTTATAGCTTGTAGTAAGTGAACATTTGCTGAATAAGATTTTTTTGAAATAAGATGTTGTGTTAGGGCCTTTTGAAGACAAGAAGAGATCTTAAAAATTGGCTGGGAAAACTAAGTTTGAGTTGTATTTCACAGTATAAGAAAGTGTTGTGTATCACAATAAGCCTGTTATGCAACAGTAGTATTTTTTTTATCTTAACAAGATCCCTATATCTCACTGAAATGTTACTTGTTATTTGATTGTGTGCTATCCAAGTTGTGATTTTCAAATTTTCGATCCACATATGCATATTCTTTCAGTTTTGCTTCAGTTGGATTTCTTGGACAGGATCTCTAGGCGCAGAGTGCCAAGTTTGGGGACCTAAGAATTGCAGCTCTGCTCTTTGCAGACGATATGGTCCTGTTTGCTGAAGATCTTGACCTTCAGCACGCACTGGGGCGGTTTTCCAGCCGAGTGTGAAGCAATCAGGATGAGTCTGTACTTCCAAGCCTGAGGCCCTGGATCTCTAGCGGAAAACTGTGGAATAACTTACATATCCAGAGGGACCTCTGAGTAGTGCTGCTGCTCTGTAGCATTGGAATGGCAGGTATTGGAAGGTATTTCTGGCATCTGGATGCTCCTGGACGCCTCCCTCTAGAAGTTTTCCAGGCAAGTCCGGCTGGGAGGATGGCCCGGGGTAGACCCAGAACGCGATGGAGGGACTATATATATCTTGGCCTGGGAACGCCCCAGGGTTACTCAGGAAGAGCTGGCAATCGATGCTGGGTAGAGGGTCGTCTGCAAAGCCGGCTGACCGTGTCCTGGTTAAGAGGAGGATAAACGATGGACGGATGGATTTTCTAAATCATATGTCAGGATTGACTTATGTTTAACTTCATCTTTAAGCCAAAATTCTGCCGACATATACCTTACATATTCAATTGTTTTACAGGCTAAATCAATTTGTAACCATCTGTTCTTCCTTTCAGCATATAGACTACAAGTATATTCACATTCATATACATAATTTGAGTTATGATACCGATGTAAACAAACATTCATCAGTATTAGAAGAGATTATTTAAATTTAGTTGTTGCATATGTTAGTCCCTGTATGAAAGGAATCATTTTGAGGGAGATAAAGGAATCTAATTTGTGTGTGTGGCTACTTTTTTGTTTAAATGCAGACCACAGACTGTGCCTTGAATCTAGATAATTAGCTTCTGTGTTTTATTGTATATTGAAGTCAGTTACATAATAGAGTAATTCCTCTAAGCCTTGAGAGAAAGAGGCATCCCTAGAGAGAGACAAAGCTAAAAAGTCTAAAGTCTAAAGAAGCAAGGACGATACTTATAACTGTAAAATTCAGCGCCATGATCACGAGAACACATTCTGATAATTGGTGGCTGACTTAAGATAGCTATTGCCATACCCCATTTGCGAACTCCTTGAAGGGATCGATACCACTCTTGTGTGCAAGATAAATATGAAGTTACTGCCAACAGCCAGCTAACTCATCTTAGCACAAAGTCTGGAAACGAGGAAACAGCGTGACTCCGTCTAAAGGTAACTATATTCGCCTACGTACTCCTCTAAAGCTCTCTAATCACCACATTGTCTCTCTTTATATAATCCATACAGAAGGGTAAAAATGACAATGATTGGGGTGGTTGTGTGAGTATTTTTTGATCAGAACCAGTTGCCTGACAACGAGCAAAGACTCAAGGATTCTGGTCCAAACCAAGAAACGCAAACTTTTCCCTTTATCATTCGTTTGTAATGTTTCGTCATTGATAAAGTTTCAAGTAACGCCATGAAAAAAAAAAAAGTCTTCAACCCACACTCTAAATCATCCCATCCTATTCCTGACTCTGTCTCTGTACACTCTTGTCTGATGTCTCCTACCAGCATGGATTGAACAGGTGCCTGAAAAACTTTCTCCAGCCAATTTATTCTCCCAGACATCTGCTCATTGGTGCGGCAGTGCCAGCTTCTTCCAAGACTTTTTGCACATGAACAGAGCAGCTTGAATTTAGCCTGACAGCATTCACAAATCCTGGTTATAGAGGGCACAGGAAAGTAGAGTCGCACTGAGGTAATTTAGTTGATAAAATGTGTGAGATGAACTCCTCAAACTCAACACGAATTAAATTTGACAACAGACATCAGGATCATTTTAAGATACACCTTGGTTTTGACTTAAATGTTACATCATATGGTTATTTTTTGGGGACATTTTGCCATGTTATTTTAAAAAAGGAAGTCACTTTTTTGAAGAAGAAGAAGTTAAATGTTTTCGACATATTTTGACCAGAATTTGTTCTTCTCTGGTTTGCCAGACATCCATTCAGCCCAAATCTGTGTTTGTCTGGCTCTGTCCAGCCATGTGGGCATGCACAAATTGTTCTAACTTGGCATAATCATAGATTATATGTAAGAAGTGGAGGATGTCACCCATTGGTTTGTGGACTACATTTTTGAAACCTCATTTGGCTTTTTGGCTGTCACCATCTTGGGTTTTGGCTGACGCCATCTTGTTTTTTTTCAAACAAGAAGTGACACAAGAGGGAGGGGTTAAGTACAACGGAAAGCTGAATAAGACATTTTTAGGTTACCAAAATGTGACAATTAACTTTTATGAACTTTAAACACACAGTGAAACAGATTAAGTTGTAAGACAAACTCCCAGGCTGGACAACGCCGCGGTAACAACCTGTCAATCACAAACATACCCTGCTTTATGGTCTGTTTGACTCTAAATGGAGCATCATTTACTAAATGAACATCATGCTGTATTGAAGAAGACTTGAAACTAGAGATTGAGACCATAAACTCATGTTTACAATGTTTACTGAGGGAATAAATCAAGAGAGAAGTAGAGTCATTTTCTCATAGACTTCTATACAACCAGAGGAGTCGCCCCCTGATGGACAGTAGAATTCATGCAAATTGAATGTACTACCTCATTTGCTTCACCCGGTCATAATGTCTTTTTATCCAGCATGCAGCGCTGGCCCAGGAGACTCTAACAAAGTTACAGTATGTAGAGTGTAGTGGGAGCGGTGCGGTGCTCCCCGCGGTGTGCAGAGTCTCTGATAAATATTGATGATGGAAGGCAGGCCTGTTGACATGGCAAGTGGCTGTGACACAGTTACAGCTGGCAGTGAGCTGGGGAGAGCTGCACTCTTGGCACTCATCATTCTCACTGAATGCTGGTAGTGCTGAGCTGTGCAACAAACCCTATTAGATCACAGTAACACAATGAAATCAATCTCTATTTGGGCCTGCAATGTAGGCATTTTCTATACATGTAATACATCTTGAAACGTACATAACTCACAGCACGTCTGCATTAAATGTACTCCCTTTAACTAGATTAAAATGTTTGGTAGTTTCATTCGGCTGCTTTAATCAACAGCGAAAAGAAAGTAGAAATTGTTGTTTTTGAATGAAATCATTTCAGTAGTTTAATTGTTTAGAACCATGAATTGAATCCAGATATTTTGTATATGTCATACAAAACATGTTTTAAAAAAAGTATGAATGGGAGTCTGTTTTTCTTTAAATAATTTATTCAATACAATGCCATCCACTTATTTCAAAAGCATTTCAGACTGAGCCTGGCAATCACGCTGAGTTGCCATTTTGTTTCACTTCTCTAATCCGCTGAACAATTCAGAGATGTGGGCGACAATTCAGAGGGCTGGACTGGAAACTGGCTAGTTTTTCATTCAACCTTTATTTACTGCTGGCATTAAAACGGTCCTTTGCTCAAGGACCCTGTATAGGCGAGCCAGTAAAAGCAGACATACCACATTTACACTTCTAATTAAGAGCAGCAGACACTGAAACATGCAACACTGAAACAAAAGAAATACCAGATAAAAAGGTAAAAGGAGACAAAAGGCATCAAGGCAGCAATAAATAATAAAAAAAACAACAGTGAAGGCCTAGTCCACCCCATAAGAACAACTGTACCATGGTGAGTACATGTATACCAGATGAGATAATCAAAAAGAAATGTGTTTAATACAATATTAAATAGAGAAAATGCCAAGCATCAACATCCAATGCCATTCATTTTAGATTAAAAGAAGCTCAGTTCTCCGTTCAGCTACAGGAGGATGAAACACCACACCATACCCAACCACACGTCAAAATGAGATATTATAACAATCTATTTAACACTGAATTAAAGGGTTAATCCTGCTGCAACACCTGCAGTGTTTGCTTTACCTTTCTGTGTACCAGAGGAGCATTGCACACAGCACAAACCCAGTCAAGCAAGGCAGAGTATGTCAGGTTAATTTCCATAACGTTGAGGCCCACCAAGCAACTTAAGCTATGTCACCATGGAAACAGAACCTTCCAGACTTTGCTGGTCCAGCTTGTTGAGTCGAGTTTATCTGCGTTTGCTCTGGTGACACCTACATTTCTGACGAATGACTTTAACTATTTTAGTAAAAGCAAAATGTTTTTTTTAAGGAAACATAATGAGATCAGGGTTACACTTTTTCCATTGCATATTGCCCAGGTTTGTGTTGACAGAAAGAGTGTTTTTTTTTATTGTGGAAACTTGATTTATATGTGTTTTATTCCCCATTGTAAACAGTAGTTTCAACATGTTTTTTTTAATTATGTTCAAAATAAGGGCACACAAACATTTTGTATATGGCAAAAACAACAGTATGGACAAACAAGACACACACAAACACAAATATATATATATATATATATATATATATTTTTTTTTTTTTTTAAATAATAATTTATAAAATAATGACTTTGTGTGTTATTTTTAAAATGCATTTTTTCTTTGTAACAGTAAAGTATAAAATGATACAAAAAATATGTAGTTTCTCAAATTGTTTCTCAAATGTATATACAGCGGGTAAAATAAGAACACCTCACCATTTTTCTCAGTAAATATATTTCTAAAGGTGCTATTGACATGAAATGTTCACCAGATGTCGGTAACAACCCAAGTAATCTATACATACAAAAAAAAACAAGTTCAGAAATTAAGTTGTGTGTAATAAAATGGAATGACACAGGGAAAAAGTATTGAACACATGAAGAAAGGGAGGTGCAAAAAGGCATGGAAAGCCAAGACACCAGCTGAAATCTATCAGTAATTAGAAATCAATCCTGCCCCTTGTCAGTGCAAATGAATATCAGCTGGTTCAGTCCCAACTGATGGCCTATAAAAAGGTGTCTCATTACCAAGGTGTCACACAAGAAACATCTCATGATGGGTAAAAGCAAAGAGCTCTCTCAAGACCTTCGCAACATTATTGTTGCAGAACATACTGATGGCATTGGTTACAGAATGATTTCTAAACTTCTGAATGTTCCAGTGAGCACTGTTGGGGCCATAATCTGGAAGTGGAAAGAACATCATTTCACCATAAACCGGCCACGACCAGGTGCTCCTCACAAGATTTCTGACAGAGGAGTGAAAATAATTATCAGAAGAGTTGTCCAAGAGCCAAGGAGCACTTGTGGAGAGCTTCAGAAAGACCTGGAATCAGCAGGTACAATTGTTTCAAAGAAAACAATAAAGAATGCACTCGACCGCCGTGGCCTGTATGCACGCTCACCACGCAAGACTCCATCGCTGAAGAAAAAGCATGTTGAAGCTCGTTTAAAGTTTGCTGCAGAACATTTAGACAAGCCTGTGAAATACTGGGAGAATATAGTCTGGTCAGATGAGACCAACATTGAACTCTTTGGATGCCATAATACACACCATGTTTGGAGGTCAAATGGCACTGCACATCACCCCAAAAACACCATACCAACAGTGAAGTTTGGAGGTGGGAACATCATGGTGTGGGGCTGTTTTTCAGCATACGGCACTGGCAAACTTCATATAATTGAAGGAAGGCTGAATGGAAAAATGTACCGAGACATTCTTGATAAAAATCTGCTGCCATCTAGCAGGATGATGAAGATGAAACAAGGGTGGACATTTCAGCAAGACAATGATCCCAAACACACAGCCAAGGAAACTCTCAACTGGTTTCAGAGAAAGAAAATAAAGCTGCTTGAATGGCCCAGCCAATCACCTGACTTGAATCCAATAGAAACTCTATGGAAAGAACTAAAGACCAGAGTTCATAGAAGAGGCCCACGGAACCTTCAAGATTTGAAGACTGTTTGTGTGGAAGAATGGGCCAAAATCACACCTGAGCATTAACCAGGTATCAGCATTAATTAAATTACAACATCATAGTGATTAAAACGCTTTTTGCTGATAAGGAAACAATACCATCATGTGTTCCTACAGGGTCCTGGTGTGATCCGGCTCAGCCTCAGCGACCCTGCAGACGCAGCCTCCTCCACTCCAGGGAACAGCTTGTTTACAGAAGCTCTGCCTCCATGCGCCTTTGGTGTTGTTACGCCGAGATTCGATTTTTTATTGTTCAAAGAGGTCTGTTATTGCCATCAGGGTTTATATCTCATCACAGAAATACATCAAAGGGAGATGAAGCATCCTTGTGATTCTTCAGAGTGTGCCTTCTGGAGAAAACCAGCTCCCTTCTCCTGGGTAGGAGGGACTCATGAAGATCCCTTGTCCTCCGTGGGCCAGATATTTTTTTTTCTTCTTTCTTCTACTTCTTTGCTTTTTTTTTTTTGGATGGGCTTTCGTTTGACTTCCTTTGTGTTGTATGACTTTGTGAGAGGTTGAATACAAGTCGTGTGAAAATTAGACCGAAAAGTTGCCACGGTATTTCTTCATGAACTTCCGAGAAGCATATTAAAGTAAACAGAAATAACCAAATGTTTGATTGTGACGTTGATGTGGACGGACACTGTTGTCTCACGCTATAGTGCCCACTGGAAATGATGGGAGACAAAAACAATATAAACACTAGTGAAGATGAAAATGTGGCGTAACAAAACGAGAAGCTGCCAGCTGAAGGAAAGAAATCAGCATTCAACATAAATCATTTAGATCCGGGGTTAAGACCGTAGGCTTGGCTCTAATGGTAATGTGTCGGTCGGTCCAACGCTTCTGTCCAGACCCAAATATCTCCTCAAATATAGAAAGAATTGCCACGACAGTCATGCTTTGTATCCTCTAGCACCACCAGAAGGTTGATTACAGTGGCTTTAATCGAAATATTACAACAAATACTGGATGCACGGCCATGACTGATGGACATTCATGGTGCTCAGAGGATGAACCCTAAGGGCTTTTGTTAATCCATAACAGGATTGCCAGATCTGCGTGTTTTCCCGCCAAATTGGACGTGTTGTTGCGGGTTGAATCTTTTGCCTGCTGGTTGGGTAGACTTATCGTGCATGCAAATTACTCGTATAGAAATATCCCCGCCCCAAAAAACTAATCCTATCCTGGTCTCCTCACACCTCTCAATCTCGGGGATAAAAATGGGCGAAATACGAGAAGACATTTCCAAAAGAATGGGGAAACTGAAAACATAATTTAAGACAACAGTTAATATACATGAAGGGAAAACAGTACATTCATGTTGTCAAGGCAGGAAGTGGTTAGTTTGTGCTTCACTGATATTGTCTACACGTTCACAGAGCTATGTTTTATTTATGATAATATACTGTATGTAATTACACAAGGTCATTATTGGAGCTAGATTAAAGAACTGTGTAGGGAAAACTGCTTTTAATGCTGGAACAGTTAACAATTATGATGTTGCTTGTAGATATTACAATACATTTGGCAATATTAGCAATGCTGCTGGAGTGTCTGTGGTTTGGTAGGGGCTTATTTTAGAGTTCTAGTATCTGTTTGCTCTCAGATATTCTTTTATTGGTGATTTTGTCACACAGATCTGGTACCCCTGTTCCATGACCTTCTCCTCTGCCACTAGCAAGTCAAAGGTTTAAACACCTCTGAAATATCTCAACTACAGCAATGGATTTAGCACATTACCTTTTGTACCGACATTCATGGTCCCCAGATAATTGAACATGATGACTTTGGTAATCTGCTGACATTTCCTGTAGGGCCACTTTGAGGTTTTCATTTTTGTGGGTTGGAGTAAATCGTCTCCAAAACTTAATGGATTGTCATGACAATTGATTCACAAATGAATGTCCCACTCTGAGTGAATTGTTATAAATTTGGTGATTCCCTGATTTTTTTTGTTGAGCGCCATCATCAAGTAAAAATGTAACTTTGTCAAATACTCTGGTTTATGACTAAATACCCACTAAAGTTATAAAATTCTCCTCAGCTTCAGTCGTATTTGTGGCAAAGGTTTGCATGCTAAACTATGATCATTAATATGATGAATATTAGACTTCAGGTCCAAACTCAGCTCCGTTCAACTGGTTAGTACGTTTTTTTTGGGCCGTCTTTCGAACCCTGGCGGGAACCAAACATCTGAAACGAGACCTTGAAAAATTCAAAGGTGGATTCTTGTTCGGCTTCCCAACGGATTCTGGTACAGTTTGTTTGTGGTCAGAAAGTGAACGAACCAACCACACGGATTTCTGAAAGCAGATGTGTGATTTTCAGCAGGATTTCAAAAGATAAACTACAAACAAATCCATCTGCTAATTGGGTCTGTTCAGGAGGCGTTCTTATAATAGATCTGTATAAGGTCAAATACATATATATCATTGGTAACCATGGTAACATGTATGCAGGTCAATGCGGATATTTTCTCCCTGATATGGTAAAAGCTGTCAGAACTCTGAGCTTATATCAGACTCTTAGTACTTGTGTCAGCTCGTTTATTCCAAT
This sequence comes from Anoplopoma fimbria, assembly GCF_027596085.1. Lineage (NCBI taxonomy): Eukaryota > Metazoa > Chordata > Actinopteri > Perciformes > Anoplopomatidae > Anoplopoma > Anoplopoma fimbria. Next base: position 22,727,073 of record NC_072464.1, on the reverse strand, counting down.
AAAATGTGTGTGACAGTTAGATCACTACTCTATGATTATTACTGTACAAGACGCATCCTTTTCCTTCCGTTTCCACCTGTTAGTCATTGTTCCATTACATGCCGTCAGTTTGCAGTCTAATATTACCAAAATTAAAAAAAATCTACGAGGTAACCTGTCATTCTGTTTAACTTCATTGTTACTCCTCTTGTTTTTTTGTAAAACAAAATAGGAATTGAGATCAGGAACCACACCAGAACTTATCCCATTAAAAGTCATATTTTTTCCCCTTTGTCCAGACTAAATGAACACAACTACCCTTAGTTTACTTACAAACGGTGGAAGACCTCTGTGATTAAATGGGCAGTGCACAATAGAACTCACCGAGTACATTCATTTCCAGTGTCAAATTAACATTTCTGCCTCTGGGGGCTTTTAGAGGTGCTTTAGTCTTCTTATCTCTAGAAAGTAGTGAGTCTGATTCTTAATGTAGTGGAAGCAGGGTGCTTTTTTTATTTTATTTTATTTTTTAACCTCTTTGCAGCTCACATGGATGATCGAAACCCTTCCTCGCATTTTCTTAGCGCCCATCAAAAAATCAGTGCTGACATTCTTCCTTGTTACAGGGTTAACACCTTAAAGCGTCAAGCAAACATATCACACACTGTGAGATCAATAGACAACAGTGAACAGAGGGCTTAGGGGAGAGAGAAGCAATCAAACTCTGATTTGAACAAGTGAAGTCAGTGTGACACCAGACTGAATTACACCAACTACAACACCGGCCATAACCCCAATTTTGGACCGCTTTTTGTCAGTTTCACCAACCGTTTGTGTTCATTCCTGTTGCTCTCCATCAAACGTGGCTGGGATTTAAATGAGTGCTTTATCTTTTTTTTTTGTAAAAACTCAAAACACGACCTCATCCTCGACTGTGTGAATGTTGTCTTTGTTTCGCTACTGTTTGTTGTATTCAAGCACCAAAAATAGAAATGCATTTTTACTCTAATGAGGACGGCATTGCGGCATGTTGTATAAAGGTTACGCCAATCAGATGCTCTTAGTGCTTCTGTGTGGCTATCTCTTCCAGAAAGCACAGAGACAGGAAGTCAATGATGAGGTTGGGAGTGTATAATCACACTTGGGCTTAAACTATTTGTCTACACAGAGTCGTTATTGGCAATATCACAGTCCTAGACATTCACAGTCCACACCATCCCTTGTGGAGATGAGCTCTCGCTTTCTGCGGCATTAACAGATTGCAGTAGGTGAGGTATCAGATTAGAGGTGCCCTCAGGCAGCCCAAACAAACATTAATCCTGTAATGACCCACTGTGCTGAAATGAACACCGATATTTCTTCAGATGACACCGAGCAAAAGTTGGCAAAGTGTCCGCCTGCTCAATCAACCGGTAAAAAATCCAAACTCTCACCTCTTGATGAATACAACACGAGGATGCTGACGTCTGAAGATTTCCCCTTCACATTCGCGTCAAGGCTTAAAAGCCAGAGCGTAAAACATTTCACACCAATTAAACCACCTTCTAACCTTCAGCTTCACACCAATGGTGACAACCATCCAAGAAGAACTAACAAGATTAGAAACTAATTAGCACCTTTGCTGATTGGCAGCACCTAAAAATGAAAACCTTCTTAATGTTTTTCAGTATTTCTCCAGTCAGCACCACAGATGTTTAAAGTGGCCCTATTATGCTTTTCCACTTTTTCCCTCTTCTTTAGTGTGTTATATATTTTTGTACATGTAAAAGGTCTGTAGAGTGTAAAACCTGAACCCCACGTCTAAAAGGAGTTACCCTCCCCCTCAGAAGCTCCTGAGCTGCCTGAAACGGCTCCATTGAATTCTCTCCTTCACTTCTGTAACTTTATGAGGTCATGATGTTACAGAAGTGATGTAAAACTCCTTCCGGTTAGTTTGGCCATCAAACAACAAAAGAGAGAGACGGAGCTGAAGCTCCGGAAGAAGAGTTTTTTGAAATGTGAAACGTTGACCAATCACAACAGAGCGGGCTAGCCGACCAATCAGAGCAGTCTTTGCTTTCTGGAGGGAGGAGCAAGCGCTACAATGGAGCGTTTCAGAGAGAGGGTGAGAAGAGGTGCTGCAGAACAGCCAGGATGAGAAAAACAAGGAGGATTATGGGCATTAACGCATGTAAACATGTTGTAACTGTAACTTGAGATAAAAAATATGCACCCGCAAAATAGCATAATAGGGCCTGTTTAATATCCAAACAATATCATTCCAAGATTTTGCTGAAAACATCAAACTTTTAAAAAAAGCCAATTTTCTCCACCTGTAATAGATAAGGCTCAGGACGAATGAAACCATAGACTCCATGTCTAGACACAGAACAACCACAGAAGGTGCATCTATTGATAAAAGATCTACCGTTTAATCGACAGCTCAATTACAAACAACCCACTTTTTGAAATAAAGCAGTGTTTTCTAGACGGAGGATATTTCATCCCGGTGCCTCCGTGAAGCTTCTTCAGGCGGAGAAGAAGATGTTTGCTTGTAAACCCACACAAAAGGATGAGCAAGAGGCTCCACATGCAGACACAAACAAATAAGAAAATGGGTTTAATTATCTGGGCTCATCGCATTTTAATGAGAGTTCAAACCCCATCTCGCTCAATCCAGTTTCAAGGTGTTGAACCTGTTAATCTGTCAGATCTGTGGGGGGGGGGGGGGGGCAGCCGGAGGCGGTACTGTTCAACAAGTATCAGTCATGCTGTAATATTCTTGTAGACAGTAAACAGAAAAATGTGGTTTACGCATAAAGAGCGAAACATGCCTGGTATAATATCTTGTTATCCTCATACCTTTCCTTGGTCTCCTCATATTTCTTTTTGCCCTTGCCTCGCTTGAATTCCACATTGTGGGAGAAAGTTGGAATAGGGAGATGGTGAGGGTCACTCAAAGGCACTTTGCAGGTAATTCAGAAGGAAACAGAGTCTCTGAGGTGAAACTCTGGAGGAAAAACTGGCCGCTTCAGGTAAGTTAACCCTCTCAACCCCAAACAGTTTTAAGGTGTTTTTTTTTTTTTTTTTGCTCCTGTCACATTTTACTCTCTGTGGCCTCGTTTGTCACTGCAATATTTAAGTTCTGCACCTCTATGGAAACAGCATAATCATGGCTAGAAGCAACGATAACTCAAACTTGTCCTTTGTGCAGTAAAACACAGTAACCATGCCATTAATCATAGAAAATAAAAAAATGCAAGTTGAATTTCTTCGATAATTTATTTTAGAAAAATTGGAAAACACCCGAGACTATATATACAAATTTGTCCATCAGTGTAACCAATGATGAGGAAAAAGGTGTCTCCAAGTGCTCTGCAGTGAGATATCACAATTTTAAAGTGGCCCCATTATGCTTTTCCACTTTTCCCCTCTTCTTCTTTCGTGTGTTGTATATATATATAAGTGTAAAACCTGAAGTCCACGCCTTAAAGGAGTTACCCTCCCCCTCAGAAGCTCCTGAGCTGCCTGAAACAGCTCCATTGAATTCTCTCCTTGACTTCCGTAACTTTATGAGGTCACAATGTAACTTTATGAAGTCACAATGTAACTTTATTAGGTCATAATGTAACTTTATGAGGTCACAATGTTACGGAAGTGACGTAAAACTCCTTCCAGCTAGTTTTGCCCTCAAACAACAAAAGAGAGAGACGGAGCTGAAGCTCTGGAGGAAGAGTATTTTGAAATGTGAAACGTTGACCAATCACAACAGAGCGGGCTAGCTGACCAATCAGGCCAGACTTTGCTTTCTGGAGGGAGGAGCAAGCGCTACAACGGAGCGTTTCAGAGAGAGGGTGAGAAGAGGTGCTGCAGGACAGCCAGGATGAGAAAAACAAGGCGGATTATGGGCATTAATGCATGTAAACATGTTGTAACTGTAACTTGAGATAAAAATATGCACCCGGGAAATAGCATAATAGGGCCTGTTTAAGCTTCATTTTGGTTGCTTTTTCTGACTGAAGCACACGATGTGTTCTAGGACCATCAGAAACATGAAAATCTGACATTTATTGACGTTTTTTACAGCTTCTGGCTACGATAAATGGTGTATTTTTGGCGATGGTGTATAAAGAAAACATTCTTTTCAATGTTCAGAGGGTTAACGTCAACATGTTCAAGCGTCTTTGAGTACTCTGAAAAGTGCTCTATAAATACAATGTATTATTATTATTATTATTATTAACAGAGAGAGAAACTGACTGGAAGTGCACATCGTTTTCAATGCTTTCTGCTCCTTCTAAAGGTCTGATTCACCAAAGATATCGCTCTTATAATATTACAGCGCAGACACACAAATAAAGTTTTGCAGCTGAGTGCAATTTTCCCTTTTTTTTGCGTCTGATTGAATTATCCATGTGGAAGTATAAATGCTTTTGAGGCGCTTGCGTGAGAGCCCGAGCCAGAGCCCACACGGCGGTCAGATCAGGGCTCATCACTTTAACTTCTATATTTCATTGAGCCCATATACGCATCTGTTTCCGTGGAGCACACATATGCAGTCAGGTGAATAACGCATAAGAGTTTTTTTGAGACATTTCAGACCGTTTTCAAGTTTCTCCATTTAGAGAGACGCTGTGTGCATTTACGCTTGAGGCGCAGCAGCATAACTTCATCGATAATTTAAATCTTCTTTTTTTTCAAACATGACATGTAGAGGGGCTTTATTCATTCATTTTTTATGACACAACTGTTATTGCATGCTGTCACTGACTTCCAAAATAAAAGAATCCGAGCAAAAACGCGTTATAAATCAGTTTCAATCAACTCTCTGAAGACACTAATAATTTCACTGTAACTGTATGTGGCTGATCTTTGTGAATCTGATTGGCAGTGCAGTTATGGATGTATTTAACCCCCTTGCATGTGTTTTGTTTGCACAGGTTTGGTAGCCGCAAAGAGCACAATCCTTTTGTCAATTCTCCCTCTTCAGTTGGCAACAGAAATATCAAAACAGAGCTATTTCCACAAAGAATATTTACTAGATGCCAAACTCACATTTGACGAAAAGCCACTTTTTTTCGCAAATTACCTCCACCAAGGAGGTTATGTTTTTGGTTCGGTTTGTTTGTTTGTTGGTTCTTGTGTCTGTTTATCAGCAGGATTACAGAAAAACCTACTTGGTGGAAGGTTGACACAACCTTCCACCAAGTAGGTTTTTCTGTGGCCAAGAAAGAACCCATTGAATGGACTGGAGCAGACATGAATCATGGGGCGAGTACATTGTTCTCCACTTATGGGAGCACTGCTCTACCTTTTTTATAATCATTTTTGTTTTAATGTTTATTTAACCAGGCAAGTCATAAAGAACAAATTCTTATTTACAATGGCTGCCTGGCTGAGTGCCCTTGTAGTGAGCATTGTGTTAGATGAAAGAATAAAAAATTGTATTGGGAACACAGACAACAGAGCCAAGTTTAAAAAATTAACAATACTGCAGGGAAGTAAATCATCTCAGTAAACCGGATGCAAAGCATTGTCGCATGGATGAATGCAAACCACAACTTCTAAAAAGGAAAAACCAGGTGCCTGCAGGAGAGAGAGGGAGGGAGAGAGAGAGAGAGAGAGAGAGAGAGAGAGAGAGTGGGCTGATTACTTCAGGGCCAAGGCTGCACAGGTGAGCTGCATCAGCTGACGACGCTCCCACCTGTGTCTGACTACAGCAGCTGGGGGTGGCGCTCAGAGTGGAGAGGGGGAGGGGTTATTGCTTCAGGTATAACTATAAATTAAAGGGCTTCATTACTGTAATTTAGTCGGACATGTTAATATTTCAAGGACTCTTTTTAAAACCCAGAATCTGAATCACATGTACGCTGTGTTGTACTGTTCTCCACATGCAAGCGTATGTTAAGGACTCAGTTTAAATATCTGTGTGCAGCAGTTGTCTTTTGAACACCTCATCTGGATGAAGATATATGTATTTTATCATACTGGCTGTACCCGTGTGGACCAATTATACCACCTCAAATATTGCACAGCTAAGCCTCCTTGTTTCATCATATGCATCATATTGTTATTTCTAAAAAAACCGATGTACCCATTTAAAATGAATTAAATAAATGCCAATGCAGCACAGCTCAGTGCCTGAGACTTTCAGAAGGGAATCATTATCGCGGTGATGAGTGAGAGGGAACAATTTGATAGTAACTATAAAGTTTCTTTTTTTATTTGTCTCAGCAAAAACTGAGCTTCCGTTATGACAAGGTGGTATGATTTGCCCGTGTCAGCCGGCCGCGCTGCAGAATCCCCCAGTCGGGAGCTCAGGCGCTCTCAATTAAATCCACGAGCGAGCACTTTGATGGTGGAGGGTGGTGCACTGTGAATTAGCCTCTATGTGAAGCTTTTGTAGCTCTGCCACCGGCTGAGTGCACTCACACTGACCTCTTTCCTGTCCTTAAGCAGGGAGACAGTGAAAATGATAATGAAAAGGCAGCCGTGTCACTTGAAAATAGAAAAAAAAGGTATTTTATTATACACCTCCATAATAGAAGGCCGTGAAAGAGGAGTAAATTATAGGACACTGTTCTTTTATAAAGTCATAATGCCGTCAAAAAAAAGTTGTCATCAGCAAGTAGGTTTTAGAGCCCGCTGGTGTGGGATTTTCCTTAATTACCTTTATGAGGTCTCAGGGCACTCGACCTTTTACAGCCGGAGTAAGTGAACACATCGATAGTGGCCTGAGTGTTTACTGTGAAGCTCTTAGGATACTACTGGAATATCTTGTTTAATCGCTTTTGGTAGCCTCCAGTCTCACCAAATGGCAAATGAAGGACACCACAAGACTGTAAGTTATTAAGCATGCAAAAACAACAGCATTCTTATTTATCGCGTGTCATTTTTACGCCATGTATTGTAATTGTGTGAAAATGCAACGATTAGAGGAGATGATGCAGTATAAAAAAAATGAGGACTACTGATGATGGATGGGTCAAACAATGGGTCAAACAAACACAGGACTTTCAACCAGGATACCGGTGTTCTTGTCGTTAATTTGAAGTTACGTTAGTATTGTTTTGTGTTCAATACTTATGTTAAGTTGTTTAGTTTTTTTTTATTCCCATTCATGATGTGGTAACGTTGTAGCGAAAAGACTAAAATGTCAGTTAATACAAAGAGTGATTATAATTTTTGTTGTTGTGAAATGTCCATTAAAAGTACCCAATGAGCATGAAGGGGAATAAACCTCACAGGACCAACTCTCGGGGGCCACGGCTGAACAGAACTGCTGCGTCTTTCTCTTTTGGTGTTCACACTGACACGTTTCTGCTGCTAACAGCTTTTTATTCTACATAGTTTGTTTTTCATAACGAACAGAAACTTTTATTTAAGTTAATTATTATTGTAATTTATATTAATTTTAGGCAGAAAAAGGTTAAGTTGTGAATTATAATAACAATCCACAAATAAAAGCTGGTACTCATGAAGCTCCGCAAGTCCATTATCCACAAAACTGTCCTGCAAATATTTCACAATAAAAGCATTGTGTTTTCAAAATAAAGGGATTCTCACCACAGGAAGATGCTAGAGGGTTTTCATTTTGACCGGGAAACAGGAAGCGTTAAAGCGTTAAAAATAAACTTTCTTTCATGTCTGATACATGAGATAAAGACATCAAAACTGTAATAATTTTGCTGGTATTAAACCAATATAATATAAATTCCAGCTTTTGGTCCAAGTACCTCAGGATTACCTTCATTTTTAAACACATATGTATGATGATATGCTTAAAAAATGTAAGTAAAATTGGAAGCGGCTAAATTAAATAAATAAATAAACCAAGACCAAATAAATACATGGAGAAGAGTTTTTTACACTTTGTTGGTGAGAAGTTGGCTCTGTACAAAATCTATGTATTGTTTCACTGGAAACTGAACTGTAGAAGCTTCACAAAGGCCACATTTACAGCAGAGCTACTAAGCTAAAGATAAAAGTCGGCTACAGAGAACTATTTATAAAAACAATGGTACACATTCAGTTTTGCCAGTCGGGACAGAATCAAAGAGAAAGGGGGCTCGTAATGTTGAATTAATGATCAACAACATCACAGAGACAAACTCATCAGAGAAACTAAAGAGAATGTCAAAATAAACCAGAATGCAATTCAAGCCGCCTGCCTCTGTGCCCGCTCTACAGAGAGAATGCATCAGCTCGGTGCCAGCAGGGTTGGATCTTTTAACAGAGATAATCATGGACTCTTTTAAAAAAACAACAGCTCAGGGGCGGCAGTCACAAAACATCAGCAGACTGAAAGTCGCTTCTGACTGATGGAAACCTCCTTATAATATTGAATGTCAGTCATACAGCATCTCAACAGTAAAACATGCTCCTAGTAGAGACGTTGGGGATAAGTCAGCTGCTGGAGCAGTAATTATAGGGCTTTTTCACAGCAGACATTTTAATTTGCAAAAGTAGGAAAAACTGAGATGTCACGATGTCTTTGTTCTGCTCAGGTGTTTCAGTGAGAGGAACCTAAAAACGAGGTTCATTATTCACACCAGTGCTTTCCCTACTGTGACATGTCGCAGTGTTCTCTGCGGAAGAATTTACAAAATCAATATTAAAGGGTAATTTGACGATGGTGGATTTGGTAGGAATACAATCACCTCGACAACAAACAATCTAACGCTGGAGGTCAAAGTTTAGACAAACTCTGTTTGGAGGCATAAAGGTTCTTTCCATACCTTACAATGTTCAACAGTTTCCTGCTTTCCGTTTTATAATTGCCAATTTAGTTTCAATGAATAAAGCATTATAGTTTGTTTCGCCTGGTCAGTAAAAGTCTATCCATCTATTTAGAAGCTAGATAGCAAAGTAAACTAGCTTCATCATTTGTAACTCCCACTTTTAGCCAATATAAATGAACATTTTATGAGAATATGGTTCAAGACTTAGCAATTCTCTACATTCTAATATTGTAATTGTAGAATGTAGAAAAATAACATTCCTTCTTACAATCAACACTTGAAATGTTGAAGGCCCTTGCAAATGAAAAGGTAATTAAAAGTGTAAACCATGCTTTGGTGTTTCATTTTGACCTCTTTATTTAAGATTTCATTAAATATATGACTTTTTTTTATGACTGTATGACTTTCATCCCATTCTAACAAAAACTCCTGATCCTACACTTTACCATAATACAACTCAACAGTGTATTTTTCCAGCAGACCCTTCTTACCTGGTAAATTACCTTGTCTCTCAATAAAGACGTGTCTCCAGGTGAAAGCTCAAGACAAAACCAGGGTTACTTTCTCGTACTTGCCAAAGCTCCTCCAGAGCCAAAGAGGACATTATGGTTTATAATCTGTGGAGTTCACCTTTAACTAAACTCTAGTCCGACAAATTATAAAAGTAGGCGTTTTATTGGAGTTTGTAACTATTGGAGTAACTAGCAACTCTTAACTAATTAAAGTAGCTAGCAGCACTAGCTTCAAAAGATGCTAAATCTAGCAAGATAGTCACAAATATGGCAGCACTGACAGCCGTCTAGACCTCCCTCCAACGACACCCCCCCCAAAAAGGTATCATCATGTACGTGAACAACCAACATGGCAAAGCTAGCTGCTTACAGTGATCATAATAAGTGGATGATTTTTTTATGATTATTATAACCTTTTTGTGTTATTATTTCTCCTGCAGATTAACATCTAATTGACATTTGTAAATTTGTTGTATGAATATAGAGCAATGAATTAGAACAGCTTTGCTATTTACGCTGCCATTTTTTCCTGCCTTTTGAACTCACTTGGTGTGAGGGTTTTGCAGATGAACAGCACCTCTTTGCTGCATTACCAATCCGATTAACGAGGGCCGCTTCAACCACAGGTGCTTTTCATTTGGAGAAAATGACTATCTTTTCAATGTGCACATTGAAACATTGGCCTCAGTTAGCCAGTAAGAAAGCAGACAGGTAACTGTGAGGCAAATTATCAAGGGAGTAAAGTCAAATAAAATAAAAAAGGTAAAAGTGAGCTTATTAAAAAATCTTTCTCCACAAGTTGTCGTGTATGGAAAAACACAGAATGAACACTCTAAGCGGACTACTTGATTAGTTTAAGCAAATTATTTAAACAGCATTTGTGTAGGTATGATGTCTGTCCCAAACTTTTTGAATCACTATAAGCGGTTTACAGTTTACTCACACCTATGGAGCTAGCGTGATTTATTGATTTCTGTCAGGATGTTAACAGAATTTAAACATCCATCCATCCATCCATCTTCCGTTACCGCTTATCCAGTTAAGGGTCACAGGGGTGCTGGAGCCGATCTCAGCTGTCAATGGGTGAAGGCAGGGTACACCGAGGACAGGTCTCCAGCCTATCACAGGGCAGACATATTTAGACAAACAACCATTCACGCTCACATTCACACCTACGGGCAATTTAGAGTCTTCAATGAACCTTAGTTGCATGTCTTTGGACTGTGGGAGGAAGCCGGAGAACCCGGAGAGAACCCACGCTGACACGGGGAGAACATGCAAACTCCACACAGAAGGTTGTCCAGCCCGGGAACTGAACCCGGGCCCCTCTTGCTGAGAGGCGACAGTGCTAACCACTACACCACCGTGCAGCTCAGAATTTAAACAAATATAACAAAAAAAAAAGTTTTTTAAAATACATTACCTACCCTAGCTATGTTTTAATCATTTTTTTACTTAATGCTTTGGCAATATGGTCCTTGTTAAATCCATGCCAGTAAAGCATGTTGAATTGAATTCAAATTGATTTGTAAAAGAGCAGTTAGCGCCCTTCAGGACTCTCCTTGGTAAAATAACACACTTAGTGAATCAAGCACCTGATTCACTATGTGTTTGTTTTTCCTCTTTTGCCACCCACTGTGTAGGACCACACACACACACACACACACACACACACACACACACACACACACACACACACACACACACACACACACACACACACACACACACACACACACACACACACACACACACACACATACACAATCGCTCACAGACATACACTGAGTAGCACTGGCTTAATCTGCAGCTCCGACTTGTTCTGGTTGGTGATTTTCAGCCAAGGTCTTTCCATTCCCTCCCTCTCTGTAATGTAAGATGGTGGGAGCCCAAGTATGACAAAGAGTGCACGTCTCCGTGTTTGACAGGGTGACCCAGTGGGCGAGGAGAAGCTTCTACGACCGGGGGAACGCATCTGGCCGACTCTGTATTATGACAAATCTCCCTCAAAACGAGAGTGCGCTTGCAATATATTACAAAGCTGGATGGGAGCCTCGTGTCCCGGAATGATTCCAGCTGCTGCGTCCACCTGCCTCCTCCATTATCGGCTGGAGAAAACGACAGTGAATTGGTCACACGGTATGAATATGACTCTCTCTTCTTTTTTCCATGAGCAATCAGAGGATTCATTCTGGATTTTAGCAAAAAAGGAGGCCAAAGGAAATAAAAAAAAGAAAAAGAAAACAGCCAATAATGGAAAAAGAAAATTGGATTATGAAAAAGCACATTTATATTTTTTAATTGAGGGACTGATCCGCGGCATTATCAGAGGCAACGTTTTGTGAGTGGAATGAAACATGACCATGAACTCTTAATGCACCCCGGTCATCCGCTGTGCTGAACACTGTGTTCACACAACGGCTCGTGTAATAGCTTAATCCTTGTTTTTTTGCACATTTTCCTTTAAGCAAAACATGTCAATTTCTGCTTGTTACATGCATACAGTCTTTTTTAAAAGGCTTTCTTCTTCAGGGGAAACTACTTCGTTAGGTTTATGAAACTAAACTACTGGTTAGGTTTAGGAAACTAAACTACTGGTTAGGTTTAGGAAACTAAACTACTGGTTAGGTTTAGGAAAAGAACATGGTTTGGGTTAAAATAACTACGAAAATTGAGTTACTTAGGGACGGAAATGACTTGACAAATGAATCGCCATTGACCTCTGCTTTCACGTTTGACATGAACAAAGGTCTCTTGGGGGAAATACTTTTTTCTGTTGGACCCATCCACCTCCTCTTCTAAATCTGTGGGTAACATACAAATTAATTTGTGGGATATCAACAAATAAAAGCTCATTCATTTCCGTAGGTATAGCTAAGAACGCTGGATGAGAACAGCCTCATTACAGCTCTTTGTTACAGCCATCCAATCACATAAAGTTGTAGTTGAGTCTCCCTTATATTCCCCCCAAAATTATGAACTTTATTGTTGAAGAAAATGTGAGAAAAAACTGTATTAATTAAAGCACAAGCAATCTAATCTATCTGACATTGTCCTGGTTGTTATCATTAAAGCATCTTGTCCCTCGTGATCACATTGCTACAAAAAAAAACGTATTTATTTGTTCTGCAGCATTTTTCAATAACACATCATCCTGTCTCGGGTCATTTTTCCCACCCAAAGCACATCCGCTCTGAATACATCCAGCAGGGGGAAAACAATGCAGACATGTGGAGTTACCATCTGTATTTGTATAAAAACCTTGTTACACATTGGACTAGTCTCATTATTAGCATGAGGTCACTTTGTTCATACAGTATTGTGACATTAATTACATAGAGCTGAATGTAGTGAAAAGATATAGTACCTGCTTTTTAAAAAAAAGATGAATAAATGAGGTGGAAGCTGCCCATGTGTTGATAATGGGTTCTGCTGTAGATCATTATAAACAGCAGGCTGAAATGGCTGCTGTTTTTCCTGGGAGAAGATTGTCATCATCATCACATGATGGGTTGATACCATCCACCATCTATGTCGATGGTGCTTGAAGAAGATTGTGTTGAAGCAGAAATGGGAAGGATGATTTCATTGTCTGTCATATTATGTGTTTTGTTCCAATGTGTGGTGGTGTCTGGTGCTTTATTACACCTGCAATTCTTCCACCCTTCACTTAGTTTGTGAACTTGGGAGATCTTCCAGAATGTCAAAGCAAGTAAAGACCGTAATCGTGCTGTAAGAAAACATCTGTTCACTGTACATTTGATGACAATCCACAGAAATAACACAAGCTGTAACAGATCTTTAAGAAAAATGACGAGTTTTTGGGTCAATAAATAAATTACCCTTTGTAAATGTAGGCATCACTTTGGTTTGGTTTTATATCCCTGTATGAATTTAGTAGATCTAATAAAAATGAGTTTAAAATATTAAATTCAGCAACTTTAGTTATTTTATGTTCGTGAGAGGTTTATTGTGATATTTATGTGATATTTAATTTAAAATATTACCAGTTTTCATCATTATTAAATAGAAAAAGTGAGGCCGGAAATGTCCATCAAAGCTGGTTTTGTCAGCTGGTTCAGTCGGCTGGAATCCGTTGCAGTTACTATGAAGAAATATTTAGTAACAACTCATTTTACAAGCGGCTGATACAAGAGAACAATACAACAAGGTGTTAGTCAGGCTGACAAACAATTTCCATCATTATGGAGTTTTTTCATTTTCATTTTAGCATCAAGGCTTTTCCCTCCCCAGCCATTAATTAGGAACTTGCAGTACAGCAGGTATTTGTTCTAGCGTGAAAGACTTTATTCAGGTTTTAGTCTGTGGAATAACTGATCTTATCTCACAGCCTGTTAGAGCCGTTACTCTGCTGCTCATGAGCTATGGAGGCGATGCATGGATCTGAAACTGTTACAATTACAGGCCATAGAACCGGATAATGAATGACATATATTGTTTGGTTTTTTTTTTTTTTTTTTTTTTTTTTTTTTTCATGTTCGCCATATTTACTGATTGGTTCTACCTTTTGTCACAACTTAGCATGTATTAGGTCCTGTGGGTTTCTGTGGAAGCCAATTAGCATTAAAAATCTGTGAGTGGCAGATTGTTGACCAAAGCGGACAAAGGACAGGAACATGCAGTTCAATAAGCCAAAGAAAACCCTGCGAAGAAATGTTCCTGAGGACAATGGGAGGTACTTACATGTGAACAAGAGATGGAAAAGATCATTACAACATGAGTGAATAATATGTGCTTTTTCAAAAGCGAGGTGTACTGTGCTATTTAATTAGCTGCTAGATCACATCACAGCCTTCATTATATTGTGTTAGACTGGAACATAAATATCCATTTTTTTTCCAACTTTAGTCGACAGAAAAAATGTTGGCCTTGCATCTCAGTTACAGAAACCTACAATCACCAAAATGTACGTTGTGAAATGATTGGTTAGGTTTAGGCCAAAAAAACTACTTGGTTAAGGTTGGAAAAACATCATGGTTTGTGTTAAAATAACAACGTAACAATGTGGTATAACAATGTAGTATAACAATGTAGTATAACAATGTAGTATAACAATGTAGTATAACAATATAGTATAACAATATAGTATAACAATGTAGTATAACAATGTAGTATAACAATGTAGTATAACAATGTAGTATAACAATGTAGTATAACAATATAGTATAACAATGTAGTATAACAATGTAGTATAACAATATAGTATAACAATGTAGTATAACAATGTAGTATAACAATGTAGTATAACATAGTATAACAATGTAGTATAACAATGTAGTATAACAATATAGTATAACAATGTAGTATAACAATGTAGTATAACAATGTAGTATAACAATATAGTATAACAATATAGTATAACAATGTAGTATAACAATATAGTATAACAATGTAGTATAACAATGTAGTATAACAATGTAGTATAACAATGTAGTATAACAATGTAGTATAACAATGTAGTATAACAATGTAGTATAACAATATAGTATAACAATGTAGTATAACAATGTAGTATAACAATATAGTATAACAATATAGTATAACAATGTAGTATAACAATATAGTATAACAATGTAGTATAACAATATAGTAGTATAACAATATAGTATAACAATATAGTATAACAATATAGTATAACAATGTAGTATAACAATGTAGTATAACAATGTAGTATAACAATGTAGTATAACAATGTAGTATAACAATGTAGTATAACAATATAGTATAACAATGTAGTATAACAATGTAGTATAACAATATAGTATAACAATGTAGTATAACAATGTAGTATAACAATGTAGTATAACAATATAGTATAACAATATAGTATAACAATGTAGTATAACAATATAGTATAACAATGTAGTATAACAATGTAGTATAACAATGTAGTATAACAATATAGTATAACAATATAGTATAACAATATAGTATAACAATATAGTATAACAATGTAGTATAACAATGTAGTATAACAATATAGTATAACAATATAGTATAACAATATAGTATAACAATATAGTATAACAATGTAGTATAACAATGTAGTATAACGATGTAGTATAACAATGTAGTGTAACAATATAGTATAACAATATAGTATAACAATGTAGTATAACAATGTAGTATAAGATATAGTATAACAATGTAGTATAACAATGTAGTATAACAATATAACAAGTATAACAATATAACAATGTATAACAATGTAGTATAACAATGTAGTATAACAATGTAGTATAACAATGTAGTATAACAATGTAGTATAACAATATAGTATAACAATGTAGTATAACAATGTAGTATAACAATGTAGTGTAACACAGTAGCGTGACAACGTAGCGTGACAAAATACCAACAAAACAACTTAATGACAATAAATTATCTTTGAATCCTTGAACAGCTGAACTCAACTAACCATCACAGCACAGCAGCAAATTAGACAGATATGCACAACTCCTGATGTAAATAAATGTAAGAGCGAGATAAAAAAGAAAGATAAACACTCACTTTAAATGTATCAGGATTGTTTCTTTCTTGTGACATCTTTAAAGTGAATGTTTCGGCTATACTTTTAGATTTTCAGTGGGACTTTTACTGCAATGAAATTGACAGGAATGACAAAGCCCTTTGTCTATATGATAAGAAATGCAAGTTAATAACAAGGACTTCAGGCAGAAGCTCTCTGGCTTAGGGGCCTGCTGAGCCCTAAGGCCCCATGGGACCTGTTCCATAATCCACCTGTGCCTCCTGCCTGCCCTTTGTGCACTTTCTTCCTCGTTATACTTGCTATTAGAGCATGTCACTTGCATACCACAGTCACTCGATATACTACGTCACCTGCTCTGAGCGAATGCAAAAACCTCCACATTCAAGGTATCCGTGCTTTGCAGAAACATACAATGTCGACATTTTCCAATAGGACAATGACAATAGGACAACTCTAGATTTCTTCTTAGTAATAGGAGGAAGTCATGGAGGTTATGAAAATAAATGAACAGAGAGAAGCACAAATGCATTGGTAGATTATTAAATATCTGAAATGAAATGTTATGAAGCCCACCTCGCACCCAGTGACTTCCGCTCCCCTGCCAAATATCATTCTCTTGCCAAGTACAGCAGAAGCATATTGTTTTGTGCACAATGTGACATGGAGGAATACGGCCGACTACAGCAACAATGGAGGTGTTAAAGGTGGGAGTCATGTGAGCTTAAGTGTAAATTGAAAAACCGGTGCGCACAGCCTGCTGTGTTCATACATGTAAAGGTTTAATTCAAATCACAAAATGAGCTTGTCATCAACTACAGTCTTGATTTCAGCCATTTTAACAGAATTGTACATTGAAACATGATACAGGCATCTGTCACAGTAGCAGTGAATGAAAATGCTGCCATTTAATGTTTATTATTTCAGTACAGCCGTCGTGCATTTATCATCCAGGGTGATTTTATTAAATTAAATGGTTTTTTTTGTGTTTTTTTTATTTTTATTGTTGCTATTGTCTGGAGATCAGGACCTCCCTGAGGGGGCTGCAAGGGGCTGAGGAGACGAGACGTGATTAAAAGCATTGGGATGAACAACCATATTATACTGCTACAGAAAATTGTTGTTTTGTCCTTTTTCTGTGATATTTGCTACTTCGAAGTGATTGGATACGCTAACAATATACAAATGAAACAAATTAAATCATTTCTTTTTCCAATTATGACTTTTTATATTGTTTCCTTCAGAGACATAAAACTGGCAGTCCAATGTGTTTCACTGAAGAATATTAAACAAAAAAATTATAAAATACATTAATGAATAAAATGTATGTAATTGAAATGAATACATAAATAAGTGATTAAGACTAAAAACACAAAAACAACAATTATTATCACTGTGATTTAACATATGCATGCTGGATTTTATCTTCGAATGTACCCACCCAGTTGAAAACGGGATGCTATCTTCATAGAGATCTGTAAAGTCTTTCCAACATGCTGACTTGTGCTTCCTTTTGTTTTTTATCATGTTACATATTGTATTGCATCTTTTTGTCTCTGTGTGTGATTCTTTAATTGGTTTTCTTTAAAGTTGCTTTCGTGACTGCGGAGCGAGTCTTGACTACATTTGCTTTTCAGACACTTCCAGAGGCGTTATCTTCTGCCGTCCCTGGTTTGACAGCTGATATTGTCTCCACCGGAGAATAAAATCAAGCGGTTTTGTCAGGTTACAATAGAGGACGGGGACACTTCAGTCGAAGCCAAAACCATGCGCTCCATGTGACAAAACAGTGGCATGAAAGAACTTTAATTCCATCCAGGTTTTGTGTGGGGAAAGACAGATTGTTCGGCTAACCTCCAGCCAGTGGATTCTAGTCAGCAATAAAGACCTCTTCCACATTTCCCATGTGGGGCATTTTTCTCGGGGTGACCGCAAAAAGCCATGCGATTCAAATGAAAGCATGGAGGGACTTAATTGGCTTTTCAGTGGAAAGAAAAGCTATGAGAGGGAGAGCAATAAAGCATGGAGGAAACGTGAAAGGCAATGAAACAAGAAACATTAGCTTTGGAAACGAGCTCCATAATCCATGCAATTAAAATGAAGTGGCTGACAATGTCAGTCGGCCATTTCCGTTTGCATTGTCCGGGTTGAGCTCCTTGCGGCGACATGCTCCTTTGATCCTTTCATGACTCTCTGGAGCTCAGTACAGAGCAGGGGAACATTTAGGAACATTTGTTTCAATGACTACAGCCGTAGGCAATTTGAATATGAGAACTCTGTTTGCATTATGCGGACGCAAAAGCCCAGATAAAACATAGAAAAAATATTAGGGCCATTCAAGCTGAGTCTTATTCCCTTTCTGGTGCTGGAATTGCAGGGCTTTTGTCCACTTGGCAGCTGTGAAATGGTGTTGCTAAGGTTATCTGGGGGAGCAAGGTGTACGCTTGCCTTTTTAGGAGCTCACATATCACCTGAATCTGTGACACCTATCTGATTGCAGCTTTGTCAGGACCCTCTATCTGGCACAAAAACTACCGAGTGCATCGCCCTCTGATGCATCCACTGTGGAGAATTTAATTTGGGAAGCACAGACACTGCTGAGAATTTCACTCTTGCACATGATGGATGAGCCGGAGTTTTTCGGATGCAAAGAACTCTCATATTTAGGCCTGAGCACTTCTGTCGATGGCGTCCTTGAGGGGGGAGCAAGTTCTCCTTCACAAATCGGTGTCCAACTAACCAGAAAACAGGCGGAAGTTGCAATTACACTTCCCAGCTGTGATGAATCCCCCCCACCCCACCCCCACCCGAGTTCAAGGGCGGACTTTACCGTTAGGCGACGTCTGTCTGGAAGCCACCCAGCTACGCAAGTTATATATACACTAGAGAAAGCTATTTCACAAATCAAAGAATAAAAAGGAGTTATGCAACGAGTTTATTTCAGTGGCCATTCCGGAAGATAAACAAAAGGCTCTCTACAGTCACAACAACACGATAAGGGTTTGCTAGAATGGAAATGCTCAAATGTAGCTTTACAGTAGCATGAGTAGGGAAGAGTTAGAAAGTCAGCAAAGTGACCAACTGATGTCAATAACACAAGAATATCCATCTTAAATTTGCCACATTACATTACATTTTACATTACAGTCATTTAGCAGACGCTTTTATCCAAAGCGACTTACAGGAAGTGTATTCAACATAGGTATTCAAGAGAACTACTAGTCACCAGAAGTCATAAGTGCATCTCCTTTCTTAAACAAGCATCTTAAAGCATAAACCAGAACAAAAGTATAGTGCAGAGGCAAGTTACTACGAAAACAATAATTGCAACAAACTAATACGAATACAATAAGTGCTACAAACTACTACGAAAGCCACCACAAGCCGCTGGTCATACCGGACCAAGTAAAGCTGTAGCAACAAAACCCAACAGTATGTGTTCCGTTAACCTGTTCTCACTCCAAACTCGTCAAATACTGACGCTGAATCAGTGCCCCCCCCATTACTAACACCAATATAAACCCATCCACGATATTATTATACAGTGAGAGCAACCAATGTAGTATTTCAATCAGGAGGGACTTCATTAGAGTGAAACAGTAATGCATTACACATGCATGATGGGCTGAATATTGGAAAGTCTTTGGCGATTGGACTCCGGGGTGTCATTCTTTATTAAAAGGGTGTAGTGATACTTCCTGGAGTCCAGACACCGGTGGGGGTGTTGGGGAGGTGAAAGGAGTTGCTGAAGATACGATGATGGGATGAGGAGCAGGACTGGGCTCTGGATATGTTGGAGACTGGAGTCGAGTGGGTTGGAGGATGGTTGCACAAACTGACAGCAGCATAGAGGAGAATAGTTTTAATAGTTTTAAAATTTGACAGCAATTATGTGATTGGCTCAGGGAAACCGTGGCAGAAACTGGTTGGTTAACTTAAAAGTGAATGCAGACTGATGAGTAGAGGTTGCAGAAGGGAGAGGGATGGAAAGATCTGCGAATGAAAGAGTCTTCGTTGACATTTTTTACCTTACTTTTTATCCCTTAAGTACTTTACTAGCGTCGCATATTTGACAAAAACGCACTTATTTTGATCCAAAACACAATCTTTTCCATTATGTAATCAAGTTATTTTGTTGCCTAAACCCAACCAAGCAAACTTTAATGCTAGTTGCTAGTTCGATACATTGGAAGTGTGTTTTGAAAAGACGCTGTTTGCATGTAACGAGCAGAAACTGTATGTTACCTGTGAACAAAGACGTTTATTTTGAAAAGACACTATGCATTGAACAAGAGTATAATGACTAGCTGTCACTGACACTTGCAAAAATCACGCCAGAGGGATTCCTAGAGCATCATAGAGTGAAGAGCAGAGCAGCTGAACCAGTGGGGGTATTCGACTAGCTGGGAGTGAGAATGTGTTGGTTCCATTGCTTTGGCTTTCAACTTCGTGTTTGTAAAAGGAATAATATATTATTTCTTCATTTTAAAGAAGCATGGTGTCGCTATAAAGCATTCATCGCACATCCCTCAGAGTGTCAGCTAATGCCAGTTTCACCTAACTTTAATGACTCCGTGACTGGATTCAGCTGGAATTTGTTATCAGTACAGCTCAGGAACAAGGGTCAGCCCACAGAGTCAGCAGCACACACAAACAGACAGACATAAATATAACATATCGCACAATAAATAAAAAATCACAGCATTCCAAGGAAGCAGATAGCAAATGGATGTTCATAAATGCAGGGGAACATTCTGGAGTGCCCTCAGTTTTTTGTTTTTTTCAAAAGCACTATTGCCGGACGTCCTCTGATCCTTGTTGATGGGACACAGATAATGGAAGAAAATAAAAGTGCTGGAAGACATTTTCACATCTTCTATTTAGGGCTGCTATAAATGTTTATTTTCCATAAGTGGCAACCTTCAGTTCTAAAAAGTGAAGCCAGTAAGCAAGTGCCTTTGACTTGCATTCTCTCTACTGTCCACCAGGGGGCGACTCCTCTGGTTGTATAGAAGTCTATGAGAAAATGACTCTACTTCTCTCTTGATTTATTCCCTCAGTAAACATTGTAAACATGAGTTTATGGTCTCAATCTCTAGTTTCAAGTCTTCTTCAATACAGCATGATGTTCATTTAGTAAATGTCATATATGTGTAAATAACATTCCCTTATAACAAAACTGGAATTTAAATTAAGTTTGATGTTTGTTTTTTATGACTCTAAAATATGTCTTTAATCATAATCCGTGTAGTGGGGTCAAACAAACACAGGACTTTCACCTAGGAAACCACTGCTCACGTCCTACGTGAAACCAAAAGTCAACGTTGACTTGCTTTGAATTAGATTCTCTATAACTTAAAAGACCTAACCAACACAGTTGTTTAAAAAGCCAAACCAAGATGTTTTGCTAAACATGACCAAGTTGCTGTGTTGTGATTTTATTTGGTTTTATTTCTATTTACAACATTAACTACATTTTCAAAACTGCAACTGTAATCCAAGTGAAAATATGTTTCCCTCTATAATTGTTATTGTAAATGGTTGCATGGGAACGTAGTTTTGTAGGAGACAGGGTTGTCCAAAGTGGCTAAGATAATCAACAAGTTAATGTTAAAGTATAAAATACTAAATACTCAATTACACGTACAAGTCCTATTGTATACTAATAATATAGTCATTTTAGGTAGCACTTTATTTAAGTTGTAGTAGTTATTGTATTATTCTCCATAAATTATAATATTTGTACATTTGCCTTTAGAAAGCCATTAAAATGTGTCCATGTTCAGCTGAATAATGACTGAGTTAACTGGAACTAATATCTTGGTGATGCAACAATAGGACATTGTCTACATTTTCACCACACATTGCCTTTTCTAGGAACCTTTCTATGAACCGACATTTCCATGTCACTTCCTTTCTAGTAAATTATAGGAAATTGAACCCCTTAAAATGAAGTGTCACTGTAGTGGAAAACACGCACAGCCATGTATTTCTTTATTTGATTAATTAATGGATCAGAGTGTCGGAGTAAGAACATTTATTTCCTATGGAGAGGGAGCTGTCCGCTACCGTGGTGCTGAAAAGATTTACAGCGGGGGGGCTCCTCTTTCAGATTCCTTCTTGATATCATCTCCTCTATGCTCCTCACCACTGCCATTATATAGAAAACGTTTAACTGCAGTATATATCTCATCTTATGATATGGGTTTTTAAATGGAGATGTTCGCAGTGATTTGTTTGTTGGATGCTATGTAGCATAGGCTGTATACCAGTGATGCCATACAATCGACACACTCTCGGACTAAAACAAAATTCAACATTTATTTGGGGAATAAACTGACACTGTTTGGGAAGCAGCGATATGTGTCAGAGCCTGAGGGGAAACCAGAAGAACAACACATGAAACTGTGCTGTGCTTCCTCAAAATCTGCCTCCTTTCATTGTTTTTTTTATTTATTATTCTCTTCCTCACAGAAGAACCACTTGTAAACTATATTTCATCAAATCAAATATATTCTTTCTATACATCAATCTTCAATAATCTGCTTTTTCCAATCATTATAGTGAATTAAAATAGTATTTTTTTTGTCATTACATAGGTGTATGGTGTATGTCTTTTTTATGAAAATTCTGAATAACTTTGTGTACCGTATTCAAAATGCTTTGAAAATAATGTACTTAAAGGTGCTAAATTCTGAATTTAAAGCATTTATACAGCACCAAACAAGTGTTTGCAATGTAAATATATTTAGTGGAGCAGAGAATGAAGTCACTCTCCCTTTGTTTGTGTTGTTACCCAAGCTTCTCTGAGCTTACTCTAGCTCTGTTTGTTTCTAGTACTGTTAGCTTCTAGCTGTTACCATCTGGAGAGCTGGTTGGAGGCAATTCCCCAATCAATCCTAAATATGCTCTGAATTTGGGATTCAACACATCTGGTTACGATCAAACAAATAAATCTGATTAGAACTGAATTGAGGGGTAAACAGCTAGATTTTCAGCTTTTTGTGTGCAAAATTTGAATAGCATATTTCCTAGAATTTGTTATCTCAGAGTTGGAGACAACATCATCAAACTGACGCTATAGCTAAAAATAATCAAATCCATAATTGACGAAACGAAAAAAGTAAACATTCTGTCGTATTTTTGCACTGAATAGAAAGTTCAGGTGGTTGATTATCTTTGCAGCTTGAGCGATAAGAAACTGAGTGACCACACAAGCGACCAACAATTGGCTGTTGAGTCTGGTTGTCACAGAAAAAAAACCTGGCAACCCGCGGAAAACAGACTGAGTCATTTCTGCCAACAACGAGATGTAGAGACAGAGCAGCACTTCCTGTTGTACTGCAGCCAGTATGAGCTCATACGAATCAGGTTCTTCAGCAAAATAATATCCATAAACCAAGAATATGATACTCTCGGGCTAAAAGAAAATTCTGTATTTAATTGGGGGGGGGATTGACCATGCCAAATAAAAAACATCCACAGGGTAAACCAGCAGAACAACACATAAAGCTCTGCATCATCTTTAGATTTTTATTATCTTTGTTCTTCTATAACTCTCACTATTACAATAGCTTCACATTTAATTGTTTAACTATATCTATATTTACATTTTTATTCCATTTTAATGATTTGTTGCAACAATTAGTGTTAGTGTACTTGTATGGTGTGTATAGTGTTGTAATGTGCATGCTGCTGTATTTGTTGACTCGTTTTTGTGAGTTTAATCTTCAGCCACACTGTTAACTCTGGGGACGTCAACTTTAGTCAGTCCTCACTTCGGTCAACTTTAAAATATCTCAACAAATAAAATATTGTCCTGTAGCACAGTGGAACCAACTGCCAACCTCAAATCAGTTCTACATCTTAATCAGCTGACTCATTTGTGTCAAGATACATTAATGATGGATTTTTTGAAACCTTTTCACATGGTGTTTGGACAACTAATACAAAAGTCCACCAAAAGAGCAGAAGGAAGAAGGTCAGGGGGCCTTCAAGGGGTACCAGACGGACAACACTGTAGGAACACTACAGATGCATAGCACACTGCATTATGTTCATTTTTTATATTTCATACTTAAAAAAATACAGTGGGGAGGGTTTTAAATCAGTAATAAAAAATACTTAAAATAAATACGTAAAATTACATTTATGTTTAAACTACAGACGATCTTGTGATGGGATCAAACCAATGACCCTTTCCCTGCAAATGATGACGCTCGAACCACACCTATTTTGCCAAATCCATTTCCTTCATTTTGATCTCAACAACACACGTCGACATCTCACCTCAAACCACCCATAGCCTGTATAAAACATGGACGTGGTCTCTGTGACGACACCCAAAGGTTTCTGAAGAACGAACATTGAGCTCAAAGTGGGCAATCTTGGCGATGATGACAGAGTCCACTACATTACAGTCATTTAGCAGACGCTTTTATCCAAAGCGACTTACAGTCAGTAGTATATTACATATCATTCACCCATTCACACACTGATGACAGGCTACCATCAAGGTGCCACCATCAGACTCTAACTAACATTCATCATCCAGTCCACACCGATGGCCTTCAGGAGCAACTTGGGGTTAAGTGTCCTTCCCAAGGACACATCGACAGCCGAAGCCGGGTATCGAACCGCCGATCCTCTGATTGGAGAACTACCTTGCTCTCCACTACGCCACAGCCGCCCCGACTAACTCTCGGCAAAACCAAAAATGGGCAAAGAGGTGGAGCTTGGATGGAGCTGAGGCGGGGTGAATGAAGACTTGTTGCTGGTTGCCCATCATTATAACATGGGGGTCTATGGGGACTGGCTCCCTTTTAGAGCCAGCCTCAAGTGGACATTTGATGAACTGCAGTTTTTTTTACACTTTTTGCATTACATTACATTACATTACAGTCATTTAGCAGACGCTTTTATCCAAAGCGACTTACAGGAAGTGTATTCAACATAGGTATTCAAGAGAACTACTAGTCACCAGAAGTCATAAGTGCATCTCCTTTCTTAAACAAGCATCTTAAAGCATAAACCAGAGCAAAAGTATAGTGCAGAGGCAAATTACTACGAAAACAATAATTGCATTGGCTTCGCTTTCAGCATTGGAAGGTATAGAGCTTAGAGCCATCAAACGAGCAACCTATGGGTCGTCCTTTGACCCAAAGGTCAGGGGTTCAATCCCCAGATTATACTGTCTGCATGTCCAAGTGTCCTTAAGCAAGGCACTGAAGCCACAGTTGCTCCCATGGGGCTTTACAGCAGCCCACTGCTCCTAAAACGCTTACGCTGGGTTAAACGCAGGTCAAAGGTCACGTATGTTTATGATGATTGTAATAAACAGTTTACAAGTAATGTTTCATTACGCCAAATTCGGGCCAGGGGAGTAAAGCGGGCGTACTACTCGGATCATCCCTATTTTCGATCGACACATCTGTAAAGTATTACGACTCACAAAAACTCTCTTACAGGCAAACAGAAATACAAACACCTGGGTAAGTACTTGAAAACCTCCTCCGTGGTAGTTCCTCATACACCAGTGGTCTCCAGGACCACATTTGGCCGTGATGACACACACACACACACACACACACACACACACACACACACACACACACACACACAAGGTGAGTAACAACACGTCGCTGTCACGCCTGGTAACAAGGAAAGTCATGTGTGATTTTTATGGGCTGCTTAATGGGGCCCCTTGGTGAATGTGTCCCCTCCCTTACCCCCCATAAAAAGCCCCACTATGGCCCTGTAGGCTCCTGGGCTTGTTTATGCACACATTACACTCTAAGCACCTTGTGCCACGTTGTTTTTTCAGCCTTGCATCTCATGCCAATAAAACAAAATTTGAATTTGAAAGAGAGAAAAAAACAAAAATAGACTCTTGCCACAAAACATATAAGATGAAAAGAAAAAAGAGTCGATGCTTCACATTGATTGGCTCCCTCCCACAGGAGCAACCACTAGTGGTAGTGAGGATGAAATCATCACTAACATGCCAGAACACTGTACTTGTTATTTCAAAGTTAGCAGGATAAATAGAGGTGTTATAGGAACTGCTGCATACACAGCCTTCCCCTGTGGTGCATTTTTCCCAGCAATGCTTGGGCACCACAATGCTCTCTCTGCCAATATAGACTGAAACAGAGAGAGAGAGAGAGAGAGAGAGAGAGAGAGAGAGAGAGAGAGAGAGAGGGAGAGAGAGAGGGAGGTGGGTTGAGCCTCACAGTGAGGGAGTGTCGTCGTCGCTTCTCTTCCACATCAGACTCCTTCTATCCCTCCGTGCTGGAGGAGCGAGGAGGAACCTCTCCTCTGGTTTGATCTGTCTCTCTCCTCCTCTGTCTCTCTCCTCCTCTGCGGACACACGGATAATACGCGCACCACCTCGGCTGGGAAGATGTTTTTTCTGCTGCATATGGTTACCTTTTACTCCCTGCGCGTCTTAAGCGGAGCGTCCGCCGCGGCTCACTGTGAGTATCCACCTCCACGCTCACCTGTGAAAGCTCCTCTTCCTCCTCTCCTCCTCTCATCCTCTCCTCCTCTTCCTCCTCTCCTCCTCTCATCCTCTCCTCCTCTTCATCCTCTCCTCTTCTCCTCCTCTCATCCCTCTCCTCCTCCTCTCCTCCTCTCCTCCTCTTCCTCCTCTCATCTCTCCTCCCTCCTCCTTCCTCCTCTCATCCTCTCATCCTCCTCCTCTCCTCCTCTTCTCTCCCTCCTCCTCCTCTCATCCTCTCCTCCTCTCCTCCTCTCCTCCTCCTCTCCTCCTCTCATCCTCTCCTCCTCTCATCCTCTCCTCCTCTTCTCCTCTCATCCTCTCCTCCTCTCCTCCTCTCCTCCTCCTCCTCTCCTCCTCTCCTCCTCTCCTCCTCTCCTCCTCTGATGAGATGGATGGGTGAAGTTTGGTCGCCTGTCTGCTGCCTTTGTCCTCATCGTGACTATTACAGATGTGCTGTGCTGTTGTTGCTCATTTTCAAGTGCACTTTGTGGAGCGCTCGTGTCACTGTGGTGTGTGCAGATAACAAGTTGTTGTGTGTGTGTGTGTGTGTGTGTGTGTGTGTGTGTGTGTGTGTGTGTGTGTGTGTGTGTGTGTGTGTGTGTGTGTTTCTTTATTTTCTATTGAATGGACTCCCGTTGTGAGATGAAGGTCAAGCAAACAGGTTCATCTCCTTTTTTCCTTCACAAACAAATGGAACGCAGTCTGGAAAGGCTGCTCTGTGTCTCTGCAGCCCGGGGGGGTTTGTTGGCACACCTCGCTTTATTTGGCACGTAGGAGGGTTTTTTTTTTTTTTTTTTTGGACATGTCTGTGGTGTGTGTGTGTGTGTGTGTGTGTGTGTGTGTGTGTGTGTGTGTGTGTGTGTGTGTGTGTGTGAGTGTGTGTTGTGGAGGACACAAACTGCTGACTGGCCACAGCTGTAGCTGCACAGACAGATGCTGTTAGTGGTCGACTCCCACCAGCTTCCACTAAAGACAGACTACTGCCGCCCCCCCACCTCACACACACACACACACACACACACACACACACACACACACACACACACACACACACACACACACACACACACACACATTTTAAGTGTGTGTGTGTGTGTGTGTGGAGATTGGAACAGTCTGAATAAACCATCAATTCATTGTTTCCAGCTTCTCTGATGTGAAGGTTTCTCTGCTTCTCTTTGCTCTCAAAGAAAAAACTGAATGTCACCGGATTTTGAATTTTATTGGTTGAATCTTTGAATTTATCCATTAAATAAAGAACTAATTAGCAGAAATAAATAAATAAAAAGAATAATTGTTAGATGTCTATACAACAAATTGTCCTTGTTTATCTTTAAGCCATGATTCCTTGTGGTGGGAATAATGAGCAGAGCTAACACACCTGCATTTAAGACAAATCCTACAGACGAGAATCAACCTTAAAAAGTGTGTTTCTTGATTCAAACACTGGAAACACACCCAGTTTGAAGGTGTTTCTGTTATTTAGTCAGCCAACCTGTTATCAACGGAGGTGGGGGGGTGTTTTGTTGGTGTGCGACTGGTTTACAGTAGCCATGTGGATCTAGTGAACCGGCATTGGAGTGGACTTTTATTGTTGGTTTTACAGTAATTGTAAGACGTTCATAAAACACTGCCCCCTGTAAGTGGAATCACAGTAACGGGCATCTACAGCCTTGAGTAAACAAGTGTTTAAATCGACACAGCGTGCAAAGGGGAATAGTGGATACGAAAAAGGAGGAATGGTAATTAGAATAGAAACTGCTAATATTAGAACAGATATGACACAGTGTTATAAGAGCTGAACCTGGAGGCCACAGGAGGTTTGATTACCGGATTAGGTTGAAATATTCAGACATTTTATATCGGTATGTTTTGCTCATGCCAGTTGCTCTAGTCTCCCTACATGTACCTGGTATTTGTAGTTATTTACCTGCAGAAATACTACACACAGGAAGTTGGGTGTTTTACAACATCAAACTTGTTTTTTTTTGTTTTAATAAAGAAATAAGGTAGATAGCTTGAGTTACTATAAGAACAATATCAGAACCCACTGCCTATCGGTGCGATGAAGGATAGGCCTGTGGGGGTGCGGGGACATGTTTCTGGGGTTCCTCCCTTCGCCATGCCTTGCTCATTGTTTACAGTCGGATTAGCAACTTGAGATGCGACACTGGAGCTGAGGTTCATTGACGACGTGTACAACCGGACCGCTCCACTAGAAGCCAGTTTACATGCTGCTCTTAAGCCAAGAACAGATGATTCACAGGCAGACTGTAGCTGGTGGTTGCATGTCGGCCAACGTTTCCTGCCTCTTTTGCTCTACAGACGGGATGTTTACTTGCATTCAACCAAAGCCTGCTATATTATGATTGGTCAATACTACAAGGACTGCAAACTGAAACTTGAAAGCTTTTCGATTTCTCGTCTATTTGCTAGTGGAATCACAGTAAAATACATCTACAAGCTTCAGTTAACACATGTTTAAATTGACACGGCATATAAAGGAAAAGAGTGGATATAAAAAAGGAGATATGGTAATTAGAATATAAGCTGCCAACATTATATAAGACTGTTATAAGAGCTGAACCTTGATGCCACAGTAGGTTTTATCACCAGATTAAGTCGTAATAATATAAATATGATATAACATGTCTGATTTCTTGTCAATTTGCCTCCTGATTCTGCACATGAATCCAGAATATTTGTATAAATCCATGGCCAATCAGGGCTTTGTTCGTATGGGTTACTGGCAGCATTTCCATTACGTTTCATTGCCCATGTGTCCACTTTTACATGAAATCTAATGGGCAGCTGTGCAAAATTTACTGAGTTAACATTGAGGTCATTCATGCTCCCCAGAGGATCGACCTTTCCATTTTGGACAAGCTGAACTTTCAGGCCAAAATGTCAGCTTTGCACACAATATTTATAAAAATTCTTATCGTGTTCAGATTTCGATGTTTCTTGCTTCAAAGGGATACATATTTTTATGAAATGGCTCCATGACCTTTTCCCTCTAGCTGCAGCCTTTGAAGAAAGTTTACACTTACAGCGCTACTCTATACCAATAACAAAATCATTATTACGTTGCTCATTTTTGTATGGTGGAATGTAAAACAAAATAACGGAGCTTTCTAGCAGCACTCGAGACGTTTAAAAATGTGAAAAGCGGCTCCTGACAGTAAATGAATCGCCGGCAGCATGACATCATTTGATCTTTGGGGTTTATCTTTGCTCTCTGAGGGCGACTGTGACACCGGGCTTGTGTTGGGTTTTTGAGCAGTTTATGTTAAGCTGAGGAGCTGAGCTAAACTGACAGCTGCATTACTCATTTATGGCAGTCCCGCGGTTCTCAAATGTGTGCAGTGATCACGTCTGACACACTGCGCTGAGATGAAATGGTGAGATGCTCCTGGAGGTCAGATAGCTGCTCTCATATTTACCAGAGAGAAACAAAAAAAAAGAAAAGAAAAAAGGCGGCGAGCGGAGATGCTGGTTCGTGTGGCCTTCTCAGCGGGCAGCCACTTCCTGTCAGGAGTCCCTCTGCTCTTTCTTTGGCTTGACGAAGAGACAAGTCCGTCAGTCAATACATCAGCGTTCCATCGGCCATTTTCAGCAGCAGTTAATTGATACTGTACCGGCGTGGCCTTTTCAGTAATGGGCCAAATGATTGGCAACCGCTGCGCGCAAATGTTTTGAAACAATGATTTATTCCTTTTTTTTTTTTTTACTCTGTACTTTATTTAACACAGTACAGTAATACTTCACTGGTGGGAATTTGTCTTGACAACAACAAACTACAAGGTTCCCTCCAGCAAGTAGCTGGCTACATAGAAGTAAGAAAGCAGAGGGTTGAGTGCTTTCTTGTGAAATATATTAAGCTTTGAGTTCAGTTCTGTGCGTAATTTCCCAGCTGCTTCTGCATTCTTTAAAGGCCTTTAATGGGGCATTGTTGACCACTTCAGCTAGAGTGCTTTTATATTTACAGCCAAGATGCCCATGTCAGGGGGCTCAGTTCTAAGCAAGCACACGTTCTAACACCAGAGCTGTGTGAATTAGTACAATGTTAAATACATTTGAGCTGAGCAACTAAAAGTTTATGGGATTAGAATTGATATAGACTTTTGAGGTTGGCTTCTTTGCTGGTTTTGTCAGGAGTTGAATGAGAGTGTTGGTATCCGTTTTGTTTTGGTGCATTCAGTGAACAGACTATTGAGGGATTTAGCTTATTTTAGATTAGCTTAGCTTTGTGTTGGTGCTGGGAGGTGTTTTTTTACCTGCCACTTTTAAGATATAGCTATGCATTGAATGAAGGATTCACATCTAGACATCATTGACTTTAGATTTAAGCAGAAATACGTTTGTTTCTTGTTGTCTACTGTCCGTCTATTTTTTTCCAGTCCAACTCTTACGGGTTTCTGAGTATTTGAATAATGACGCCACATTTCAGCGAGCTAATTACGCTATCAGATGAAAGTCGTTCATGAAGTTGATACAGCAAGGAGTGTGCGTATATGTGTGTGTGTGTCTTTTTATTGATGGTTCGAATCGAGCAGCAACATGCGGTGCTAAAAAATGAAACCAACACCGCGCTAAACGAGTGCAGTTCCCCAAATGGCCTCTTGAGGCTGGCTCCAAAAACGGGTCAATCCCCTTAGACCTCAATTTTAAAATCCCCAACTTTGCAACAGAAATAAACACATCCTGTAATATGTTGATATCTCCGGACCCACCAACACGTAGTTTATTGTCTTATGTTGCTGCTATTGGAGTCTCAAAAATGTTCAAGGGGATCAGTGAAAGCGGTCAGAGCTCGATGCAATAGAGTTTATTCTTGGAGCAAGAAAAATACCCAAGCAGACCCCGGAGTCAAACTCATTCCCCTGCTCTGAAACAGTCTTATATAGTTCCTCCACTTGGGGCCAATGCTCTACCTTTTTTTTCAACTCCTCCTCGTCATCCTGGAAATGATGGTGTTATATTTTTATGGAACCATCCAAGTTTCACTTTACCAATGGTGTCATGGAAAGTCACAGAATCTCCCACTGAAACAGGTTATATGTTAAATCACTAGTTCTGATTTACTGGTTGTATGAATGTGTGCTTAAAACATTTGATAAATTTCATATTTCTGACATTCTGTGAAAAATCAAACTACAACAGTTCCATCTTTGACAGCTGAGGCAGAGAGTCTCGAGGCTACGCCAACAGATCCGAACTCTCCATCTGCTAGCCGGCCGCTTTGTGACGCCACTAGTCCACTAGTTAATCTGACGCATAGAAATGTAAACAAATGCTAAAATTGGGTAGCTACATAAGCAACAGGAAATTTATCTGGGTTGCCCGCAAGTAAAGTCTATGTATTGGGAAAACATTAAGCTCTATCCTATCTCATGCCAACCCTACTAAACTTGTCTTTTTTGTTGTGCGTTTTCTCCGTCAACCAAAGTGGTGCAGAGTTTTACTCAGCTGCTTCTTCACTCACAATGACCCAGTTATTGTTTCAACATAATTCTATAACAGAGGATGTAGCATGTGGGGCTGACAGGGTGGATTAGAAAGCAATTTAATAAACAGTAAATTATAATAATAAAACTAAAATAAAGTATTGTATTATGAGTCGTGATTAGAGTCATTTTAAATGAATATGTATTTTAGAGCTGCAATTACAGATTGTTTTCTTTCTTGATGAATCTGTCAATTATTTTCCTTTTTTTGTTATCTACTTTTTATAATTATCTTAACAAGGGTTAACAGTTATTGTCAGACAATGGAGTCTTGATTAGTGGATCAACAGATCGTTGGTTCTATGCATGTTTAGCAGGATATTTCTTTTGGAATGTACCACACTATTTTTTTGCTTAACAATAATTGAATAAGGTCTATGACCTAGTGTGGGTGCACAAAGATATTTCACTTTGTCAATATAGGAAGCCCAGGCGCTGACTGAATTCTTGCCACCAACATCCTCATACATGCTTTATCCAGGTGGCAACCTCTGGTTCTGAAGAGTGAAGCCATGAGGAGTCTTAAAACTTGCATTATCTCTACTGACCAGCAGGGGGCGACTCTTCCATTTGCAAAAAGAAGTACGATTGTATAGAAGTCTATGAGAAAATGACTCTACTTCTCTCTTGATTTATTCCCTCAGTAAACATTGTAAACATGAGTTTATGGTCTCAATCTCTAGTTTCAAGTCTTCTTCAATACAGCATGATGTTCATTTAGTAAATGATGCTCCATTTAGAGTCAAACAGACCATAAAGCAGGGGATGCTTTAGGGCGGGGCTACACACTGATTGACAGGTCCACACCAGAAATGTACTCTTAGTCCACAGACCAAATATTTTCACTTCTGTTTACTGGTTGAAAAAAGTCAAGATGGCAGCAGACAGAACGGCAAATTCGAGGCTTCATATCATCAGTCTACAAACCAATGGGTGACGTCACAACAACTACTTCCCATTCTGAGACACAATCTATGGCTTTATCCAATACATTAGCCAATGACTCGAGGAGAGAGAATGAAGATGCTGCCAACAGTTAGCTATTTTTTCTTTGCGGCCATCAAACCAACAAAAAGCACAGGTTTCTGAGGAAATAAGAGATCTGAAAAAGAGGTATCAATCTTTAGAAGCAGCTTTGGTTGTCTTTTAATTTTTTTGAAAATCAATCACAACTTTCGAGAGCCCAAGACGATGATTGCATTTTTGTACAATGTTAGAGAAGAGAATGCAAGAAATCCACAGATTGATGAATCATTTTAACTTAAATAATAAACGTTAAAAGTCATTTTTCAATACATTCCTTTTGATGGACTGATTAATAATGAATAAATAATTGTTTCAGTGCTAATGTATCTAGATATTTGTATAAGAACACCAAGTACCTTGTCACAGGCCAAAACGAGGTCTGTCTTTGAAGGAATCTTCCCTGCTATGTGAGGACGCTGTCAGGCTTTCATTACAGATGATATGATACTCTCCACCACAGGTCAGTGGGAGGAATGTTGCTGTTTTCCTCACAGCAGGTAGAGACCGCTGCACCAGATATCCATCTTTTATAAGCCAGAATGTTTCCGGTTTAACAAAGCAGCACACACACACACACACACACACACACACACACACACACACACACATATTATCTTAAAATGTAATGCTTAAAGGAAACTCAGCGAGCGGATACTTCGCAGCTAATTATTTCCCATCTGAAGCACCTGGAACGTGCTGGAGCCGAGCTGGCATTTAGCATCACAGCGGCAGCGAGAGTGTGTGTGTGTGTGTGTGTGTGTGTGTGTGTGTGTGTGTGTGTGTGTGTGTGTGTGTGTGTGTGTGTGTGTGTGTGTGTGTGTGTGTGTGTGTGTGTGTGTGTGTGTGTGCGAATATGAGATGGAGACCATGCAGCTGCAGATTCACTCATCTAATGAATGTGAAGTAGGCACTCAAGGAACACCTACCACTGTACATATTCAAGGCCTGATGAATTTATCAAAAGGTAAATGAGGCAGAGCGCTGCTGTGTGACAGAGCAGGCACTTTCTCCTCATGTTTAAACATCTGAGAGACAAAACCAACTGGAAGGAATGTGGAGGACTGAAGGAATGACAGTACAGAAATAGTATGTGATTATGTCACAAGGATTACTCTTCTCATCATCCTGATCCCTCAGGCAATGGGAATCGTTTGCAAATCCTATTTTCTGATGTTTGTGAAATTTAGACGTATATACATATAGATATAGATATCTATATCTATATCTAGATATAGATATTTAGATCTTTTTTATGTCAATTATTAATTATTTTATTCTTTTATGTCATATTTTATTTTATTTTTCCCTGAAAATAAGTCCAAACTAACCCCATTTTAGGCCCTCACACACCAGGGGCAGATTTGTTTGAACTTTTTTTTTCATCAAGAATACTTTTACACAAGACGCAAATTATAGGCGGTGAAAAGTATGATTGTTTTTGGAACAAGGTTGTTTTGCGCCGATATTTTAAGACTAGATTCCTTGCCTTCTGGTCTTTCACAATAAAAGACATATTACATTTGCAGACGAGTAGTGTCGTGGCAGCATTAAAACTAAAACTGGTAATAAAATAACAAATAAAATCTTCATTAGTAGTTATAAATCCTTGAATATTTAATCTAAAAAAGAGAATATTTTTTAGAAATGACTGAATCACAATTCTTTCACAAATTGCCCCTTTTTTAAATACTGTATATTAATGCAGCTTCTCTACATCTTTATTTTTGGGAGGACAGTATCACTGTTCTATTTTGTTTGTTTTTGTGGTTCTGAGCAGATTACTGTTTTACGTTACATGAAAAACCAACAAGATAATGTTTCTATTCAGATCAATCCTCATTAGAAAGACTTGATTTACAAAGAGAAAGACAAAAGAAGAGCACTGCTACAGAGCACTCTGTGTGTTTATTCAGTTAAACTGAGCAAACAGAGCTCTCCGTGTGATCCCTGACTGACTGCAGCGCTGCGACAATCTCACCTGATATTTTTCTTCATCTTGGTCAAAGCATTGTGTTTCTTCTGACGCGTTCCATTGAGTTATTTGGCTGCGTGGTGAAAGAAACACAGACAGATGCTGCTGTCTTCACACTGTTTTGTTGAAGTTGTTTACTTTGCAGTCAGTGAGGCATCACTGCATAGAGCGTCTTATGTCATAGTATCCATGAATACACACATTTAGAATTATTGAATGCCTTTTTAGCTAAATGCAATACCTGAAAAATGAAATGCAAGAATTGCACAAAAATCTAAGGATCAACAATGTTGCAGTATTTATCACTATATCTCTTAGTAGATAGAAGCTGGTAAAATACCAGGCTGTATATGTGTTTTACTGTCAGAATATTGTCTACAAAAATTGTATGTTGTCCTCTGCAGGTCCACTGTGCAGATCCAAATGCTTTTTGATTGTAATAAATAAGAAAAAATATCAATAGACACTTGATATAAGACTATTTAGAGGAATAATTTCTGCCCCAGTCTCTCTCGGGAGCAGGAAAGAAAATCTATCGTGATGAATGTGGCGCCAGTGGAGGCCCTTTCCATTTCCAGCGGCATTGGTCACACGGTGATGCTGCACCAATAACCCAATCTATAGAGTGCAATGAATATGCTTCAAATAGCTGTGCAGTCTGTAAGTTCCATCCTCTGTTTATTTTCCGTGTTACTGGCAGAGGGGTCTTAAAGGATTATCAACACCCACTTCTATCGACGGCACCAATAAGATTGATGCAATAATCGGCAAGGGACGTTTACAGTGATGAAAAACAAGACAGAATTAGGAACAAAAAAAAGAACGTGTTTTTAAGACTCAAGAATAAAAAAAAAAAAAAAACGTGTTAAATAAATAAATAAAAAAAGCCAAGGCCTGCTCGCCAGATTTCACATTCTGTTTGGAGTTTATTATTTTTATGTAATTACATTGTGTGATTACCTGCGAATCAGAGACAGGCCTGCTTCGTCACACTCTATGATTTGATATTGATCATGATGTATTTATAGGAGTCTGAGACAAATGCGTGGAATCACGGACGTGCTGGTTCTCAAAGACCAAGATGCACAGTTAAAGAGAAGACGATGATGCCATCTTTCTGTTCAATTCAGCACAAGAACATGAACAAATCCCAGAAAACATGAAAACTGATTGCCTCTGGCGACTACATGGGTCCAGATATTAACGGATTACAAACCTTCATGTTTAATATGAAGGACTTGTAGCATCTCTAGTTGTTGTTGTTGTTTTTGTGGCTTATTCCGCTGTTATTCCGCCTGTTGCAGCAGCTTTGAACAAATATATATCTCAAAACAGATTGAGGGCAGCACCGTGGCACAGACATCATATCTATAAATGTGTCTTGTCTTGAGTGACTGCCCATGCACGACCACACTCACATACCAAACGCTGTACAGAGCTGTAAGAGCAAAACTCAATCAACTTCCAGCACTCCCTGAACTTCCGTTTCTTCGAGCGATAAAAAAAAACAAAAAACGGGTTACGAAAGCGTCTTTTAAAAAAAATAAAATCTATAGCACTTTGTGTAGAAACCACTCTCTCTCCAAAGATGTTTTCCTCTTCTCTCAACCAAAGTCAGACTACTAAATCAATATTGCTTCTTTTTACTCGGAAGTAAATGTCGTCTTTATAGATATCTGTATATCGAAATGATACCCGATGGAGTCCACTCATCCTCGCTTCAGTTTTGGACCATTTTAAAGCAATTTTGGGCAGAAGCACGAACATTTAAATCACGCTATTAGGGCTGCAGCTAATGGCTATTCTAATGATTATTCCATTAATTGAGTAATTGGATAAGGAATACTTCACCTTTTTTTAAGGAGCAATGTTGGAGAAAAAATAAGACAGAACCTTTTTAGAAAAAGTTTCTGTTGCTTTCATTGCAAACAATAATAGTATCTGTCAAAAAAACACTAAACCCTTTTACTTCATTTAAGTGACATATTACATTTAAGTGTTCAAGTTTTCAGACTACCTTTTTTTCTTACAACCATCACAAAAAAATAATTTCAGCTGTCACAAAGTCGTTGTGAACTGTCAAAAATTGAATGTTATCCATTAAGCATGTTGCTTTCATCTTTAGAGGTTCTTTGCATAAAAACACACACAGAAAATTTGCAATGATGCTTTTTAGTAATCAAATTTCTAGAGGAATCATTTCAGCCCAAAATACTTTGAACACAGTAAGAGTTGGTCTTTTGTTACACATTATTAAGTTATAACTAAGCAGTTCTTCCCCCTAAAATCACCCAATTACTTAAATGTAACCCTTGTATCACAAATATATCATAAATGTTATTACCAAGACATTAGCCCCTTAAGCTTGTATTGATGATTATTACCCTTGGAATGTAACCTTGTCTTTACCCAGCTGTTATATGAAATCCTGCAGAAAATGAACAGACACCCTGCTTTTGTACAGTCCTGACCGAGGGGGTGAATAATTAATGTTTGGCAGATGAGATGTGTATAATCAGTAAAGCTGTCGATCGCCCAGTAAAACATCCCGCTGGCTGCCTGTAAACGCTCATCGGTCCCTTTAGATTATCTGCAGAAAACCAAGTGCTACAGTAAACCACGTCCGTGTTTTCGCAATCATTCGTATCGATGCGCTCTTCCTTGAATTCGGCCTGCGTTTGGGACTAATTGTCAACCGATACCTTGGATCTACTCTGGTCTATCGGCGTGCAGAGGTCATCGAAGCCCCGAAGCCTGTTGGTGCGTTGGAGGTATCATATGAAGCTTTATCGATACCACACAGAGGTCTGAGGCCGCTCCGTTACCAGATACTATCGCTGCCCCCCTTTGATGTTATTGACTCTGTGGTCGGCGTTGACTGAACCTATGCTCCCTCCGACACGCTGCCTTTGTCCTCGTGGTGTTAATCACTGCTGTAAAGGTGCTTTGTGTGGTTTTAAGTGTGTTATTGCACATAGCAGCTAATTAGCATCAGTCTATATATATATATATATACTGTACATTGACCATGCTTCATTTTGAATTATTGATAACAGTGTTTCCCTGAGGTTGACTGCTTTGGCCTCACTCCACCACTTCCAGCAAACTTAACGGAGAACAATGAGGGGCAAAAAAAAAAAGAAAAGCAGCACCGATTGGTTTTAACCGACATGAAGTGCCATTTTTCAATTTTGTTTTTAATCAGCGCGCCATATCAAGGTTAACATTAAGGTGAATTATGACACCATGTCAAAAAAAAAACTAGAGATGGGAGAGCTGTACAAGAAGCCTGCCATCCATGAAAACATCCATTTGTGACTTAAAATCAATAGCCAACCCAACTCCATCACCGATCATGTTGTTGAGCAGTAAACTGTCAAAGAGGGCAACGAGTTCTGGCCAATCAGAAGCAGAGTAGGGGCGATATTCTTTGCAGAAGGGAAAAAATCTATCAAACTACCGTCTATTATATACGGCACGACTAACAATGGTGGTAGAGGTAATTTGGCATGAAGATGGGAGGGCACTTCAAGGTCTCAGGAAACTCTTGCATACTTATTGCTACTGCGCCATTGGTTAAGCTGCATTATGCGTACGCAGAATTGTCAAAATGTCTATTTTTTTGCAATCTTTGGTTGTCATAATCTATATTCCAACAGCAGAATCACATTCCAGAGAATTCAGACAGGTTGACGATTGTTTCAGAGCAACAGGTGTTTCAGTTTAACGAGTGACCGTGTTAACTGGTGACTTTCAGCCAAACGTGTCCTTTACCACTCGTAGTATCTTTATGATTGGTACAGATAATAAACAAAGATGAGGCTTTTACGAGGACACCGACATGTTCTGTTGGTGTTTTCAGCAGCTGCAGTCACCACGAGCGACCACTGATAGTCGCCAGTTAACACGGTCACTCGTTAAACCAAGACACCCGCAGCTTCTATGGCTGCAAGCTATTAAACATTTTGACGAGCACTGGACTGTTTGTAGTGCCCATTTTAAAAACTCAATGAAATGAAACCTCTGAGTTTTCGTCATTGTGCACATGAACACAGATAACAGAGTTGGATCATGTAGTTACGCCAGGTTTCTCAATCAAATACAAATATACATCTGGACATTAAATATAGAGCCACTTGCTGATGTATTCTAAACACTCTGATAGCACGCAGATCTGAAAAGTCAACTTGTTTAGGTTTCGTTCTTCATCTTTGGTTGTTAATGACCTCGAATAGCTCGACAATCTATCGCACCCCCCCCCTGCTTCTCTTACCAAAACTGTGTGCAAACACTTCAGTGCGGCATCATTGTTTACAAACGGTGAGCGGGTCAATATCTTTTTTGATCAATACCTGTGAAGTCTTGGTTGAAGTGGAGGATATTTAATTAACCGATTTCTTGCTTTTAATAATCTCTCTCTGGCCGGTTGACTCCGTTCTGTGTTGCTGAGACATTAGTCAAAGTCATCACTCAAAGAAAAACATTAGCAGATGACAACATTGATGCATTGCTTAACTCATTTATCAACTAGAAAAATACAAACTATTTATTTCACAGCTATGTGAATCTGTGCTTTAAATGTTTTGGACTGTGTGTCAGAAGAAAAATGAGCTTTTTGAAAACATGCTGTGGTGATTTGTAAAAAGGTTTGGCATTTTACAGACAATAAATGATCCTACTTTGTTTGAGATCATCGCTGTTGTCTTTTTTACCTTTTTTCTTAATTTTCTCCTGATCCTTTATTTGCAGTTTTGCTCTTATTGGACTACTTTATATAAATAAAGGAAGGAATGACAAATCTGCTAATTTCAAAAATAAGATAAAGGTTTCTTCATTAATGGAAAAAAAAACATCATTTGCAGCCAGTTGTTGAATATAAACTGGTTACACAACACACAGCACACAGACACTAAGTGCTTTATTGGCTCTTCAGTGATGGAGGACTGTATGTGCAGGGACAGACAGGTGGAGGCGTTCAGACGTCCATTGTCGTTATTCAATTTCAGTTTCTGCTTCTATTAACAATATAAAAAAAAAAACAACGACTTATGCCATAAAAGAAGAAGCAATATACTTATACTTATATTTTACACCCTGTAAGAATATTAAAACCAAAAATGTCAACATGTTTTATTATAACAACTACTTTTGTTTTGCACATACATATTTTATTCTTGAACATAATCAACATAAACTCCTGTGTGTTGTGGATCAATACACGTCTATTATATGTTATATATTAAATAGATAGATATTATTTATTAATAGCATTGTGTTATTGTACATAATATATGTTTTGTATTTCTATTGCATTCGTTAATGTGCATAAAGAGATGTTCCTGTGTATACTGATGTGCAATAATCTATTGAAATAAATCATATTTTTTAAGGTCATATATGATGAATTTAAAATCTACAAAGTAACCAGTAACTTTAGCTGTTAAATACATGGAGTAGAGTAAAAAGTTCAATATTTCCCTATGAGGCTACATAAAAAGCATTGTACTTACATTCATGCACATTCCACCACTGCTTATCAACATGTAAAACACTTCCTCTAATTAATCAGCAGGAGTCTAATCTATGCAATGTAATCAGTAAACCAATCATTTCTACCAACATAGTAAAGAACGCTGATTGCTGCTGCAAACCTCTGTGAAAAAAGTGTCTTCACTGTTTTATTCCAGTTCCAGGCTGCAGAGACCTGTGATGTCACAGTTGCTTGGTTTGGGAGCTTCACGAGATGCATCTGATCACAAAACTCACAGTTGGGATCGTGTCATGGTTTTGAGTCACGGATCGGATCAGCAGAAAAATAAGGGAGCAAAAATATGACTTTAAATGCATCGATCGCGTTTTTTTTGCCGCCGATACAGATTGAGATTGTCGATGAGCCATATGAGCTGATATAGATGTTTTCTTTTTTGTTTTGTTTAAGTAGCTGGTATACAAACCACCGTCCTGCAAAATCAACTCTAAATGTTATTTACTTTCCTTGTTATCGCCATATATATTTGCATAAAACACACAATTCAAATGATTAGGAGATTAAATATTGCATTTTTATTGATAAACACATCTGTACAGTTCTTGGATCAACACTGATATGGTTACACCCCGAGCAGTTTCTACAGTACTCATGGAGATATAAGCATGTGATGTGCAGCCTGATTTTGCAGCTGTAACTTTAATCACATGGGTTTGAGGATCAGGTCTCTACCCCTTGGACTATCTCGATTGCATGTTCTATTTTAAGAAAATCCCGTTGGCTTTTTCTTAAATCCCAACTGTTGGTGCATTTCCTGAGATTTGATATCCAAGAGGAAACCCGGGCTTCCTCATATCTGGCTCATCATGTTTATTTGATTTGGGGCGTGTAGTCTTTCTGCAGGTGCGATTATGCCTCTGCAACTTAAAAACACCCAGCCCATGTGTGCTACAAATGGAGCTTTGTTGTGATAATTTAGTTTGATTTCTTTGTGGAGTACCATCTGTTTGTGCACTCAGGTTAAGGCGGGCTTGCTAATGAGCAAAGGAGAGAGCATTGGGAAAAAAAGGGCTGACTCGATGCTACTCTAAAAACACTGGAATGTGCTATAGAGATCAACTCCCCTTCCCTTACTGGGTCTAATGTATAAGTTACAAATTAGTGGATGGATGGGTAGTTTCAAATGTGTTTTTGTTCCAACTTGCAGACTGTCCTGGAATTCAAAAGATGATTTGTATAAAGTTAATTAGAGACTTTCATTTGAAATGACACAGATGTTGATTAAATCTTCCGACAGGCCAAAGAGCAGAGTGAACGCTCACTCTGAATCTGAACTCATTTGCAGTCATTCATGGGGGAATGGATGTTTAAGAACAGGATATCTTTTCTTTTTCTAAATGAAAGCCCAGACTATGGTGCAAGGATATTGGAAAAAAGAGCATTAAGGGATAAGGCTGGCAATATTCTATATTTTCTTTTATTGTCAAGAAATCCCATGAAAAGACGAAAAACCAACAAAGAATTGATCCTGTTAAGACGTTTTGTCTGTGTCGCCAAGCATGATGCACTGTGGCTCATTCCTATGTGCCACAGAGCTCCATTGTTCTTGATGAAAACACATCAGTGAGCCACACCGTGACATGTGCCTTCAATATGGGGAATGCAGCCTTTCCTCCCGTTTCACTGGTATAGTGCTGTAGATACTCACTGGAGAACTAAATGTGTATTAATCAGCAGCTGAAAATAGTCCCCGACAAATGCACTATTTATAGGGCTGTCACCTGCCGAATATTAATATATCGGCAAATAAGGTGACATTCACAGTTGGCAGTGGTCGATTGGTATCTGCTGTGTCGCATAGATTTTGCGCAGGCTGAATGTCGTGTGGGTTATTTGAAGTCCGAGTCGAACAGCAGTTGCTAGCATACGCTGATCCAGAGAGGAAGACATAGGCTGGACACAACAAACCCATTCAACATTTCTGCAAACCACGG
Organism: Anoplopoma fimbria; assembly: GCF_027596085.1. NCBI lineage: Eukaryota > Metazoa > Chordata > Actinopteri > Perciformes > Anoplopomatidae > Anoplopoma > Anoplopoma fimbria. The sequence goes on along the minus strand of NC_072464.1, from coordinate 22,684,866 downwards.
ATACGTTGAATGCCGACATTTCTGAAGCAAACATATGTCTCGTAAATACGTTTCATATCAGCCTTGTATGATGCTTGTAGAAACAGGCAACGCCACAGGGTAAGAGTTGTGAAATGGTTGGTTAAGGTTAGAAAAAAGATCACGGTTTGTGTTTAGATAATTAGGAACAACTTAATGTAACAACATAACAACTTTCCTTAGCAGACTTTCTGCTACCTAACAAGCGTATGTACTAAATTTAATAAGCTTAAAGTCAACATTTCCCTTTTGTTTCACACAGGACATGAACAGCGGCCTCCTGGGTGAAAGTCCTGTGTTTGTTTGAGCCATTCCCCACATCTCCTACCCACTCTTAATGGACTTTCTTTCTTGTTAGACTCGTTATTGTATCTATAACTCTCCCTGCATCTTGCTAGTATCCCTAATTTGCAGAAAGGTACGATGCCAAAACGTTTTCCTGGCGATGTGGCTTGGTAATGGTTGCCGTGAGCATGTGTGGTTTGTTTAAAACGAGCAAAAAAAAATAGAAATGTTTGCCGGGTGGGATTATTACACTGTCTCAGGAGATAGATCAGCAACAAGAACATTGCTTTCTGTATGAAAAACACAAGAGATGAAAGAAAGCCCTGTTTATGTTTCTAATTGCTTTTTATTTAATTACATTTAATTAATGTTTCACAAAAATACTTTCTTTCTGTTGGCCTGTGTAAGTACTGCACATTTGTTCTCATTGAGTAGGTAGTTGTATAACATATAAAAAAAAAAGGCTTTTGAAGCAGTTTTAATTAATAAAAAGATTTTTATTTGAAAAAAGGTTTCATTAAAAGGTTGTTTTATAAAAGGTGTATGATTGAATTTATGCTCACTGAAAATAAGGTGTAATTACATGCTGAATGACTTTAAAATAATTCAGTATTTTTTTTATTAAGGAAATTAAATAAAGAGGTTTGGTTTCACTGCCACAAAAGGGGAATAAATGAGAAAATAACAACAAAACAGTCTGTATCGGCCAAATTGCATCAGCTCAGAATTTAATAAATCCATTCCTTACTAGATAGTAACATTTCCTAAAAATTCCAGTTCCAAGCTGACTTTGGACAATGATCGTTTTAGAAATTAAACTAAATTTCGAGATCTGTTATTTAAGATTTACATGAGCAGTAGCTTAGTGTTAAGTGCAACAGACAGAGCTGGGTGAGATTTTGGTCTTTTAATGTGTTAAGCAAATACTAATAATACCTTCCTTATCCTTTAATATTAGACTCCACAAATGTGCTGAAATACATTTTGATTGCGGCTTGGAGTCAGTGTGCAGCCGCTGCTTTCTTTGTTTTTTATCACCTACGATCAGTGATAACCTCTGGTGGGCCACACACCCAAGTGTCACTGTGACACTTCTCTGACAAACACACACACAAACACACACACACACACACACACACACACACACACACACACACACAAAAACAAAAAACGTCGTCTAGCACTTCTGTGTTTGAAACTGAAAGCTCCTCATATCAGCTGGTGTGCTTATGATTTCAAAAGGAGATTACGCGTTCCCTCTCGGCTGTCAGTTGCGTGCATGTGTTCATGTGCATGCATTCAGACGCCCGCCTGGCTTCATCTGGCCGTAAGATTCAAGTCCCTGAGCCTCGCCTGGAGGTCGCGAGTCAGCTTCAGAGGATTTTCAGTTATCCCGCAGGCCAAGGAGCAGATTTGCAGGCAAATCATCCTCCATCCATAAGTCTCTCTGACTGACAGCCGGGCATTTGGCTCAAGACCGAATCAGTAAACAACAACGGGGTCTGTAAGACGAACATTTTTTGCACATGGGGGAAGCTTTGAATGCACAAACACACAGCACCTCACATCAGCCGTCAGCTGTGAGGAGCATGTAGCCCGTTCTAACCACCATCTCGCTAAAGGTCATCTCCTCTAATCATGGTGTGATTAGAGGAGGAAGTCAGGTGACGTAGAAAAATGAGCAATCAAGTCTTTGTTGGCAGGAGGACCGGTAGGATGGATGGGTCCAGAAAACACCCAGACTTTCACCCAGAAGACCAAGTCCTGCATGGAACCAAAAAGTCCATGTTGCCTTATTTTAAGTTACGTAACTTTTACGCTGCTTTCGTAACTAAGCCAAGGCAGATACATTATGCAGCGTTGTCTTACACTAAGTTACATTTTACGTCACGTACATAACATACATAACCTAGCCTTTTACTACGTTAACATAACTTCGATAGGAAAGTCATTTCGCATACTTAACCAATTTATGTATCGTTTTGTTACATAAAGTAACGCTATTACATCAAGTACGTAAAATACGTAGCATAGTCTCTTACTACATTAACATATCTTTAATACGTAACGTAACCTCTTACTACGTCACATAACTGAGGCTGCTTCACTACAAATAAAAACATACTTATTTTAACCCAAACTACGATATTGTCCTAAACCTAACCATAAAGTGCTGTTGCCTAAACTGAACTTGTTAGTTGCTTCCTATGAAAACTGAGGTTTATTTTGAAAAGACACTACTCATGCTGACCAAGCTGTAGTATTTGAAGAGTTGGAAGTGAGAATGTATTGTGTCTTACCATCAAAATGATTTAGTTTTGCCTTCTTTAAGCTTTCAAGGTCTCTTTGTTGTCTACAGTCATGTAAAGGGTTGAATGAATGAAGGACCAAAGCATCAGTCAAGGCTTTCCTCAGCTCCTCTAGCACAGCTGCACTGTGCTAGAAAAGGACGAGTGGATGTAGATTAAAAAGAAGATAGGAAGTGTGAGAGTTATCCTTAAGGGATCAAAAGTGGGACTCTGGGAGACTTTTGACAGATTACGCGAGTGCTGTGCTTGCATAATGACCCCCCCATCGGTTTCCGGCAGAGCTGTGTTAAGATGGCATGCCGCTGTTCTCATTCCCCCAATGAACATCTGCATCTGCAGCTCAGCCATAATTTGAGTCTTGGACTAAACAGCTTGATCCACTTTAGTCACACTTGAAATCAGGATTAGAGAAATCTCTTGGCAAGCGATCTGAGAGCAGCCAAATCAGGTCAGTCGAAATTTCGGTGGGACGCCCAAAAGGAGAAGGAACCCATGCTGTCGGCTCCGCTGTGCTCTTGTCTAGCAGATGGATGGCCAATTGCCACTCCAGATGTGCTCCGAATCCATCTGAACTCGGAGCAAAGTAGTATCAAAAAAAATAAAAAAAGGCCCCTCGCACTCAGAGGAGTAAACCGCACACTGATGGAGAGAGTACGGGGATAATTGTAATCAGGCCGGTGCCAGTTTTCATTACGCTCCCTGATACAGGCCTTAATGCAGCTCTGCACTCAAGTGAAGCCAACCACACGAGAGGCTGTTTGTTGTTCAACTCGCTGCTCTTATTGTGGCGGGGCAGGGCTCAGATCAGTGCTAGATGAGACTGGCAGGTTTATATCACTAGACTCCTAATCTGTTCCCGCCTGTTGGACGTGATGTAATCTCACACTGTGGGATTAAAAAAAGGAACACACACGTACACAAAAGAGAGCCGAGGACTTTTCTGTGCTATTTCCAAGGGTCACTGCATGGGTTAATAGACTGTTTGAAGTATCTGAGGACTGGATAAGTGAGGCGGCCATGTTATTTTCCACCCCAGTTCTTGCTTTAAAACTCCAGCGACAGGTAAAGATGCACTTTGAACCAACATGTTTAACTCCTCGAGGATGTATTTTTTATTATGTCAGTCGGCTGAATAAATCCAAGCATGGCGAGCACTGAAAAAACCTTTCAGAACTGTTCTCCAAACAAGTCAGATTTCCATGTTAAAAGCACACACACACACACACACACACATCAACGTGTTGTTTATGCCCTCTGTGTTTTTCCTTCACAGATAATTGCAATGGTCCTCTGGTGTCCACGCTGCCACAGGCCTCCTTTCAGAGCTCCTCTCAGTCCTCAGTCAGTTATGCTGCGCACAACGCCAAGCTCAACAGGAGAGATGGTGAGTACAACGGAGGCTTCATTATTTCTACATGCTTCAGAAACACACCGCCCTCCTGCTGCACCAGCAGTTACCAAAAAATAATAATAAAACGCTCATGTGAACCATTTTAATGGTTACATGGGCTGTTTTTTGAAAGCCACGAAAAAAGTAGGGATGAGGTGATAAGACTAGCCAGATGAATTCACCAGATGTTGCTGATCAGACGGGCGACGGTTTTACTGGACAATTATTATAAATATCAAATTGCTATTATTTTTGACTTTTGATGCAATTGCGAAAAGGATTTTCGATATGAGAGGGAATGAGAATTTTAACACAATTTATTCTCATTTTCATTAGAAATCACACTAAAATGATGTGAACCAAACAAAGATGTTTGTAGAATAAGATGTTTAGGTCAGGACATCTCTGCAGCACCGTTATATTTACACATTAACATATTTGGCCTTTATCAAATTGTGCCTTTTAAGATTTTGTTTGATTTTGCAGTCATGGTCCAAACTAAATGACACATTTCATAATAACGCTATACAAAGACAGGGGCAGTCATATGGCAAAGAAAGTGGTTTAATCCTTTGTATTAGAAAGACTGAAGGACAGAGCAGGATTTTTCAAAAAGAGGGTTTATTTACAGAAAAAAAAAACATTTACAAAATATGCAAAGAAGATCTGGGCCCATAAAAGGGGTCAACTGAACTGAATTTAACCCTGGCTATGATGACTTTACATAAACTGATTGGAACTGAACACAACAAAGAGGGAAACATATTCTGGCTTTTTGAAACAAAGAAAACAAAACAAAAGAACCAACAAACTCATATAGTCCAAAGAAATACATTCCCACACCCTCCCCGTGATGTGGCGGGTCCTTTGTACATTCTGACTGGCGCTTCCTGTATTTAAGAGCTCTGCTTCAGGGGCCACATCTTTTGCTCCTGTCAGACAAGACTTTACTCCGACAGCAGCATCCTCGGAACTGGAAACTCAAAGAAAGAGAAATCAGAATGACTTATGGCTTTGAGCATTGAAGACAAACTAAAGTGTGACGGTACAGAAATGAAATAAATACCCGAACTGCGAGTATGATGCATGAAACAACAACAGTGACATCATTTATATGTTTGCATGAGGTCAAAAGGTTGTGAGCTCCATTAGTCTCTGTCAGGCCCGCCAACAGAAATGGATTGGCCCCTAAAGAAGGTCTGAACTGTTGGGTAAGAAGACTTATCCCATATCATACCATTTTCCAGAGAAGGGGTTTTCATTATGAAACAGACTACATTTGACTACATCAACAATAAATGCTTTGTTTATTCTTGTTTTTCTAATAACTAAGGCCCCGATCTCTTGCTTTTGCTCTGCTGTTGGATGAGGAGGAAGAAAAAAATCTATATAGTTAATCGTATTTAAAAAAACGCTAATATAACCCATTTGTCTGCATTTTAAATTGTATGTTCCTACCACGACTACCGGCATCAAAACAGGAAGTCAGTGGTAAAGTAGTAAAGCCCGCCCTTTGATTGATTTGATTGGCTGCCTGGGCCAAGTGTGACATTTTAACTTTTATGTGTCTTAAAACTGAAAAATGCTTGTAAATGGTAAATGGACTTGTAGAGCACTTTTCTAGTCTTCCGACCAATCAATGTGCTTTAACACTACAAGGAACTTACCCATTCACACCCATTCATTCTTTGGGAGCCATTTTTGGGTTTAAGTGTCTTGCCCAAGGACACATTGATATGAACTAGAGGAGCCGGTGATCGAACCCATGCTCTTATCATTGGAAGACAACCTCTGGTCCACAGCCGCAAAACAATAGAAAACAATGGTCAATGCTGATTTTTTGGGTTCAAAATTCAATATCGTCATTATAACTTATATTTAGGAGGTACATAATCATTACTGGCATCCATGTCCCCCCCTTAGCATCTTGGCCCCCCCAAAAATGTCCCCTCTTTACCCCCTTGTGCTAACAAGACAACCTTTTTAAGATTGTACAAAGGTGATAAAATATCAGGTGTATTTGTAGAGGATATGAACAGAACATCTCCCGTTTCATTCATTCATTTCAGTTTCTCCACAGAGACATAGTGACAGACACACTTAATATTGTGAAGGTGAAGCTTGTGGAACAGAGGTAAACTCTTTGAGCTAGCAGCGCTCTGCTCTTCATGAGTTCTCCGGCCCGGCTGAACACATTTCAAAATGAATCAGCTATGTTTCTAAGAAGTGAGACGGCTGACCTCCACCGTGTCGGCTGGAGTGCAACCACCTTGAAGCCTTTTCAAATGCAAACCCTCCCTGTATTCACATCAGGACTTTATCCGTTTTATTAGCCTTAACCACAACGACCCACGTTTATTCTATCCATGTCCACAGTACCGATGTTTGACGGACTGCCCTCTGTCCTTATTTCCCCATCCCCCCCTTCAGGAGCAGGAGGCTGGTCTCCCATCGTGACCGAACAGGAGCCCTGGCTCCAGGTGGACCTCAGGGAGCAGATGGAGGTGACGGCTGTGGCCACGCAGGGACGTTTTGAAAGCTGGGACTGGGTCAGCAGTTACCTCCTGCTCTACAGCGACACGGGCCGGGCCTGGAAACAGTACAGGCATGAGGACGGCGTCGGGGTGAGTCTGCTGGATGTTTATTATTGGATTCATGACTTTTGATTAACCGTAGGTTTGCTGTTAAAGCTAGGGTTGGTAAAGTTGAGAAACTAGCAAGAATATGTTAGATTTAAAATATTTAAAAAACCCAGCCTGGTCTCACTAACTCTTTTCAGATGAAAGAAGTCAGCAATACTACATTTTTGCCAAAGGATATGATTGGACGGGCTTATTAGAGTGCTGCAACAGCCACAGATACCATATGTTTTTGATTAATTGATTGCGGTTGGGATAATTTCTACAAATATAACAAAAAATGTTTCTGAAGAACATTACCAAACCTCCCTATAACAACCGAATCCAAGGATATTTTTTTGCGTTTTTATTTTGCTTAATTCAACAATTCCGGCTGGAAATATTCTATATTTTTTTGGAATTGTGCTCATTTGCTTTAATTATGAGAGTTAGAATAGAAGATCACTACCACTCTCCTTTGTTTGCATGAAGTATGGAGCTACAGACGGGATTCAGTTATCCTAGCTTAGCACAAAGACGGGGAAAGCTAGCTTGGCTCTGTTCAAATATCACAAATACATTTTTTATATATATACGTACACAAACTCAAATGTAACAATGACAAGTTGCACTTTGGCAATTTGTGCTTTGGTCAAGTTCTAAAAATCAGGCCCGACCCTACATGAAACAGTATAGAAGTATTTCAAGCCTGAATTGAGCTGGAAATGCAGCAGTTTTGGGCCCAAGCCAGAAAAAAAGCCAGAATTTCCACACAGTAGAAGTAATAGAGAAATGAAAAATATACAAAATGTTACAGGCTAAAGTTAACTAAAATCTTTGATGCACTTTCTACTCCAGGATGTTCAGCAAAAAGCCCAAAAACTGTCATAAACCATTGCCATATATATATAAAATACAGCTTGTATAACACTTCTCCTCATTAATGACAATCACGAGTCAGGAGTCTGTTTGAAGCATCTAGTGTCAGAGACAGATCGTCAAACAGCAGTCAAAAAATCAACACTTTACTCAGATGTTGATATCCAAATTGTGCATAACAGCAGGTTTTTAATTACAGCATCACTATTCCTGCTGAAAGATTCCAGGCACAATTAAACACTGTCAGATCAAAGTGAAATGAAGATAACAAAGTAGCTACCTTCCTGCATATTGTTCCCGCATTAATTAATTGGGAGTCGGGACATGGATATGGTTTTCATGTCACCAAAAAACACTTTATTTTTTAAACAGCAGCGGAACAAACTGGAAACCCCCCCCAAAAAAAAAAAAACAAGGCGAAATTGGTGCAAACCAGACCAGATTTAAGCCTGGGTGAATTTTGAGAAATATTGGTCATGCTTGAGGTCACAGAATCAAAATCTCTAAGCCACACTAACAGTTTCTCCACTTCTTTTAATAGCCAATCAACTCCTTCATCTAGCTCCGTATTAACACACCGACATGAGAGTTGATGTTTACTGTCAACCTTGACAGTAAAGAATTACATTTACTTCTAAAACGAGAGATATCATCACTTTTCCACGCCCCGTCCTCTGGTGAGCTATTTACTGAAGACATTACAGGTCCGGGGTCAGATGACACATCCTCTCACTTTCTTTGACACTTCTCAAGGTGTGGGGAGTGTCTGGCGTCAACACAATAATTATACCTTTTTTTTTGTTCCCTCATGTAATGTCACAACGTGTTAAGCCAGTACTCAAGGTCTAAGAAAATAGCCTGATGTTGGCACATGTTATTAATCCTTTATTGTGTTTGTCCCAGTTATGTCAAAGGCGGCTGACAAGTTGTTAAATGTTTTTTTTATGAGAGTTTTTATAGTTGGCAGCCCAATTAGCAGAGCATGTCGCTGCGGCAACGAGGTCTCGTTTTCATTGTGTTGAATGGAACCAGCACAGATATGTGAGGGTGTACATTATGAATAGTGTCGTGTGTTATTTTAAAGTATTTATCTGCCTCCATATTTTATTTAAAAACTACTGGAAAATAGGTATTAGAGATGAAATAAGACATGATAAGACAGCTCTGTTTTTTCACCAAAAAGTAACATTTACCAACAAAAAACAAACTAAATAACAACCACATTCAAGATAAATATTTGCAAAAAAAAAAAGACGACGACAATGAATAAGCCAGACTAGAAAGAGTTAAGTAAAAAAATGTTTCAGCCTATATCATTAAGCCAGGATACGACTAAGAATAGTGTCAGGCATTAGGGAGTCAAGCTAATTTATGAGAGGGTTTAGCGTAGTTTGTGGTTGACGTAGTGAAGCTTGTGCGATGCTCGAATGCCAGAAAATGCCGTAATCACGTCCTGCGCGTGCACCTCTGAATTTTTTAACTTGGCGTGCGCTATCAGAGCTTTTCAGACATGACTGTCACAAAAAGTTCACTGATAAAAGCACTATTTACATGTCTAGGGATTTTACAAAGAAGGCAATTTTTTTTTTAGATGCTTTAAAAACAGGAAGTCTTAAAAAGTGTAGATTTGAGTAAGTATTTTGCAGCCAAATCAAATAGTTTACAATATATTCAACCTTTGTTTTTCTAAAATGCATTTAATACTTGACTTGTTTCTTTACAGGGCTTTTACAAAGGCAATAAAGCAGTCCATGAATATGAGATACGAGTTAACAGATTATTAGAGAATTATAATCCCTCTTCGTCATAGTAAAGGTTGGTTTCAGTCGTTGTCTTTTTGATTCTTCGCATTTAGTTTTGTTTGTACGCCCTCTGGTTTCTCGGAGAATGCTGCAACAAACAGCACGTTGAACATAAACGTCTTTGTACGCGCAAAGACCTCGCACTATCTGTAGTACGGTCTAAGTGTGAGCATCAACAAAGCTTAGGGTGTCTTGTAATTGGGCCCCAGGTAGTCTCACATTTTCCCTGAAAACGATGTGTGTTTCCTGGAAGCCTCTCAAGCTGTATCCCTGAGCCATGTTCACAAAGCCTTCTGTAGAGACAAGGAGAGCTTGTGGTCTTTAACGAGCTAGTTCAAACTCAGAAACAGGTTGAACCCCTTTAAAGTCAAGCCAGAATCCCTCTCCACAAGCTCTGTAAAACGTTCATCTTGTTGCACTGAATGTGTATTCATCCTCGGGCTGAAACAGTCCCTAACAAATACTCACGATTCAATTACGATTCACCTGTTAAAGATTTGAATACAAAACAATTAGTTATATTTCTACATCATTTTTTATCGATTACTACTTTATTAAAAGCAGTCAGATACATCTGAACTCCCCATTAAATTTAAAAAAAATCAGACTACAACAGCCTTTAATGTGAAAAGCTGCATCTTTCCAATGCTTGTATCTGTGCGAGCCACCATGATACATAAACATTACAAAACCCAAACATAAATCCTTCTGCAGTGCATTAAAAGTGTGTTGAAATCTACACATAGCAGCTCTAAGACCGGGCACTGAATGAATGCCTATAGCATTTTGCACTGAATGAATAAGCCTAGCAGCTAGCAGGCTTTTCCTCACTCACAGCTCTTATACTCTCACTTTGTTTAAATCACTGCATCTCCCAACAGAACAACACTGTGTTTGAATTTCAGCCTGAAAGCACCTTTTTTTTTTGCAGCTTAACATTTTTGAAACAGAGCAGAATAACATCATTGAATGTCGTCTCTCTGCTCTGAACACAGTGTGTGTGTATAAGCTCCGCCCCCAGTGAAACACAGAGATCAGAGGAGAGAAACAATGGAGACACTATATGAAAGCAAAAACTCAAATAAACGGGACTAACACTGAGCTGAAATGAAACAAAACTGTTCCGTCACTTCATCAATGATAAAACAGCAGCATCGCAATGCTTCTTAGCATTGAGAAAAATGTCAACACCTCTTAAAACCACAGTACTTTGCAGGAAACCTCCTCACCTTGATTTTAAAAAACAAGTCCACATCTACAATAAGGAAAAATATGTATTAGAGATTAATTAAAACATCATTACAAAGTTCAGTTTTTTCACTTGTTATTTTTTATTACACAAAAAAAGTAACATCTACAAACAAACACCCTAGTAAATAACACAAACACAAACATTACATTACATTACAGTCATTTAGCAGACGCTTTTATCCAAAGCGACTTACAGTCAGTAGTATATTACATATCATTCACCCATTCACACACTGATGACAGGCTACCATCAAGGTGCCACCATCAGACTCTAACTAACATTCATCATCCAGTCCACACCGATGGCAAGCCTTCAGGAGCAACTTGGGGTTAAGTGTCTTGCCCAAGGACACATCGACTGCCGAAGCCGGGTATTGAACCACCGACCCTCTGATTGGAGAACTACCTTGCTCTCCACTACGCCACAGCCGCCCCACACAAACACATTCAAAGCAAAATATTTGAAAAAAAAAACAACAATGAATGAACCAGATCATGAAGAGGTTAATAAAAAGAAGTTTCAGCCTATACAATTAGTACAACAATCAACTTCAACAGACATAATTTCAACAATTAATATTCCTCTTTTATTATGGAGGCATGAAATATGACAACTAACAGTAAACTTAAACACTTAAATCATGAGCAGAGCATTTTGTGGGCCCCTGGTGGGCCGGGGGCCTAAAGCAGCAGCTTAGTCTGCTAATGCCTCGTCCCAGATTTCATGTGCCATCTGGCGAACTTGTTGCATAATTATTTTGTCATTTTAGATATTTAACCAGAGATTAATTTGTCTTTGTAAACAAGAGCAAAGTATCATACCTCAATTTTGACTCAGTGCTAAAAATAACCTGAAATATATTTACAGAGTGAAGTTCACTGAGACGTTTGCTTGATTTGTTCCTTGTGTCGTTATTTATGAGAAAAATATTTTATGTAAAGATATTACCAACATGACCTGCAGCTGTCACCTTCTGTGTCCCGTTAGAGAGTGAGGGCTGTAAGTCTGACACATACTGAAATGAATAAAGCACTCAGCAGTGTATAATACCAGTCAACACATGCATCGTCCTCCAAAAACTTGGCGAGCATTAAGACCAGGCGTGACTGAGCTTTACATCGACGGATGTGAGTTTAATGCACGCTCACGAAGACAGTTTAAGCCTCCCATCTCTTCTCCGCTGCTCGTGTGAACTTGGATTTATAGTATCATTTATATAGTGCAGGATGAATGTCAGCCAATTAGTCTCTTATTCTGAAACTCACACTCGTAGCCGACTAACTACAGCGTTCACCAAGACCTTTGGCTGTGACTTACTCACATCCGTCTGGCATTTTAACAAGTGAAGCTCCAAGGTAACGGCTCGCTGCCAGAAACTGAACTGAGGGGGACTAATGAGAGAGCAGCAGCTGCTGATATGACTGCTAGCTCTCAGCCATTCTTAACTAACAGTGAGCCAGATTAGCTCCGCAGAAAAATGAGCTACATTAAATAAAAAAATGGCGATAAAGGTCGACAATCCTGCTGGCATGGTATGGAACAAACAAACCCTGATCCATAAGCTTTTTTCCTTCCAGTAGTCTGGCTTAAGATATGCAGTGATGGATAATATAATATAATATAATATAATATAATATAATATAATATAATATAATATAATATAATATAATATAATATAATATTGTTTTATTTTATATCATATATTATTATATCATATCATATCACATAACATAATGAAACACAACATAACATAAAATAACTATAATATAATTGCATATAATATAAAGTCATATCATATCATATAATATTACATTTAATTAAAGTAAATTATATGATATTATATGATATGAAAATATACTATATATATATAGCTATTTTCCTTAAGATGGCTTAAGATATGTATAACATAGTATAAATTTTATATTAAAAATCATAAAATATAATATATTATATATATATATATAAATGTATTCAGGAGAAAGTTCTTCTTAATAGATTAATAGATATTTTGTGTGCAGAATTGCCATTTTTGTGTTCTGGCTTTTTCAGATTGATTGTGGGCTAAATTCCTCCCCTCTCGAAAAAAAAAATCAGAGACACCAAAATCAATAGCAGCCATCCTCAGAGGACCATTAATATATAATATCAAATATGACGGTAAACTGAACCGTATCTATGGACGTATCTCGCTCTGCGTCAGAGTGTTCAAAGGACGTCTTCATTCTTGAGCTCAAACACTGAATGCAAATGAAATCACAAAACAACCTTTCCGTTAAAAAAAGTTTCCATAGTTTCTTTCTCTGTTTCTCGTTAATGATTCACTGTTTTCTTCCAGTAACGGTGTTGACATCGGCGTCCGTTCCTGCAAACAGCCGCGTGTCTGTGGGAGTGTAACGAGCTAAGCCTTATAGAGCACAAGAGGAACATGTGAAACGACACCATGCTTCTACAAGCTGATAATAACCTAATTAGCGAGAGCCAGGGGAGAAAATCTGTGGAAATAACTTACGTCAGTGGAAGCTTTTAGGAGGTGAACTGTGGGCTTTTATCGGCTCATGTGCTGAACAACTCTTGAATGTCTTTCCAAGTGTGAAAAAATAGGTTTTTTGCTCGATGGTACTTTTAGAGTTAACTCTTTAAAAATGGCAGAGCACCTGTTTTTAAATCCCGCTTTAACCTAATTCTCTGTAAAATATTACCAATCCACTCCATGGCGAGTGAGCTGGATGCTCTTTGCAAAAATATTCATAGGCGGGAAAAAGGAATGTGATCTAGCAGGGGGTTCCAGATTACCTTCATTATCCTTGAAAAGCCTGATTCAGAAAATCTATTTTTAATGCGGCTGTGAATAAACGTGTGAAACAGAATTCTGGTCTGTGAGGGGGGGGGGGAATTTGCACATTCATTTCCATGCTTGTTAGCTGTTCAGGTAGATGGGGATCTAACAAGGATTAGAATGAGTTCCCGTGATTGCTGATTTTATCTGAGTAATTGTATCTTGTATCATGATTGCGCTTGGAATATTATACAGCCTGATCACAGAGGAAATTCAAACAATCTTTTGCTCCTTATGTGTATAGAATTGGTGTTTGAATCCTGCTGACTTTGGAGATCTTGACCCTGACTTTTTACCTAGCGCCACCTTGAGGTTCACATTTGTGCAGATGTTCCTATCCTGATCCCCAGAGGATGAATCCTACTGTCGTTGATCATTGTTGTGACTTTATCTTGCCTATCATCACATCAATCATTCTTTTCCGACACCAAGATATCCATAGGCCTCAGCTGCATTTTGTGTTTTGAGCTAACTAGCATACGTTAGCATGCTAGCACCCCACAATAAGGGTGCTTTCATACCTGTAGATGGGTTCATTTTGTCCGGACAAAGGAGAAAAATAGTACTTGTTGCATTTTAGTAAAGAGAGTCAAATACAAGCACAAGAGTTCTAACAGCTTTTGACCCTTAATCAGGGAAAATACCAAAGCTGATGTCCATATGTTTTGATTTGCATAAATAGGCTATATCCATGGCCGTAGACAGATCATGATCATGATCACAGATGATGTGATTGCTAAAATCACATATTTGCTATTATAAAGTATTTTGGTTGGTTGGTTTGTTTTCACACCGCACACAAACCACATGGAAGCAGAACGAGACCCGTCTTTTCCAGCTCGCTCGCTCAAACCAACCGCACTAACCGGGTTAATGGACCTGAGTGTGTTTAACATAAACAAACAGGGTAGGTGTGAAAGCACCCTGAGATGTTAATTGGTCAACACCGTACCTGCCACAGTACACGTCAGCATGTTAACCGTGTCATTGTGAACATGTTGCCTGTAATGCTGCTTAACACAACTGGAGTCTACATGTCATTTCAAACGACTTTATATATTCCTTTTCTGAAGCCAACACAGAAACAAACAGCTACTACTAGAATGGACAAGGACAATGAATAACTAAAAGTGTATGTATAGTTTATGAAGATTTAAAGGTGAGTAATGTGGCTGATCATTTCAAACTATTCACCGTTACTCTCCACCAGCAGGATCAGGATTGAGCCCACTGGTAAAAACCCGGAAAAGCTCCAGAATCAGCACCATGGACAGCGCTCGCCATTCAAGTCCCAGCCAAACAGAAATAAGAGCGTCTTTCCCTTCTGTACTAGTGACTTATTCACAGTGAAACAGGATATTTGAGCAGTGTACAGTTACCAGAGAGATTCAAATTTGAATTATTTGCATTTGATGTACTGCTAAAAGTGTCAGGGCTTAGAGTTTAGAGCGGAAAGGAGCTAAAGAGGACAGTTGGCTCCACACCCGCACACACACACACACACACACACACACACACATACATACACACATACATACACACCTCCCTCACTTGTTGTTAGATCAGTAGGAGGACGAGGGGGAGATGAAAGGAAAAAATGTGTAACTTCTGTTTCACTGGGACACTGATCTCAGTGCTGCTAGTTTGTCTCTTGACAAAACTTTAACCAATATATCTCCTCTGCTACATGCTAATAAAGAGAAGACATATCTATTGTAAGGCTTGTAGATAATGGTAAGCTGACAGCTGGCTGGCAGACAGGTGGTCAAGGAATGCTGGAGCATTTCCACTGCAAGGTCACATACTTGTAGCTTTCGCACTATGTTGTTCCCTCAGGCTGTTTAACTGGCCGCTGACCTTTCGGAACGCACAGTATTCACCGCCGGCAGCAGGATTCATCCCCCAGTGAATTGATTAAAATAAACGTATGCATCTGTGCTGCGTGCAACACAAAGGAAAAGTGACACGAGGGAGCTCATCACTGGAGAGGAAGAGTAAAGAGCCTTAATGAATGTGGAGGGAGACTGTTCCACAGTGACAGAGGCATGAATAGAAATAATGAAGTCACGGAGGGGTTAGGATTGTTTATGTGGATAAGGACCCCACCTCTGGAAAAATCTCCTGCACCCTAAGGCTTTTATTCAGAGACTGTACTTCATCTCCCAGCTGAAACACACAGGATGTTCTGTTGCAATTATTTATTTATTTTCCAGAGAGGAAACAAAAACAAACGTCATGCTCAGGACGGCCTCCGTGGTGTTCTCGTGGTGGTATTGCCCTGGAATACTAATGACTCGCGCTGACGTGTGCGAGTGACGTTGTTAGCTAATGAATAGCTGGAATCACTGCAGCGCAGACTTAATCAGAGTTTGTTTGGTTCATTACATTTTCCAGACATTCAGCTGGGAGTTGAGTGGAAAGACGGGGTTAATGATTGTAACAAAAATAAGAAGAAATTAAGTTTCACAAGCTGTGGAGCAAACTTACATGGATGGATAACTGAACGTGCCTATTTAGCACAGGCAAGGACTCGAAAGGACCACAAAGAAACATCAAACGACTACAAAGAGATGCAAAACAACTACAAAGGGATGCAAAACAACTACAAAGGGATGCAAAACAACTACAAAGAGATGCAAAACAACTACAAAGGGATGCAAAACAACTACAAAGGGATGCAAAACAACTACAAAGGGATGCAAAACAACTACAAAGAGATGCAAAACAACTACAAAGGGATGCAAAACAACTACAAAGAGATAAACACAAATAGACAGACATCGACAAAAAAAGGGCAAAATGACCACAGACAAAAATTACAATAAAATACCAAAAAATAACAAAGAAGCACAAAAACTACAAAGACACAAAACCACACAAAAATACGTAAAGACTACAAAGAGACTCAAAATGATCATAAAGAAAAATAAAACGACTACAAAGGGACACTAAGAAGACTACAAAACGATCAAATAAACTATGGAGGGATGCATAACAACTATAGAAAGGGATGAAACAACTACAAGGAGACACAAAAAGTTTAAAAGGGAGCAAACAAAACAAAAATACCCATAAAAGACCAAAACAATAACAAAATTACACGAAACAATGTTAGAACGACTACAAAGAAAAAGAATGACCAGAAAAAGACAAAATCAACTACAAAGAAACAAAAAACAACTACAAAGAAACAAAAAACAACTACAAAGAAACGCAAAAACGACTACAAAAAGACCTCAAAAAGAGAAAAAAAGAATAGAAAAAGACACAAAAACGACTACAAAGAGACTAAAACCATTGAAAGTCGCATAATGACTAGAAAAAAACAACGATAAAGTCTGTGTGTCCCCCTAGGACTGGTGGTCGGCCCAGAGGCCCATCGTCTCAGAATCCCCCCCATTAATTCATTTACCATACAATAAACATCTACCTTGATTTTGCAATGACCCCCTACATGTTCTACTCACAGTTTTTGGTTATTTAAACTGAGAGATTGAAGTATTTCTCTTCTTGATCGCTGGTTCAAAGTGGGCGGGGTGTCAATGGAAAAAAAGATGAAATCATGTAATGGCTCGCGTGTTTATGTTGCCAGCACTGCCAGTGAAGTCACATCAAACCACAGAGTCCCGATCAGAGAAGATCAACCACATTCTGAGAGGCTTTTAGATTCTGAATCCGGAACAATCAAATATTCTTCTACCGCAGCATGAAGCCTGAAAGTAACAAGGCCATGCTCAGAGCTCTGTGTAAGAAGCCCAGTAGCATGCTTTCATCAGCCTTAACCCCCACCCCCTGATGGCCATATTAGAGTTTTGAATTGAAAGCATTTGGAAAACATGATGAAGAAAAAGTGCCGTGAAGATGCTTTGTTATTTTTATTTCATGGCCAATGTATTTTACCCTTAAAGTAAAACATTTACTCTGACTGAACGTATAAACCAAGGCGCCATTAGTTAATCCCTCCTGTGCAGAACGTGAATAAACTGTGCATGTGTAAATAAGCCGGTGCTCGTACGCGGGTTGCGGTTCAGCCACGAGGCTCTGCTCCATAAATGGCTCAAAATGGAGGAAGCGGTGGCATAAATCACAATAACAGCCTCAACAGGCGCGCTGTAGCCTTGATTATCTACCAAGTAGCAGCATCCCGGTGCATTTAATGATGCTTCTGCTTTGCGGCGGTCTGACAACAACGGACAGTCATGTGTGCCGCTGGTAATTGTGTCTCCGTTGTTGCAGAAAGCTGATATTATTGCCTTTTTTTCTTTTCTGACTGTGTTGAACTGTCTGAAAAAAACAGCCTGGAGCTCCAAGCATCAATGATGTATATTTGTGTTTCTATATAGCAGCAGCGCTTATTGATCGGATGTCACCTGCCCATAGCCAGTATCAGCTATGAGGAAGCTGGTAATCAGTCATTTGAGAGGAGAGGTTGTTTGTCTTGTTTTTTTGAACCCATCTTTTTCTCTCTCTCTCTCTCTCTCTCTCTCTCTCTCTCCTCATTGTTTATGTCCCCTGGCTTTGTGTGCTGCAGAGAGAAAGTTGAGGAGAGGTTGAAATGGAAAAAAGAAGAATGACATCTCACAATTGAAGTTTTTTTTTAAGCTCTGCAGGGAGAAAACACAACACCAGGGCCCTTATTGCCCCCGGCTGCCTCGGTGGTGAATTTTCCTCCTGCTCGCGTGGACCCTGCATGAACGGATATTCTCATATTTCCACACCACACGATGATTCTTATCCCTTTACATCAAATAGTATGTTCAAGGATAGGAAGAAGACATTGCCCTTGGCCTGGCCTTGTCAGCACTTCTTTTTGTTGTCTGTGCTATTCAAGGACTTCATTTTTTTTATTTTTCTGTTCTTATATTTCAAGTGTTCAGCTAAATAAACAGACTGGTAAAAAATATTACTATTCACTTTGTTTCAGAGGTCATTTTCTGGTTTCTCAGCGAAGCCACAATCAATCTCTGTCCCTCTCTGTGGTCCTGCAGAGATTTGTCGGGAATGTGAATTCGGAGGCCGTGGTCCAGAACAAGCTGTCCCACCCGGTCAGAACGCGCTTCCTGCGCTTCGTCCCTCTCGACTGGAACCCCAGCGGCTGGATGGGCCTCAGAGTGGAGGTGTACGGCTGCTCCTACAGTGAGTACCGCACTCTGAAAGCACTCAGTTCCACACATCCAAAAAAAAAACCCACACCTCTGTGCTTTACACCACCTAGAAGGATTCCTTCATTTAAGCTCCCGAAGCTACTCTCTCTTGATGGAAAGTAATGAGGGAGCTATTTTGTCTTCACTTAGTTTTAACACGCTGTTTGATACTCCAGGCAGCAGTGAAATGACTAATCAAGAACCCCGACAGCCAGGGTCTGAAACATATACACACAGGGACGATCGCCACGAAACAAATAAAACAAAGAGTTGAGCGGGGATCATTTTCTTGATGAATGTGGCGTCAAAATATGCCCGTGATTTGTAATTGAACTGCGATGACCTACAAAAACACAAGCTGGAGACAGATCAGGTCATTACTTTGCTTATACTGATACTGATGCTGTTTATGCTCTCCCTCATGCTAGCGGGCTAATTAAAACCAACATTTTAATTAGTTATCTCTTTGTCTCATGATATTAAATGGTGCTTGTGTTTAAAATTAAACAATTTAATTGAAAACATATCTTGATGTAGTAATGTAATTAATTAAACACTTATTATCTCAGCATAAAATGCTTATTTACTTTGGAGTCTGAATTATTGTTCTCTGGAAAAAGGTGTCCCACATAACGCAAATATTACAAATTAGATACTGATACCAGCATCAGAAATGCTTCTGATTTAGCCTAGATTGGGTATCGACTAGTATGTAAGTATATGCATCAATCTGATATCACATTATCATATCTTTAATCACCTTATTTATGCTACAGAGGAACAACAACACCACATGTCACTCACTACCTGATCGCTACTGCACATGTGCAAACAAGTACTAAACACCTGAAGATACTTCCCCTGATAATGCTACATTGTTACCATATTTTATTGTACATTTTCATATTTCTATTTTTAAATCAGGTCTTATACTTGCACTGTCTACTGTTAGTGTTACGCCACATTGCTTCTATGTGTAACGTAGAACCTATTCTGATCAACATATCCTTGTTTAAACCAGGAGAGCTAGTTAACGTTAGCTGTTAGCAGCACAGTCCTGTTTGACTGAATAACTGAGCTTACAGCTAACGTTAACGGAGGTTGCATTGAGTTCTATTATGATGCGTTCAAGCTCTCTTCCGTGAGTTAGCCAAAAGTAAATGATAATGTTATGATGATGTGTTCAAATCTTGCAAAATGTAGTTTCTGTTGTTTGAAGGAGATGTTTTTTAAGCAATATACAATAGATGTGAGAGGGAATTATGACCAAATTTCAAACACACTAGTATTGAATCAATACTCAATAACAATGAGAAAGTACTAAGTGTGACACACTCTGTCTAGCTTCAAGTACTGAAGCACGCGCCTGACAGAACAAGTAATCAATGTACGGTAGCTGGCATGTGCCAATCTTGGAACATTGTCACATTTGAAGCAGACAGGTGGAACAGGAACTTAAGAATGAACTCTTTATTCTCAAAGGAACACAAAGTAAATACACTAGGAAACTAAGGCAGGCAGGTCACAAGACAAATAAACTTACAAAGAACTCAAAGAACAGACAAGTAGCAATACCCGCGGTGCTAATCACTAGACGACGCACTGCTGGAGTGGGCAGGAAACGCTTTAATAAGTCCACAAGGATTGGAAACAAAAAGGCTGACGAGTCCAAACACTAAACAGGTGTACATGGAAGAAATGCAGGACACGGATAGGAAACTGGAAATATAAAAAGATACACACAAGGACAAACGGTGTAAATGTTTTAGGGTCGACATAGTCATAAATATTAATAGAGAACAACAACAACAACAACAATGACAACACTAATGAAGCCTTAAAAACAACTAAAAACATCAAAGGAGTCCAACAGAAGCAGACACTGCTGGTTAAAGTGCATTACATACCCCAAAGCATGTGATGCACTTAGAGGTTAGAGTTCGGCTGTTGGGGTTGTTTGAGAGCTTATCAAAAGTAATAGTCAGGGTAGATGGAGTTTGTGGAAACAGACAGGAGAACCAGCACGGGAGTAAAGCAATGTACTGCTGTGCACATATTTTAAACACTTAAAAAAAACATTATCAGTACGAGTCTACGCTATATTTAGAATATTTGCCAACTTCCCAGCTTCAACATGGTTCCGACGTTTTGGTTTTCACTTCTTCACGCTACCAACTTCCAGAGGGATCTGGGGCTCATGTAGGCCTTCACATCCAGATGTTAAGGTTTATTTCGTTGTCATTTACGTGGTGTATATATATATATATAGTAGTTTTTACAGAATGGAGTTGTTTGCCCCATGCAATCATTGGCTATTATTGGAGAAGATGGTGGGTGTTGATTTGTTAGTCCTCTTCCTTACACCTATGGTCTTCCAGGTATCCGATAACAGAATCATACCGTATGAGACCAGACAGGTTTAAAGTCGTTACCATTACAAGCAACACCAGGCAGATCTTTTTTCTGCCTTATGCGGCGACTGGATTTATATGGTCTGTTGAAATCCACCAAACTCCATTTTACCTGACAGAACACAGGACTTGCTGCTCTTCCACTGCCTTTATGGGTTAGTGTGTTGGTGTTATTGTGTGACTTTGGTGTTTAAAAAGGTTAGTCAAACAATAATACCAAATAACTAACCAACCAATCGAGGCTAGAAGTATGCTAGCAACTGTCTTGTGATGCAAGCTAAAATCAGTGTTTTTGACAAAGGAGTCTGGTGGCTCTGACGAGACGATCAGTTCCTCGTCAGAAAGGACTGCAAGGTCAAGCGATTACATTTTCTATATATAGTGTACACCAGTGCTTAATTTGTCAAGTGGGAGCTCCCGGAGCGCACAGGCACAGGCACACAGGCGCGCGCCTGTCTCCGTGGCATGACAACAAACATTCAATGACGGTGTGCACGCTCCTTTTCCGCAATAGGCTAGCCCAGATATTTTGAGTATCTCGTTTCATGGGAGAATTGAGAAATCACCATGACAGATATTAAAACCAGATATTAAAACGAAACAAACTTTAATTTATGTATTTAATTATTTGATTTTTCACACACAAATCCAGATCCAGCTGGCGGAGCGCACGTCAAGCTTCCGGAGCGCGCTCCCCCTTGCTCCCCCTCAAATTAAGCACTGGTGTACACTTAGATTGACATTGATTCTTTTAGGTTTCTAAAAAACGTCCACAGCAGTACATTGTTTTGCTCCTGTGCTGGTACTGTTTCTCCATAACTCTATTGTAGTAACACACTGATTATGAGGAAGTACTTCATACAAAACACCTAAACTCTCCCTTCAATGCCTTGCTCTAAGAATAGACTAACTTGAGTTATCAAATTCTGGAAAAGAACATAAATCAATTATTGTCCGAAAAAGATTTATTCATAAAAGATTACAGTGAGATAATTCCGTCCTTGTAATCGTAATGAGCTGCTTAAAACAAACTGGAACTCTGAGATCAAAAACAACAGTCCTCCTTTAAAACACATGTAATGAGGATTCACTGACACACCTCTCCCACGCATTGGGAGGCAGCACTAACTAGATGAGTCGCTAGATTAATGCGCCGTGAAACGCTGTCAGAATATCCCACAATAATCACTTTTATGATGCCCAAACACCTCACACGGTGTATGAATGTTGAATAAGCAGGAATAATAAAAAACCCAAGCCTGCCTCTCGTGCTCCTTGTTCCTCCATTAGTCTATATATTTTGTGGATTCATGCGTCTGCTTATAAAACCGCTGGAAAAATACCGACGGATTCACAATATATAACTGACGGGTGACTTATGTTACAGAAACCACTAATCTGCAGAGGCAGACGGAGAAAAAGGTCACATTGCCACGCGGCTCTTTTCTGCTGCATTATAATGTATGCAGGAGTGTGTCTGTGAAGAAGGATTATATAGAGGTGACAACAACAACGCCACCGATCTCAGATCTATTCATCGGGACTTGGAATCAATTGTACATGAATGATGGCAGTGACACAGGCAGAGTGTGAAGAGAGATTCTCACCATTATGACAAGTCTGGATACAATGCTCTGTTCCTTCCTACATCAGATCTCTGATCAAAAGAGCTGCATGTTTCTTTTAAAAATCTCCTGATTTAAAATTACATTTTTACAGTTATTTGGATTTTGTGCCTCTACTACATAAACACATTTGTAATTGTCTGATTGTTTCAATGCTGCTAATACTGGATGGATTATTGTGGTGTTGAGATGAATTTACTTTAATACATATTACTGCAGCCAGTGTTTGTGTTATGCTTTAAATTAAATGTAATTTCACTGGAAGACGGGCGGATATGGATTCCCAGAGAATCGTTACCACGGATACTAAATCTTGTTGCTCGCATCAATGGGATCAATACCTCAAAAAAAAAAAAGACTCCCTCTCATGTGAGATTAGATTCTGAACACGCTAATATGACACTCATTTGCTATTATCCATTTTGAATAGTGTTGTATTTTAACATGCATGTGATGAACAGTTAAGTAGTAAAATGAAATGGATATGTTTGGTAGATTATTTGGAAAATGAAGTAGACTGTAATTATTGCATTCAACACACAAATCGATGCAGACTAAATTATGAGAGCAATTTTCCAGTATTGACAGAAACTACATTTAAAAGAATTCTGGGTGACTTTTTTTATGACACCTTCGTATGTGATACATTATAAACTGTTTAATACTGTATATTATGACTTACAAGCTTCAGAATCATGATACTTTATAATTGCAGGTCACTCAATGAAGCTTTGGCTAGGATCATAGTGTAATAATACAAGTCCAATCTTTTTATAGTGCATTATAATGTGATAATAAGTCACTCTAAGCGGTCGTTGTAAAATAAAATAAAAAATCATGAAATCTGCAAGAAAAAAACAAAACATTGTAAAATGAGTTTACAATACAATAAACACTTTTATAATAATACATTATAATATTTTCATAACACAAAAAAGATCTGCTATAATGCATTTTATAGTTTTGAATTACTCTTAAGTAGTCCTTGTGTGCTTTAAGTAAAAGTAAAAATGTATTTAGTGTAATTTTAATTCATGTTGTGTGTTGTCCATATTTAATATATATATATATTATTATTTTTTTCATTTAACTTAAAGCAAACAACGGCCACTTAGAGTGACATATTATCAAACTATAATTCATTATAAAATATTAAAATGTATTGTTATTATACACTATGATCCTTGCAAAAAACTGTCAATAAATGAGCAGCTATTATAAAGTATTAGGATACTCGACCATATAAGTCTTTATAGAATGTGTTTCAATGTATTATGATTTTTCTCATGAAATAAAACTTTATTAAATTAAATACATATTCATGAGTGCTTATAACTACAATTATACCGTTCCAAAAACCACATTACGATTTGTATGTTTATTCTGCATTCTAGACATGTGAAGTGTTACCAAATAGAAAAATATAAGCATGTTGGACATTTTTCTTATCATATTTTTTAAATACAGTGTTCAATACTGATCTAAGAGCTGATGGGATTCTCTTTTAGAGTCCTATGTGGCAGACTTTGACGGCAGAAGCTCCTTGCTGTATCGGTTCAACCAGAAGTCCATGTCGACGGTGAAGGACGTGATCTCTCTGCGCTTCAAGAGCCATCAGGCTGAAGGTGTTTTGCTGCACGGAGAGGGGCAGAGAGGAGATTACATCACCCTGGAGCTCCACCGAGGAAGATTGGACCTCTACCTCAACTTAGGTGAACTGTGCTTTCCAAGCCTCTGCCTCTCCAAAAACCTATTTATTTTTCTTTTCTTTCCACAAGCATTTAGTGTCGTAGTTAGGACTGAGAGGTACTGCAGCAGAGTGCTGGTTGTCATTTGTACATCTTACCTCAGTTCTAGTGATGGAAAGATTTTTTCCAAAACAGTAGAAGGGCTAAAGATATTTCTTCAAGTTATGCCTTCAGACCTAAAGCAAATAAAGAAAACAAAAGATGTAGAGGTTTAATTAGCTTCAAGGCAGACTGCTGTTCTCCAAGCAAATGCATATACAGCAATATGAAAACGTGATCATAGGAATGGAGCACATTTGAACAGTTAAAACCAGCAAATGGTTGAGATTTGTGGGTAAAAAATGACTTTAAAAATTCACTTGAGTGGTTAAGGTAATAATTCATTATCTAAATTACCATTTAAGCTAGCTATGTATGTACGTATGTATGAAATATATAGAAATATATGATATATATAATAATAAATAAATACTATAATTATTATAGTATTTATTTATTATTATTTATTTATATATATATATTATATATAATTTTGTAATATTGTATGCATTTATTTATTATTTTACATATTTTTCCTGCCTGTCTATATGTATATAGTATTGTAGTATTTTAGTATTTATTTATTAGAATTTATATATATTATATATCATTTTGTAATATTGAATATATTAAATTATATATAAATATACATATAGCATTTATTTATTATTTTATATTTTTTTTATACATTTTTTCTGCCTGTCTGCCCCCACTCACAAGATTAAAATAGTACTACATATATATATATATATATATATATATATATATATATATATATATATATATATATATATATATTATATATATCATTTTGTAATATTACATTATATATAATATATATATATATATATAATTTATTTTTATTATATATTTTTTTCTGCCTGTCTGCCTCCACTTCCAAGGATAAAACATATGTTTATATATATATATGTCATATTTAAATGTTTTATTGCCTGCCTGCCCTCACACATACAGTCCAGACTCACCCTGTTGAAGATGTAAAGCCTCTCACTGCTTTCCTGCTGTTTCCTTTGTGCTTGTGCAGACGACAACAGGCTGAGGTTCAGCAGCGGCCGCGTTGCCGTCACCGTGGGCAGCCTGCTGGACGACCAGCAGTGGCACTCCGTTCACATAGAGCGCTTCAACAAGCAGGTCAACCTCACAGTCGACTCCCACACACAGCACTTCCACACCAAAGGAGAAGGACACTCACTGGAGGTGGACTACGAGGTGAGTCCACGGAATGATTCAGTTACACTGCAGCTTTGTAAACCTGAGTAAATATCTCGTAAGGAATTCATACAGTAATGCTCAGACAACCCTATCATTAATAACATAGTAATGAGCCTTCAAGCACTTTAGTAAACAGAGTCTATGTACTCACTGTAAACACTTGGGCTTGTTTTGAAATGACGTCTCCATAATGAATGATAGAAAAGAGAGAAATGTTGCAGAGATGAGTTATTTTTAATAAGGAATAACAAGAGTTTTCACAGCATTTAACCTGTTGTGATTGAATGCTTCGGAAACTTTATTATCAGTTATTCCAGAACATTAAAAACTTTTTTTGAAACCCTGTCTAAAGAGATTTTTGAGATATGCCCTTTTAGAGTTATTTAAACTCCATTAATTGTCTGGTCACTAAGCCCCTCCCCCGCTCAGTGATTGTCCAGTCACAGTTTAGCAACTAGGTATATAATTTATGCAGACATCAATTGCATATTGGACACTATTTTACAGGGTTTTTCCTTTAAATTGAATCAGAGTGAGATACTATTTTCAACCAAATTCAGGGAGCTAGCTAGTTCTTTAGCTGATACAATCGGCCGGGTAGCTAAGTTACGAATCCGGTTGTGGGAAAGGCATGACCCTACTCTGCCTGTGAATGACTGGTACTCATTACTGTCGTTGGTTGGATGTGGTTGGGTTCAGACATGAAGAGTGACATTGGTTGGGGTTGGTAGGATGGGTAATATCTCCAGAGAGGCAAGGGGTTGTTTTTCTGGGTTTTCTGCTTTAACCAGCAGATATCTGGACCAACGCTTCCACTTCTGTGCGCTGCCAGATGTTAAGAGTCCGATTAGCAACTTGAGATGCAAGACTGGAGATTGAAGCAGATTTCAAACCATAAAAAGCTACATCATCATCATCATCATACAATAGCAGATGGGTTCCCAGATTACATTTTTGGCTTTCTGCCTCTTTTACTCTCCAAACGACCTGTTCACCTGCGTTCAACCAAAGCCTGCTGAAAGGTGATTGGTCAATACTACTCAGACCACAAACGGAAACCAGAGCGCTTCCGATACCAAAATCTCATCGACAGGTTCTGCACGCATAGACTTTGTTTCTAGAGATAAGAGCTGATAAAATACTGTAGCGTCATTTCAGCCGTCACTGATGATTGCCGACTGGAAATCAGAAGCCAGCTGCTTTTTTTTCTTTCTGCCTCGTTCTAAAATCAAGATCCCATTGTTTAAAAAATGACTAAGAGTGTCTAACATTGATTCTGCAGCAGTTATTTTAAACTGCATTAGTGTCGTCTGAGAATGGAAGGCTAAGGTTCTAATCCTTATCAAATCACCTTCAAAGATTCAGTCTGAATTTGTACAGCTGGTGTTAAAATGCAGCATGCATATTTACTCCTGGATTGACCAACTGTATGAGAACACCTGGGCACTATTTGATAATGGGCATTAATCTGCTGCTATAACACCCTCCATTCTTCCGGGAAGACTTTCAAAAAGATTTTGGCTCCCTTTGGCTGCAGGGATTTGCTTCCATTCAGCCACACGAGCATTAGTGAGGTCCAACACTGATGCTGGGTGATGATGAGGTCTGGCTCACAGTCAAAAGTCCAAGTCCATCCCAAAGGTGTAATAGGCTCTGTGTAAGCCAGCCAAGTTCTTCCACTCAAAAATCAGTAAAAAACATTTTCATTTTGGACCACTCTTTGTGCATTGGGGGCTTTGTCAAGTTGCATTAAGGAAAACGTCTTTCCCAAACTGCTGTAGCATTAAGATGTCTCATTGTTGGAGCTAAAGGACATGAACAACAGCCCCAGATCAGAATACTGTATGCATAACAGTCGCTCTGCAGTGTATGTTTGGATCCAGTGAGTGGGTGTTGTTTTCTCACTTGCTGAATCACTAGCTCAGCTGTTCGTGCTGAAAAACTGGCGAGAATATGTGTGTGCGTGTATTTTGAGACTGTGATAGTTTAACATATAATGAAATACTAAACGGAATGGGACTTTCAGATTATGTAAAAATTCTTTTTTTTGTTAAAATAGCATGAATACTTGAATTTTTTCTGTACTTGTTTATATTGGATCAATTTCTTCTTCTGGTGCTGAGAGGTCTACTTTTCTTTTTGTTTTCCCTTCATCAAAGCTGAGTTTTGGAGGCATCCCCCTGCCTGGTAAACCGGGCACCTTTTTGAGGAAGAACTTCCACGGCTGCATGGAAAACCTCTACTACAACGGGATCAATATCATAGACCTGGCAAAGAGACGCAAGCCTCAGATACACAGCGTGGTGAGTTGCATGGAGTTCAATCAATTACTAAAAGTACTGTGCAATGTGTCGAGTCTTTCTTGTCAATGTTTGTCCTGAAGATATCAATACTTTAGTTTTATGAAAATCTGTTCACACTGTTAATAAAGTGTGAACAGAAGGCGTGTATATACAATATATGCCAATATACGTATATATTGCATATTCAGTGTAATTCCATGGTTTAGTGGTGAAGTTCATTGAGCTACAGTGCAGACTGGAGTCCCTGCAAAGGTTGATGACCAGAGACAGCTGTCTGACTCAAACTAGATGGCTTCAGTATACGTATGTGAGAGTGTTTCTTCCATTAACTCAAGAGGTCATCTCTTTTCGGGCAGTGATTGATATATGTGATATAAATAGGTTTAGAATTAAATGGAAAATGTTGACAGTCTACCGTATGAATAAAAGAGACATACAGTATGCAGGGACATATTCAAATGCTGCTTGTGAGCTGTGAGTTTTGTGTATCTGCCCCGTCGATTGTATAGTATTAGCTTCGGCTGAGTGGGAGGAGCAGTCCGTCCTTTAACCTCGAGGTTGGCGGTTGGTTCATTGTCTCCTGCATGTCCTTGAGGGAACATCTGAACCGCTCTATAGCAGCCCACTGCTTCTAAATGCTTAGCATGGGTTAAATGCAGAGGTCAAATTTAGTGTATGTCTCTGTATGTGTATATATATGTGAATGTAATATAGTTAAAGCATTATTACCAAAGCTATTACAATTCATCCAATGGCCTTGACATCCAATAGATGGGCAGCATGGCCTAATACCCGAGGTTGCATTGAGTTACATTAAGATTGGTTCAACCTCACGCTGGCGCTAATGGAACAGTCAGAGGATCACCAAAGTCATTAGGATACATCCTCTTGGGACCATGAATGTCTGACAAAGATGTCGCGGCAGTTCGTCCAATAGCTATTGAGATATTTCTGTCTGGATTTAAATGGCAGACTGACTTTCTTCTCCTCGCTGAGTCACATTTTTCTCTCAAGGCATTCTGGTCAGAGAAATGGAAGGAGAGAATAATGGTAAAAACAATCATGACATCCATTGTGATCCTTACTACTATATCATTAAGTGTGCGAATGGATTCGTTTGAAGAGTCGAACCCCCCCCACCCCACCACCACCACCACCACCACCACTACACAAATCAGACAGGTCGGCCAAAGATCCACACGCCAAATCTCATCCGAGACACCCTCTGCCTTTAGAGTCTGATTGCTGCGTTAAAAGGCCTTCGCTGACAACAGAGGCAGTGAGGCTGTCACGATGGAAGCTGTAATGGAATTTCAATGGGACCATCTCCCTGAGGTTGATGGGAGAGAATCACATTGAGAGTCAAAGAGCTGTGATTGCTGTGTGCTGGCCTGCAGGCACCAGGACTAATGGGAGTCTGACCTTAGTGGATACCGCCAGCCTGTGTCTGAACGTACCTAACACAACCTTTGCTCTGCCCAGAATTACACTGAAATGTAAACTTTAATGGTTTTTATCTCGGAGGCTCAACCATGTTGGTTTGGAGCAAAATAAATGTCATGGATTCATCTTGGATCCAGGCTTTGTTCATAGTTCTGCTTGCTTTGGAGTTTAGACAACCTCTGAACCACTGGAACGGCACGCAGAGAAAATTAATCTTTATTTCATTCTTTAATTTGCTGGGAAGTGCTAAATTACATGAAAATTGTTTATAATTATTTTTTTCACGCTTTCATTTGCTCCAGTAGACAATCTTAAAAGAAAAGTTCGACATTTTGGGAAATGCGCTTTCTTGCCAAGACTTAGATGAGAAAATCTTTAACACTTTCATATCTGAATGGTAATTACGAAACTACAGCCAACAGCCTGCTAGCCTAGCTATCCTAGCTTAGGGTAAAGACAGGGAACAGGGGGTATCTTGACGCAGAAGTTTCACACTAACGTAAAACTACTTGTTTAGGGTTATAAAAAAGACCACAACGTAATCTGCTTTGCAGGCTTTCCCTTTTGCATTTCACTCATTTTTTAACTAGTTAACGTCTTAGTCCTCCTATGTTTGGTCATGTATTTTCCTTTACTCCTTCTTTTATGTTTGTGTTTATCCCTATGTCTTTCAAAAGTTTAATAAAATGTCACTCCCTCCCGACCTTAGAAGATCTTCTCGCTCTTAAGACTACGTCCACTGCAATGAGGATTTGAGAGTTAGTTTGAAGGTTTTCTGTGTCTCATACAGATGCCAAAGGGGGCTTTGTGTGTTCAAATATATAATCAGCCTAATAGCACCTCTAAAGCTCACTAAAAGGTTATATTTAGTTTGGGATACAACGTGCCAGCGAGCTTCAGATGTGCTGTTAGGCTGGATAATACCTAATGGAGAGGATTGAGGGAGGTATTGATCTTCTCTTTTTATCTCTTGGCAAGAAACAAATAAGCACATCTCTCTAAAGTGTCAAAGTATTCCTTTAATCATCATGTTTTAACAGACACCACAAAATCTGGCAGCTCTTTTAGATCATTATTTTTCATTTATATGTTCATCTTGGAAGGCCAAACTGCCGCTGATGATGGGTTGAGAATTGATGACAAATAATTCGACTGCTTGAAGGTTACATTTAATTAGTTTTGGTGGGGTTTCGCTCATGATTCTTTATTAAAACCATCTGTTCCCTTTTGTTGTTTCTATCAACATGACATTTACTTGCAGACATGTCACATTGAGCCTCCCGCGAGACTAGCTTGCCCTAGCATGCAGCCGGGATAGTGGTGTAAGTCTGTGTCCTTGGGTCTCCTCGTCCTCCAGGGCAACGTGACCTTCTCGTGCTCGCCGCCCCAGCTGGTGGCCTGCACCTTCCTGAGCTCCAGCAGCAGCTTCCTGTCACTTCCGTCAGCGGCGTCTGCCACGGGGGGCTTCTCTGTTCGCTTCCAGTTCAGGACTTGGAACGCGGACGGGCTGCTGCTCTCCGTGCAGCTGAACCCGGAGCCCCACAGGCTGGAGCTGCAGATCAACAACAGCCGGCTGCAGATGACCCTCCACGGATCGGGACGAGCCAAATCAGAAGTCTCTGCTGGTGAGTTCACGGGAAAACACACATGAAAACATTGAACAGTGAATAGCAGTGTGTGTGAGGACAGACTTCACAAACGTCTCTGGAGAATAGATGTTGCCTTGTGCATAATTGTGGATTTGATAAGCTCCAAAGATCAGATCACTTTTAAACCACACAAGCAATCTTCAAAAATGTATGTTTGACAAATGAAAGGGTGAAGAATTTGCTGGTCAAATGTCACTGTGACCTCACATTACACGATTCTGACCATAATCCAAGAATTGATATGCTAATAATGATCATATCAAGCAGGACAAAACGATGCAGTGATGACATTTTGGACGGACATGGATGTAAAGAGGCGGTAATTCTAGTTTGGCTTAAAGGTGCCGTGTGTCATTGTTTTACCTCCAGTAGCGCTATGGAGGTGTTCCTAAAGTGGCCTCCCGTTATGTTTGTGTTGCACGCAAAAAAAACAACTTAGGATGGGTCAAGAAAAACGCCAAGATCTGCTGCAAAGAGCCAGCAGAGACAGGAAAGTAGAAAACTGCAAGCTAGTAAACACTGATGTAAACAATGCTGGATTTGAGATATATGCTTTGTAAATGTTTTATGACGAAGGAAATACACTCAACATGTTTGGTGAAACTGCAGGATACACATTCTTGGTTTTAGTGAGTAAAACATAGCTTTTGTTTGTTGACCGGAATATTTCAAAGGGCACCTTTAATCGAAACACTGACTCTGTTTCCTCCACCTGGCTGCTTGTTCATGTGCATCACTCTACTGAGACGGAACGCTCTCCTCACTTCTCTCTGTCTCCTCTGTCCTCCTGCCTGTGACCCTGAAATCGATCTCTTAGCTCCATGTTGAAAGAAATCTTAATTCCTAAAATGCATCTTGAGTAGAGAGGAGAGAGGAGGCACAGGCGCTTCATAGCAAAATTCAGTTTGGCACCTGTGACGTGTCAAAAAGGTGCAACAGATTCTGCATACGGCATGTGCTGAATTGAAAATAAATGTTCATGAAAACTGTTATGCTCATCTGACAGAGGTAAAAAACAAAACAACGAACATCTGCTCGGAGACGCTGCTTTAAAATGACGGCACCGTGGCAAAGCATGCTTCTGTCTGTTGCCTGGACTCAGGTGGGCGGGATTAGGACGCGAGGAGAGCAGGCGAGGAAAGGAATCAAGGACGTACAAACTGAGAAATGAGAGGAGAGCCGAGAGAGTAAAGAAAGACAGTGCCGCACTAATCCACGATGTGGAGAACGAACATGTCGGCTTGCGCAAGTAATTTCATCCGACTTACTTTTAACACCTTTGTCCTCAATAAACTCCAAAAAGAAAAAAGTTTATTTTCTTGGAATTACTTGGAGGGGGAGAAAAAAAAAAAGAATCGTTCAATCCTCTGTACGGGATTGCTTAGCAAATATAACACAGATAACCGTGATTGTTTGGGGAAGCCAGACTTTCAGCAGATGGTGGGCTGCAGGGAAATATAGATGGCGAAGACAACCTCAGCCAAGAGACAATATTCCCTTTTATATAATTTACCTCAAGCTGTATTTAATTACCAATCTGCACGGGGGACTAACAGCCTCTGAGCTGCAGCACACGAGGAGTCTGACCCGCAGTCGGCTTCTTATTTGCAATAACAACATGTAAGTAAAAGTTTCACTCCAAATTCATTCAGCACAGTGAAGAGTATGACATACAGGAATTGACTTCTCAGTAATGTGGGGGTATTTATCCATTTATTTTCACCAGGATTCCTTGTTTTTTCTTCCTCCTTGGCTGGATTTCTTTGGAGGTCACTGCTGAAATTATTATCGAGCAACAGCTCTGATAGCATCTCGGTTACAAATTTAGGGGGGGGGTCTCATCTAGCCACTCAGCACAGAGGTCCTGCAACATTTTAGGCGTGCTGAGAGAGATAAGCCCTGGGATGTAGCCAGTAAATGTGATTAAAACGCAGATTTATCCTGAGTGAATGTGCAGCATTAACCACAGACACGGGGGGTAACGTTCCTTAATTTCATTAGGGTTCCCAAAGTAGGGCGCATGCTACTTGGAGTAGCTGGAAATCTTCTCTATGATGGATGTGCTGAATTATAACGGAGCAGAGAGATCCAAGCAGAGGAAACTGGACTCACTGCGGGTCAATCTGTGTTGTTCCTGCGGTGCGTAGAGACCAGCTGGGTCAGTAAACAGCATGATGTGCAAGTCTACGGATGCTTTAAGTCAAAACGATGAACCTGTCGCTGCCACTCGGAGCTTCTGTAATGTGCAGAACTAACTACTTTTTCTTTTTTTCACCTGCAAAAGCTGTGTTCCAAACTCTGTTCACGCCACGAAAAAGAGCGAAATTGTGAATCTCAAAACTGAGTTTCATGGATTTCACAGCACCCTTCTCCCAGAGTGCAACAGCATCAGACACCTCACAGCAATGTCAAATGCCGCGCAAAAGAGGTGTGTCGGTTGCGATCATTAAACTGAGCTTCAGGGCTCGCAAAACTTTTCTGTGAATACCTTTAACATTTTTCTGAATTTACCCCCCCCCCCCCCCCCCTGTTCTTCTTTACAGTTTTATTGGAAACATCATGTCACCTTTTTTCCAGACAGTAAGAAAAGCTTGAGGAGAAATACAATTGGTCCTGTTTGATAAAGTGCTTGAGCGAAGTGCACAATGAGCGTTAATGTGGAACCAAAATCAATCTGAATTTTCCTCCCTTCAGCCCAATAAACCATTCTTGATTCATAATTTCATATGTTTATCTCACAGTCAAACCAGGAGGTTGGGAAACAACATCCAACACTGAGTCTCCGTTTCATTCACCACACTCTGCATCTACTGCCAGTTGCAGTTGTCGAGGACTTGAGGGCCGCTGCAGCCTTGTTCCTTTCTTGCAGTAATGACATGACGCTGTCACATGAAACTGTGTATTTGCTGGAGGCAGCAGCAGCGCCGGTGGAGCTCAGAGCTGTCATCTCAGAGAGAATAGGCAAATATTTTATTTTTTCCTCAGCAACAGGTTGCTGATGCGATTAAAAAAACATCAGATATGTGTCCTAGATAGGACGCTGACTCTTGGAGCTTGGCCAGCAGCAGATCATGAGATATATACATATATATATATATATATATATATATATATATATATATAGCTGAGACTGGAGGGGAGGGGAACTCCCACTGATACTCACCAGCAGTCCCTCACGGCTACACTGCTTATTCCATGAAACAGTCAATGGTGTGGAGAAAGAAATGCCAATGGCGCTCACAGTCTTCTGGGATAAAAGGTTTTCTGCCAGCGACAGGCATCACTGGATAGTGAGCGAGAATTCTCAAGTTTTCCCAAGAGCCTGGACGGATCAGATTTTAGACCAACCAAAATAACTCCCAGTGTGCATCACTGCATGACCGTCCCTTCCCCTCTGAGCTCCTAAAAAAACCACAGCGCAGCTCAATCGGGATGCTAATTTAGTCCGGCACTAACGGGTCGTCAATGGAGGCGTGGCTCAGTAATCTCCATTCACAATCACCTCTATCACTGTGTGCGTTCTCTCCTCTCAGAAGCTGCAGCTCCGTGAGATGAGCTGTCACTGTCAATTTGATAGAATCTCAAGATGAGTCGGCCAATTACTCGTCTCTTTGGGTTTTAGCAGATTATT
The DNA here is from genome assembly GCF_027596085.1 of Anoplopoma fimbria. Lineage (NCBI taxonomy): Eukaryota > Metazoa > Chordata > Actinopteri > Perciformes > Anoplopomatidae > Anoplopoma > Anoplopoma fimbria. Next base: position 22,650,251 of record NC_072464.1, on the reverse strand, counting down.
TTGAAAGACTGAATGGGTTTAAACTGATTTTTAGATTGATTAATTTTTACTCCCAGGTCAAAATATTATGTTAGAAGGTAACTTGGGTATTTTTCAAACATCTTTCCAATGTTTTTTTGTGTCTAAGTGACTAATGGTTCAGTATTAAAGGAGACAGCAGCAGCTAAACGGGCAATTTAATCACAGCAACTTTTCATCGTCAATGTACGTCCACTTAATGTTCTTATTTCTGCCACTGACAGTCTTCTTTTAAATATGCTGACAACATTATGGAAAGAACCCTAAAGAAAAATGAAACCTTTTTCTTTAACTTTTGATTGATCCCTTCTTGTTAATTTAAGCGGAGAAGTCTCTTTCGGAAATCTCGTTCCGAATTCTTCTTCCACATTGTGTAAATCAGCTGAATATTCAGTCATGACATTGAAAATCTTTAACAGAAACATAAGCTACACTTTGTGAACATCAACACAACTCACTCTTAAATCAGCTGCTCTCCTCTCTCCGATTCTCCTTCCCGTTTCCACCGCTGTATTCTGGCAGCAAGTCACATGACACAATAACAAACAGGCCCGATTAATTTTCCCCGGGAACTCCAAACTCAAAGATGGACCAATTAAAAAATTGCTATCCCCATTCGTGACTTGGGGACAAAAATATATGTGATAACAGGGTCCACGTCAAACAAATGCCCAAATAATGCCACTTTAAGCAAATTGTCAAAAAGCAAAGTTTTAACACAGTTAATTAACGCACAAAAATGCTGACAGTAGTTTTTCCATTCACACATTTACTTTCATCTGGCTGTGATTAAATATGCAGTAAGAACATTGTTGACAAGTGACAGCGTGGAGCAGTGGAGGGAGAGACTCTTGCTTTGAGGCTCCGAGTGATGGAGGAGGCTTGAAGCTCAGAGACCGTCTCTTGTGTCAGTGGAGTTGAAAACAATTTAGGAACTGTGCTGTTGGGGATTTGATTGCAGCTATTCCAAAATTAAAAGTGGATCTTGAACTAATCCCAAACACAGGTGGAATGAATATCCTGTGGCCATTGTAAGCGCTGCCCTTATAGCGCATGTAATGGTGTCTGCTGATGAAGCTCTACCACTATGACTATATCAACATCAGATGAACCAGAACGGAGAATGGGAGAAATTCTTTTCCAGCCTCAAGGTCTTCAGTGAAATGAACACAATATCTCTCTCTGAGTCGCGGGCGGTTAAACTGCCGTTTTTCACGGAGGCTTAATGTGAAATGTTGTTCTTCAGGTCACCGAGTCAACGATGGTCTGTGGCACTCTGTGAGTCTCAACACCAGGAATCAACAGATCACCCTGACTGTGGATTCTGAGCCGCCTAACACCATTGAACTGTGGGAACTACTGGAATCCAGAGGCAGCTTCAACTTTGGAGGTTTGTGGATTCTCACAGTGGGTTCTCAGGTGAATGGGGTAAAAATGTAACCTATAGATATCACCATGACCTCAGTTGATTACTTACATAAAGACAATTACTTTTTGTATTAAGAGTTTTGTGAAAATGTATGTTTAAATATGCAAATGATGCATTATCTTATTAAATATGTGCTAATTTGCATACAATTCAAGTAAAGAAATCTGAACATTTGATAAAGGCAGGTTCAAAATGCTTCTTTCATTTTGTCGCCATGTTAAAGTCAAAGGTTTTACTGAGGGAGCTTTGGATATCTCTTTGTATCACTATACTATCAACAGCAATACAAAAAAAACATTTTTATTTCTTATGAATAAAATGTTGTATAAATCAGGCTATGAATGATATATGAGAAAAACCCAAAGTAAAAACCTTCAGAATATAGAGAGAATGAAACTGTAAAGTTTGGTGTATGTAAGAGATACTGAAGTATGAGAAAAAACTAACAAATACATATCTCAATGAAACTTCCCCAGTTGATTACTTACATTAAGACAACTATTTTTTGTATTACAAGTTTTCTGAATTTGTATGTTTAAATATGCAAATTAAGCATTATGTAATGGTATCTTTTGGTCAATTCAGGAAAAATTTACAGACATAAATATACAAAGTAGTAAAATAAACAGCTAAATGTATCATTTTGGATGTTTTCTTTCCACTAGTCTGAAAGAAGACATTTAATGGAAGTAAAATCTCTAATTTGAGTAGAGCATGGAAGGTTCATAGTGCTGGTACAGTAATAGGCTGCATCGTGTGTCACTTCCCTCCAGGATGTCCCACAGCGGACTGTCAGAACCTGACTCCGGACTTCCAGGGATGTGTGCGGCTCATATTCATCAACAGCCAGCCAATGAACCTCAACCGTGTTCAGCAAGGATTGCTGGGAAATTATAACGAGCTCCAGTTTGACACGTGCAACATAAGAGACAGGTAAAGTAGTTTGGACTTCTTATTTATACTTTCATTTGGTGAGGCAGGAAGTTCTCACAGAGCTCTTACAGAAAACTTTCAATAGTCTGAATGTGTCAAACATAAAGAATCTGTAAAATATTATCCAAGCTGGCAGCAGAGACATATTCATGCCCACATTGTTAATTTGTAGATGGCAGTGTGTTGCTTGCAGAGCTGACTGAAAGTCACTGACATCTTGTCCTAGAAAGACAAACACGCTGACAAGATCATCCAATTAAATCGCAACAGAAACTCTGCAACACCTTTTCTGGCGGAGGACTATGCTAACAAGCCGCTCCCTGCTGTCCTGTGTGGCATCCCTCCCCATCCCTATCCCTCATTACCCTGCACAGCTGTGCGGCCCTGTGAATGGGAATGGCAGACCTACAAGCACCATGAATGTCTGTGCCTCCAAAACATAGCATAAGAGAGCGAGACAAACATGCAAACTGCAGTTTGTTTCCCTTGCGTTTGCCCCGAGGTGAATCTCTCCTTTGTCAAAGTACCTGCTTTCTAGTCCAGATTGTTCGCTGTCAGAAGATATGCAAACACAACAGTGCTGCCAGTCTGTTGAATCAGCGGGCGAAGGGATGCACTGTAGGAAATGACAGAACAATGGGATGAGACGTTTTCTTCTCCCGGGCCGAGACATAAATCTTTAGTGGTTCAATCTAAGACTTCACAAACGCCCCTTGGCAAAGGGTGTTGAGCGAAACAGCTGATGATCCTGTGGAGCGTTGGTGCGTGCGCATCCATAGACTGTGTATAAGAAGTGGACGTAGTTATCGTGACGTCACCCATTGGTTTGTGGACTGATGTTATGAAGCCTCGAGTTCAGCGATTTTGCCCGTCGCCATATTGTTTTTTTGTAACCAATGAACCAAAGTTACCATATTTGGAATGCGGAGGAGTGACGTAGAAACACGGTATACAGCTCTGGAAGCGGCAATGACCTATCAATCACAGTAGCCCCGCCCTAAAGCATCCCCTGCTTTATGGTCTGTTTGACTCTAAATGGAGCATCATTTACTAAATGAACATCATGCTGTATTGAAGAAGACTTGAAACTAGAGATTGAGACCATAAACTCATGTTTACAATGTTTACTGAGGGAATAAATCAAGAGAGAAGTAGAGTCATTTTCTCATAGACTTCTATACAACCAGAGGAGTCGCCCCCTGATGGACAGTAGAGAGAATGCAGGCATTGCATATATGCAAGACACTTCTGCATCGGATTCACTCCGCAGAACCTGAGGTTGCCGCCTGTATGGGGGAAAAAATTGATTCAGTAAAGACATCGAGCTCTTGCTGTTGCTCTGCTGTTGAATGAGGCACATAGTTCATCGTAATTATGAATTGCTAATATCAATGTCCGTTCCAACCACATCTACCAGCATCAAAACAGGAAGTCAGTGGTACAGTAGTAAAGCCCGCCTCTTACTGGATTTGATTGGCTGCCTCGGTCAAGTGTGACATCGACGAGCGATGGCATGGCGCGGAAAGTTGAAAGTATCGCGTGTATGATTATGTTTGATTGAAGAATCAAACGGTAATTGTGCGTTTGCTCGTCAGAACAGACACAAATCAGAGACGGTCATTTTAACTAACGAATAAAAGCTGAAATAAGGTCGGAGAGAAAGTAGAGTGAAAAGAAAATTCTAGCATAGAAAGTTTGTGATGTATTCTAGAAATGAAACAAGCCATGCATTATGCAGTAGATGTTTATACAGCAGCAACAAAGAAACTGCAGCGCTCAAATGAAATTGGTTGGTGGGTGGGATCACCCTACGCCGTGAAGTCGATGTCTTTTTCTGCATCCTGTCCTGTAATCTGTGTTGTGAGGACGTCACGCATGAGGCTGCTATCCTCAGCTTTGTGAATGTTAATCGCACTGATGTTGTCTTTCATTTTTATTCTCTCTCCGGCCGAATCAATGACCCCAGAGTACGAGAAAATTAACTTTTATCACAGTTAATCTCCTTTCTTCTTCTGTGCGTAATTAAACATTGTGACTCAATTTGGTGTCAGTGTGCACTTAGGTGTTGCTGGCTACTGTAACTCCACGGCCTGTGAATGCACAGCACACAACAGAAAATAGCATGATGGTAATTAAACCAACGGCTGCAACCTTATCCGTGTTGCGGCTGGCCCCGCTCGGCTGCAGTTAATAGGTGAGAGATGAAAGTGTATGAAATTATAGATGCACGCTCGAAAGGCTGGCAATTATGTGAAACTGAAGGAGGCTCGAGGAAGGGACTATTAATCAGAAGAGTGCGGTTTGAAATTTCTGTGAAGCGCTCATTGTGGTAAAATCCCATTAACAGGCATTCTAGTCTGAAGGTGACAGTGAGGCTTTTATTTTTAGAGAAACGCGGCGATCCGTCAGCTTTTTTCAAAATTCAAACAAGGGCACAGTATGAGACGCCATCATTTCACAGTCCTTTGGGATTTTTAAATGAAACATGAACAAACAGCAAATTAGTCTGAGTTCCTAAGCGTGCGCTCATAATTGCACACAAAAGAATAAAGAGAACGGTGAGATGAGGTCTCTCTTAACTGATAAATAAAAGATCAGGTTTGCAAACTCTAACAAAGGAAGTGGCTTTATTGGAGGCTGATACACGTTCCTGAGGGGTTTGTGTGATCTTTTGTTTTGGGTTTCTAATTTTTATGCGGCTCCTAATAGCTATATATTTGTAATGAAGACATCAAAATAATGGAAAATTGGCAAACTTTGAAGTTAAAAAAAGCACAAGTAGGAAACTAGAGCTCAGTAATTTGATTAATATACGAATAGGAAAATTGAGAAGCTGTTTTGATAATAAATTCTCTGGTTTCAGCTTTTTAAATGAGGTACTTTGCCTCGGTTTTATATTCTAATTAATTCAATATTCAACCGTTGGTTAGTAGTGGTGGATCTAACTCAGTACTACTTGAGTATTTCCTCAAGTACTGTATCATTTTAAGATACTTGTACTTTACTCCCATTTTATGCTACTTAATACTCTATGCTACACATTTATTTGACAACATTGGTTCCTTTACAGATTTAAAATATAAATCAACTCATATATGATGATGTTTTATTACTGATTAAGCTAGGCAGCAAAATATAAAATCAATCGTGGTCACTTGGGGAGTCTGGGAGAACCCAAAGACCCAGAAATGGTTTTTTTTAAATGGTACAATTATGTTTGAAAGGTGTAAATAAAAAAAATTAAAATATAATACTATTGATGAAAGAGTCCTAGTTCCCTTCTTATTGGACCAGAAACCAATGTAATCTATCCAACTAATAATTCACTTTCATTGGTAATCAGTCTTTCACCCGTTAGTTGAGCACTTCAGTGAACTGAATTCTTACAATCCTACATTATCTTGCTTGTTTAACGCCATGTCCACAGTCTGTGTGAGCATCGGCCTGTATGACAAATCAAATCCATTACACTGTATGACACTATCTGGATAGCAACTAGCTAACTACATAAGCGTATCATGCAAGGGGGACGAGATGTTCAACTAACGTCAAAGTCAATAAATGGTCCATATTAGGGGTGTCTGAAATTATATAAGATTCTTCCAAGCATAAATATGGGAAATGTGTTGTAATATTTATGATAACAGGTAAAAGATGAAAAAATGTTTTGTTTTAAAACCTCTTTTGAAAGGCGTCCAAGTCTTAATAAGTCATTCAAACCCTGGTGATGCTCACACATTAATGTATCACTAATTATAATCTAGTAATACAAAATATATTATTTTAAATGAGCCATTCTGCATAATGACTAGGTTGCTACTTTGAGTATATTTTTTCCAAATGCTTTTGTACTTGTTTAATATATTGAAGTATATACTATTAATATTTCTAATTAAGTAAAAGATCTGACTTCTTCCTCCAACACTGCTGGTAACACAGAACAAGCATTTACATTGTTAAATTTGTATTATTTGCTGACAAAACAATGAATGTATTAATCAAAAGACCTCCTGATATTTAACGGGTTGTATGAATCCCTTGTTTGTCCTTCAGATGCCTCCCTAACCTGTGTGAGCACGGCGGCCGCTGCTCTCAGACGTGGAGCTCGTTCTCCTGCGACTGTTCAGGAACAGGATACTCCGGAGCCACCTGTCACAACTGTAAGCACTTCTTTTGCACCTTGGTTTCTTATTCACCCTCGTCTCAAACCTGCTATTACGCCCTCTGTATATCTCAGGTCTGCTGAGCTGTGTCATTTGATTCAGCACACACACATCTGTACCTGTCGTGCTCATTGCGTTCTTCGATTTGTGCCACTGAGAGGCGGAGCAGAAACCTGACATGACCTCACAAACACTGCTGTTATTCTCACTTTGAAATTTCTGAGAATGTTTTTTTTTTTTTTTTTGTGCTATTTACTTAAAATAGCTTATGGCTTACTTTCTTCACTTCTACATGTAGGAATTTCTCCTTACGGGTGTCATCATTTTCAACGCTCTGCAGCATCTTCTTGACATTTGCTGTGGAGACGGCTTTTGGTAACTACGTGTGAACTTCCACTGCCCCAGAATCCTGATTTCCTGTTCATACGCAGGCAAACACGGTTCTCTTTGCATGTCTGAGGGAACATGACAGATGAGAGCGTCTGCTGGATTTCAAATAGGTTTTCAAATCAACAGTCAAAATGATCCCCACCCCACCAGAAAACACATTTAATCAACATTTTCCATCTTGAGCTCAAAGTTACATCTATAACTTGAGTATTTTAAACTGATTATTAAAAGATAGGTGTCTGTAGTAAGAGCGCTTCTTTGCATGTGAATTGTCGAGGGTAGTGTGTCTTACTTAGCTTTTCTAAAACCAAAACACTGCAAGAGCGTTGTTGTTTTTCTCCAAGCGTTAAAGACATAGTTTGGGTGTTATGAAGTTGGAAAGTTTCCGGATTGCTTCTGTCACAGTTGAGACACAATCCTGGTGACAAAATCTGTCCACAGAAATATAAAACACCTGGTGACTCACACACAGACTCACAAGGTGAAAACTATACCTGCGTCACCTGAGCCACTAAAAATCTGCATTATTCCAAATGTCTTTATGTCTTTGCTTTATTTAGAATATTTTCTAACAGGATACTGATCTGAAAGTGAAACTTCTTTATACTGTTTCTGTCAATGGAGCAAGGTGAAGTGGTGAAAATATTCTAAATATAGCGTAAACTCAAACTGTTATTGATCTTTGTCTAAAATGATTTTTGCTGCTGTCCAGGTCCACAGCAGTACCAAACCTTATTGGTTTGTAGTCATCGTAAAAAGCCTTTTTTTAAGCTTTGTACATTAAAATTGAAACATATCTGAAAAGATAAACAATAAAGCATGAATCTAAACAATGTATTTTCTAAGTAATAAGCAGCCAAACAGGTATGTGTGATAAAAAATCTGCTGCCCCCGGTTGTAATTTCAGCTAAAAAATCAAAGGCAGCCATCTTAAAATCAGAGGCCTGCTTTTGTCTTAACACTGTCTGAAATAAGGGACACCATGTTTAAAATAATACGAAGAATGTTGAGTTATAAATCCACCACTGCTTTATGTGCTTTGCCAGTTTAATGACTGATTCCAGATAAGCAATGAGAAAAAGTACATTTGGTTCATAAATCCTGTTCAAATCCATAACATTTTATAGATGCATGGTTTTAACCGGACCCTGAATGCACCTTATATAATAGATTCTGATCAGGCCCTTCAGTAGTCCTTTATATAACTGTAGTATCCATATAGTAGCAGTTGCTATGCCATAACCAGTTAGTACGAAAACAAAAACTTCTTAACAGTTTGTAAATAAAGATAGATTTTGTGCTTTCGGATGACTCAGCCAGCAGGAAGGTGTTGGAGCGTGGGCTGATTCCTGAAAGAATAACTGTCCCTGTTCTGCTTCTTCCAGCCATCTACGAGTCGTCCTGTGAGGCCTACAAGCTGATTGGCAGCTCCTCTGGCTTCTACTCCATTGATCCCGATGGGAGCGGTCCCCTGGGGCCCTCACAGGTATACTGCAACATGACAGGTAAGATCATTGTAATTCACTTGTCATCACCTTTACCCTTTTTGAGTTCCTCTGAGAACTGGCTGAAAGCTCAGTGTAAAGAGTCCAGTCACTTAGAGATTGCACTGCAATCGATCCATAGCGCCGCGGCAATCTGACAGTTTACGATCCAGTAAGAAATCATTACGGCCACTCAGGCCGGTCTCTGAGAGTCTACAGCAGATCTGTGGGGGAGTCAATTTTTAGCAAATGTCAATGTGGTTACACTGCAACATTTCTTTGGTTCGGTTGAAGGAACCCTGTTTGGGCTGGTGTTCTGGAAAAGGTGTGTCCATTGAACCCTGGAGCAGACCCTTTGATAAGCCCTGGGACCCCGAAGTGTCAGGGCCTCTCAAAGAGACTTGTACCAACCAGGAAGAGACTCAAAAATAACACAAAGACACATAAAACAGCTACAAAGTGACCAAAAGATATAGCTGCAAATGGACACAAAAAAACCCACAAAGAGGCACAAAGAAATTCACAATGACTACAAAAAGGGGCAGAACAACAACAAAGAGACACAAATTACTTCAAAGACACAAAAACAACTTCATAAAGATGCGAAACGGCTGCAAAGAGCCACAAAGAAAATCACAACGACGACAAAAAATAGGCAGAACAACCACAAAGTGACTAAAAATGATGGCAAAGAGACCAAAACAACTTCAAAGAGACGCAAAGAAACTCATAACGACTACAAAAAAAATGGGCAGAACAACCGTAAAGCCACACAAAATGAAGAGACACAATAAAGACTAATAAGATATGCAAAACAGCTGCAAAGAAACACTAAAAAAGACTCACAACGTTGAGGAACAGAGAGCAAAAAAACGCAAACAGAAAAAAATGATGGCAAAGAGGACAAAAAACAAAACAAAGACAGTCACGATGACTATAAAAAGGGGGCAAAACAACCCCAAAGAATGACGAAAAACAACTAACGAGGCTTAACAACGATGAAGCCTGCGTGTCATGCTCCTGTGTTGTGGAGGTGGTAGCATGTCGAGCATGTTTAGCTTGTCTGCAGGGGCTCATTGTCTCGTAATCTGCTCATGTGTCGACTGAATAACCGAAGGATCGGCTTCCGACTGATCTCTGATGCCGTTTGTTTGCTGCTGTTGTTTACGTTCCTCCTGATGCAAAACAAAGAAATGCGTCCCTGTGTTGCATAAAATTGAAAGCAAACAGATTAACTAATGTGTTTTTTTGTTTTTTTTAAATAGACAAATGATTTCATCATGATTTCAAAAGCATAACTATTAAATCCATCTGCTGATTGTGAACCGCTCTGGAAAGCGAGCCTTTAATCAATCCGTATAAGCCTCGTGTATGTTTGTATAAATATTTTGGTAACCACGGTAACATGTATGCCACTCAGCTTGTGAGCGGGGAGATTTCCATAAGGTCCATTAAATTGTAAGTGAGTAAATCTTTACGAGACGCCTCTTTTCCGTCCTGTCTCTATCTGTCATGATTGATAACATGCAGTCCATTTGCCGTCAAATAATACTTACAACGCTCAAATTTATTATATATTTATGCTTGAGCTGTTTGAGACAGCAGAGAACGTACAGTATATACACACATCAGAAGCATTAAAGTTCTGCGTGATTAAAGTGCTGTCAGTCATCAGAGTTCATCCTGTCTTTAACTAAAAGAGAAAAAGAGTTATAGTGCTATGATTACTTGTGCTTTTAAGGGTTCGCTGAAGTCATCCGTGACCAAGTTATGACTTCTTAAATTAAAAAAAAGTGTCACCCTTTAACAAGCTAGTCTAAACTAGTAGGCTCTAGAGTCTGCAATTTTCATTAGAGCGTTGGGTCATTAAAGTCAAAAGGGTTATTCCCTTTGGGAGCCCTAATCTGCTCAGTAAATTTCATGGCAGTCTGTCATTAAATTATGAGATTTTTTTTTGTGCCAGACTGACATTTTAAACTGAGGGTTGTGCTGTAGAAAAAATGACCAATTTAGAAATATATATTTCCCAATAAACTCCACTGAGATCTGCCCATTAGATTTGACCTGATTATGATGCATATGCCAGGCTTTTACCAAAACTATTCGACGATTCATCTGGAGACCATGAATATGCACATTTTTGCTCCGTCCGTCCACTTAAAATGTCTGACCTTGACTATACTGACTTGTTGCGAAGTTTGTCACTAGAGAGGTGTTTTCACATTCCTCGAATGAAGAATTTTGATGTGCACCTCATAATTAACCTTGTGTGCAAGCTATATTAAATCATCACACATTTTCTGTCTAATACGCAAATGCAGACACACATCGACATGGTAAACACAACCAGAGAACCCTGGAACCTCCAGCTCAGAGCAGACTTGTAATTTTCAGAGAGCTAGAGTTGAAGACTGGTGAAAGATTTACATTACATCACATTACAGTCATTTGGCAGACACTTTCTGACAGTAAATGACTCTACCATTTTTTGACAGTAAAAATGGTAGAGTGTGACGTTTGGGGAATCTAAACCAGAACCTGTAGCTTCCTTTGGCTATCTACCAAAATATTCCACTATAGGACTACATATTATTGTATGTTTCACACCCACTAACGTTGTGTCAGTTACTGCAGTAACAAGCTAACACACAACATAAACGAAAGAAAAGATGCTGATACGTCTGCAAGTAGCCGATTTGGATACACAAAGGACTACTTGTTGAGTCAAATATGTAGGGCTGAATCTCTCCAATGTTTCCTCTGAAGGAAAAAAAAGCTGCAAACAGACACAAAGAGACTCATGACTTCTACAAAAAGTGGCAAAACAACCACAAAGAGACTCAAAATGACAACTCAGAGACAAAAAGAGCAAAACAAACGCCAAAGAAAGAGAAAAAACAATAAAAAGAACAACAACTATAAAGTCTGTGTCTATTGCTCTTATGTAGGGGAGTTGTAATAAAAATAAAAATAAAACCTAGCATAAGCTGCGGTGGAGGGCAGGGAGAGGCCAGATCCAGAGTTTTCTACTTCTTAAGTGACAAAACAATGTTAAACAGAAGATGATTCACAAAAGAGGATTTGTATAAACATTGAAATCTGCCTGGAGGGGCAATTTTAAGAGCGAGGACTCAATAAAATCATTAGGAAACATGCACAAATATCCAAACTAAATGTCACAGTAATCAGTTTACAGTCCCATTTGACCTTTAATTATTTGCTGTATATAATTACTGTAGTGTAATTTGCCAGGCCTGTTGGATTTATGTCTCCGGTCTGAACCTTCCGTCGTATCGCCACCATCAGACCCGTTGCGTTCAGTGTGATCTTTCGGCGGCGAGGAACACAATGTGCTCTGCGTCACCTGAGCCATCACCGGAGAGACCTGACATTTGACGGACAGGCAGACGGACACGTCCCGATTCCGCGGCTCTCATGACATGTAGGACAAAACACATTGAGTTAAGTTTTGACACAGTGGAGACAGCATTCATCACCGGGCTGTCACAACTTCTTCGGCTACACTTTGTCCTTTGTGCAAGGTTAATGTAGTGGTGACGTTACAGAGGAGAGCCTCACTTCCTCCTCCTCCGCTGTCTGCTTCTGGCATTTCCGTGTGTTGCCGTCGTCTTCCCCCCTTCACAAAGCCGAATGGTTCAGCAGCAGATATGCCTCTGCTTGACCTCAATTAAGGAATCCATAAGAAATGTAAATAGCGCTAAACCTAACAACCTGATGTGAATAATCACAAAGTGGAGAGGGATTTTACTCTAAGGCTGAGTAAACATGAAATCCAGATAATGAAAGCTGAGCAGGGATGGTAATGGGATGGATTCCTCGTCTGATTTTATTGTGCAAACTCTTGACTCAAGTGTCTCGTACTGTATAAGCAGGAAATGCAGATTGTCAGCGATAATTTCTTCTGCTTGTGGAACTGAAAGGTTCCAAGTGCATTCATTATGTCACAGATTTGTGAGATGTCCCCACTAACATCGTTTTTAGAGCAAAACCCGCGTGAACTGTGGATCCAGGCTAACATATTTCTTTTTTTTGTTGTTGTTACTTTTTCAGAGGAGAAGGTGTGGACGGTGTTGGCGCACAACATCACGTCTCCAGTCACGGTGCTCGGCTCCTCCCTTCACAAGCCTTACATCATGACGTTCAACTACAGCGCCTCGGCCGAGCAGCTCCGCGCCGTCGTCACGCAGTCGGAGCAGTGCCAACAGGAAGTGGTTTACAACTGCAAGAAGTCCCGCCTCTTTAATACTAAAGGTCAGTGTCATGTTCTTATTGCTTGCAGTGAGCTTGAGCTGAGATTGTATAATTGTTTCTAGACAAATAAACTTTTGGATTGTGGGTGTGGCTGCATAAAAATATATGATAGTCTGGGTTAACTGGTGTTTTTTATATATATTTGCTATGAAGCGATATTGGAACAGTTAATGCAGAGACACAGGATTCAATCTGGATCCTTGAACGTCCATGACCGAGCAAAGTAACAAGGTCGTCAATCCGAACCTTGACCACATGTTGGCTGTGATGCACACTTTTGTATTTATCATGTCATAGAAGAAGGAAGAAGACGTTCTACTGTTGTCCTTTGCTTTTGCGAAACAGATTGGGATCTACAGATGAAGCCGGCGTAGTGGGTGTTCAGACTAAAAACAGCACTGCCTTTTTTATTTATTTATTTTAAATGCAAGGGCCTGCGTTGGTGGAAGCGTCTGGTGAGACATGAAATGCGATCCAGGAAGTCTACATGTAGTTTGAGTAACAGATCAATGCGCCTGAAGGCTTATCAGACGCCAATCCAGTCCACAGCGGTTTATAATACTATGAGGAAAGAGTTCTTCAGTAGAAATAATTGTTTTAGCAGGAATGTGTAATTGCTGGGGCTGTCAACAAATATTATCAATTCAAATACAAATATATTTGAGTTGTGAAAAAGATAATTTAATTCAACATTCAATTATGTAAAGTTATATTTCATTTAGAAAAAACGCAGCAGTTTCATGCTTAGTGCTGCTAAGACAATTCTTTTTTTATTCCAAACTTTCTGAGAATGTCTGTTTAAATATGCAAATGATTATCTTATTAACATACGTGCTAAATTGCATACATTTTCAGAACCGAAATCTGATCATTGGACAAAGCAAGGTTCAAAATACTTGTTTAATTTTAATGACATATTAGACTCAAAGGTTTTTACAGAGAGAATTGTGTATATATTTTTGTATCACTTCATAAATCAGAAAATACTTCCAACAACCATAACAAAAATGCCTTAGTAATAAAACGTTCCATATTCATTAGGGCTATGAATGGTAACTGGAAAAAGAAAATTGCAAAGCACAGTAAGTGCTTCTGAAGTGGAGATTTCTGGCTCAGAATCTGAGAAAACGGCCTTTAAAGATATGTTTTGTAAAATGACATACATTTTGAAGACACTACAGGTGAATCAGGTAAAAAAAGAACTAATAGATATCGCCATCAAACTTCACCAGTTGATCACTGACATTAGCTTTCTGAAATGTTATTAAATATGCAAATGAGGCATTTCCATTGCTAACTTTGGATGAATTTAGTAGAAATCTACATACGCAAATAGACAAAGTAGTAAAAAAACAAAACTTAATTGTGTATTTTGGTTGTTTTCTTTCCACTAGTCTGAAAGAAAACATGTGTTGGAAGCAATGTTTAGCCTGAAGCGTCTCCCTCTGAGTGAGCCTTGGCCGAAGTTGTCCCTGACTTCAGGGCTAACACCGTTCACTTCAGTCAGCAGGTTGGAAGTAAGACACAGGAGCTTGGCTCAGGGTGTTGAGGAGTAAATAAACTGCACTCACACTGCACTGCCATAAGCTTTAACGTCACTGATAACTTCACACTCACAGTCACAGTCACACAGTAACATTGAGTCATTCCCTAAAGGAGTCTGGTACTTGTTTGACACATTTTAGTCGAAAAAATGTATCTTAAAAATACATTTTCAAAATAAAATACCAGATGGTTTGGCTCTGGCTGGGGCTTGCAATAAATTGACAGAAACCACTTTATGTCTTTTATGGTATTGGTTTTGCCCTCTTTTGAACATAATGTGCAAAAAAATAGACATTCAAATAGTTTGAACCTATGCAATAATAAACAAACTTAATTTCTGGCCAGATTTGACAGCCCTATTGCTTGTGCATATTTTATTGGCCAAAGCAGCCAGATGATGTAGCATTGTATGTGCTGCAACTCTACATAATTACGCCGGAGGCTTTTGCATTGGAACCCCAACTGCATCGCTGGTTTCGAATAAATAAGGGTGCTGCTATTTTTTTCAGTACTCAAGTTGATCAGAACGTGACCTCAGTGAATAATTTGTTCTGTACTCTGCAGCATCGGGGACTGTTTGTTGTTACATTGTGAATTTAAAGTCAGGCGGCCTCTGCTTCGTCACATCGCGAGCTGCTGCGCCTGCAACACCCGAGCCTTCTGCTTCGCTCTCCTTGTTATATTTTCACAATAACCCGAGAGGTGGTCTCCAATCGTTTTTTGTTTTTTTTCTGTGTGTGTGTATGTGTGCATTCATCTTGAACTGCTTTGGCGCCTACGGTCTCCCCAAACATCCAAACATTTGCTCTTAAATCATGAAACATTCATGAAGTCCCAGATTCCCCATTCCCTCGGTGCCATGCGTGCGCAAACAAACAAGTCCATTATCACACCAGACATAAAAGAGAGACAGGACGCTGACGATTTTATAGCGCATGAACACTTTCAGAAAGACTCTGGATTTTTTGATGGTTGCCTTTGTTGTTTGAGCACAGAAGGTCATACGTCTCTTTAAGCTCTTCACTCTGCCGAGCGCTTAGACGCAAACAATATCACTTTTGATATCATACATACTTTAACAACACATTCACATTCATTATTGGACAAAAATACACTTAACACGCTAACTTAAGGGTAAACAACAACAGCAGCTGTTCAAAGCTGTCAACTGGATTTATAAATGCAGCCATTTTGCAAAGAGTTTAACTGTGTACCTTCTTTACTGTCAGTCTTGAATTGTGGTTCGATTTGCACTGTTTTTGCTCATTCTATACTTGTGATGAATTAAAGGGGACATATCATGTTCATTTTTAGGTTCATACTTATATTAAGGGTTTCTACTAGAACATGTTTACATGATTTCATGCATAAAAAACATGTTATTCTTCTTTTACTGTCCGTCGGAAATACACCTGTATTCACCCTCTGTCTGAAACGCTCCGTTTTAGTGCCTGTCTCTTTAAGAGCCCCTCCTGAAAAGCCCCTCCAGTTTGCTCTGTTTGGCTTGCGAGAAAAATATGGTGATCTAATGAGCTCGTATGTGACATAAGAAGGGGAGCCAAATCTGAATAGCTTTTTTTGAATCACATGTTTTCTGATCCAGGTAGCTTATCTTATTTTACAGTTTGTGGGTTGGTAGGAACTCCAGATTCCCAAATGTAAGTGCACAAGCACTGAAAAATGTTGTTCTTTTATGATATGTTCCTTCAAATTTGCTTAGAGGTAACCCTTTCTTGTTGTTTTCACATTCCTATTTGTATATTGTTCAGTGTTGCAGATCAATTTATTGAAGTTTATGTCTCGTTAAACATCTGTGCAAGAGACGAGCTCTCAGACCGATGTTGTCCAACCGGCAGCTGCTGACATGTGTCTTGTATTTTCGTAAATCAAATTTGTAGAACTTGTAGGAACGCGCTCTTAGTTGTTTGTTTTGATCAATTTTTAACGACATCTAGCTCTTGTGCAGTGTTTGAATGCCACCAGCAGAATCTCAATTTACTATTTGTGCGTGAAAAAATGTGTAATGGACTTTGCAGACTCTAGCAGCTGCTTGTGGGGGCTTTATGCTAGTGATCAGATCAGGCCGATCTATTCAATTCAATTCTATATACCGGAATTGTTATTCCTGTTTTGACAATTTGTTGCTGCATTTAAAAAAGTTTACACTTGAATTGTAATTCCTGTTTATTTTGAGATTTTTTTAAAAAGTTCCTGGCACATAACATGTCAGTAAACTTATATCTATCTATTTATTTGTTAATCTTTTTTTAGAAAGTTAGCAAGTTGAGCCTTATGTTGCCTTAAACATTAAATAAAAGTCCCAGTCTCCTCCACACAGTGAGACATACAGCCTATTAATTAAACCCTGGTATCGGATCGGTACTCGGTATCGGCTGATACCCAAAGCCAAGGTTTTGCTATCGAGTATGAAAAAGGACAGATCGATGCACCCCTGCTTCACACAGCAGTATGTCAAAATTTTGATTTCCATTATTCTCCGTAAACGTGCGAGTAAGATGCATTTCCTTTGCTTGCTGTGAACAAGTCCTGACAAAATCCATCCAATTTGAGGGGAGAGAGAGTGACACTCACTCCTCCTTCAGGAAGCATCGATTGTTGCCTTCTCTTATTTGTGTACCTGTTCAGTGTCTTAAGAACAAGAACAAGCAGCAGAATAAGGAGGTTAACTGATGCAGTGAGCACAGGGACAGGTGGTTTAAAGACAATAAAGAGTGTTATTTTTATTTATTATTTTTCAACCTTTGTAATGCAAATGTGTGTTTGCTGGCCAGCGCTGTTGTAGCCCTCTTTATTTATCCTGTCTCATCCGTTTCCCCGTCGTATATCACATCAGTAGCCCATCAGATCCTGTTTGGAGGAGAGTGAATTAATGGAGATGGGGCGTTCTCTGCTGCATCAGTCGAATATGACATGTGTATCTATACATATCAACTAATGCAGCTGTAATGCACGCCGGGTAGGACAAAGGCATCGTAGCATGTGACACTTGATTATGTATTGTGACATGTAGCTTAATGGGCTTTTCCGCGCTGGCACGCCTCATCTCAAATGCACGTTGTGTGACAGATGACTGAGGCTGGACCACTTAACCCGCTCGTGGAGGTAATGAATAATGCCTCTAATGTATGGCTCCCCCTCACTGACACACAGACTGTGTGGTAAAACAGCAGCAGAGAACCAAAACAAATGCATTTACATTAAGATGGCGCAGTGGATGGAAGCCTGTATACTGCGCTCTCTGGTGCTATTTCTGTTTTTGTTTATTTGTTTTGTTTCTTGCACTATTATCTCCATTACATTTTCATTGTTTTCGTGTTTTGTGCTCAAATACATATATTTTGCGTTTATATTTATGTGTACATAGCAGTTAAATGTTCATGATTACCTTTGTTTTTCTTTGTTGTGCATGTTTTTTTTGTTTATTTGTCTATTTATTTGTCTATTTCTGTGTATGTCTTCAAATTCCCTGCATGCATACACATACATGGCCAATAACGCTGATTCTGATTCTGATTTAGGCAATGAAGAAAAGTATAACCAATTTGGTTAAATTAGCAAAAAACATTTAACATTATTCAACAGGGACCATACAGATAAACACTGTCACATACAATTAAGCAATGCAACAGATGTAAAATATATTGAGTCATGTTCCTGGTTAGGCTTTTAAATCTAAAACAGCCAAGAGTTGATAAAATAAATACATGTCTGTGTACAGGTGTGTGTTTGTGCATTCTTATATAATATGTTGCATATTGCTCCAAAGCAAACAAGTAGAGAAAATGATGTGTGCTTGAAAACTTGATCTGTTAACTTATGGCCAAAGTGTTCTAATTATCAAAAATCTGTTTTTTATTTGTATTTAATTCCCTTCATTCCCACTTTTATTTGCTGTATTTTTATTATAAATATAACGGGTCACAGCTGGAGTACGCGTGCAGCAGGAGAAGGACGACTGGAATGCATGAAGGTCGAGGCAGACAGGGACAGTGAAATGATTTAATGTGAATAGCTTACAGGTGACATGCAACAAAAGCTCCGCACGGCAACGATGATGAACGGACAAAGGAAGTTCAGGACTGGTTTAAGCAGCGAGTGAGTGATGAGGGACTCGGGGAACAGGTGAGCAGGTGAATGAGCAGGAGGTCATGTGACTGCAGGGCTGATGAGGGGAGTTAGTACTGTAGAAAGGAAGTGGACGTAGAAGGGCTGGCAGATAATTCAATATGATCATTTATCGTCTTTCGATGGAATCATATCATTGTGACATCCTATATCCAGATATTGTGATACATAATTACGTAATCGAAATTGATAATAACATGCAAATACTAACTAAAATTTCTCTGAACTAATGTTCTTGTTTAAATGAGAAAATACGTTTCATCTCTCAAGTATTTGATTCACACAAGAATATACAAAACCATGGGTTTCCTTCATATAGTACATTTTTTTGTGACTTACCAGAAAACGTGCAATATCGTGACATATATGGTAATCGAGATATAAAAGATAATGGTCATATTGCCCGAGGACATCATCACTGTGACATCACCCATTTGTTTATGGACTGCTGTTTTGAAGCCCCGTTTTACGGTATTTCGGTCTTCGCCATCTTGGTTTTTTTGGAAACCAGAAGTGACACGAGAGGGTGGAGCTTAGTACAACCGAACGCTGAACCATTTGTTGGCGACCAAAATGTTACAATAAACTTAAATTATCTGAAAACATGCTGTGAATTGGTTAAAGTTGTAAGAGGAACTCAGTGTGTAGCCCCGCCCTAAAGCATCCCCTGCTTTATGGTCTGTTTGACTCTAAATGGAGCATCATTTACTAAATGAACATCATGCTGTATTGAAGAAGACTTGAAACTAGAGATTGAGACCATAAACTCATGTTTACAATGTTTACTGAGGGAATAAATCAAGAGAGAAGTAGAGTCATTTTCTCATAGACTTCTATACAACCAGAGGAGTCGCCCCCTGGTGGACAGGAGAGAGAATGCAGCTTTAAGACACTTCAGCATTGACTCCATTTTTCAAAATCAGAGGTTTCCGCCTGGTGTGACCAGATAGGCATAAAATAAAGTTTATGAATGAGGAAATCTGGTGAAACAGTCTGAGGTGGACAGATAGTGAGCGGCAGAAGTCTTTGAGGAAGATGTGCCTGAAGAGGAGGGACAAAATGTGACAATAATATCTCATATTATGGAAGCCTCTCTGCACGGCTGCCTCTGAT
Source organism: Anoplopoma fimbria (assembly GCF_027596085.1). NCBI lineage: Eukaryota > Metazoa > Chordata > Actinopteri > Perciformes > Anoplopomatidae > Anoplopoma > Anoplopoma fimbria. The sequence goes on along the minus strand of NC_072464.1, from coordinate 22,630,758 downwards.
TTCGGGCGCATACTTATCTATACATTTTTCACATGTGTTTTTTTTCAGTGCCCTTCCATATGTACTTTTTTTTTCTGCATATTGAGATAAAACCAGTGAACCGAAACAATGCAATCCTCCAAATATAACCCATGACCGTGACCTACTTGAGCTCCAGCTCCAGCTCCAGCTCTGGCAGGCAGCAGGCCGTTGCCGTGGTCACTGACGGTCCGCTGTGTGTCGTTACAGACGGCAGTCCTCTAACCTGGTGGCTGGACTGGGAGGGAGAGAAGAGGAGCTACTGGGGAGGCTTCCTGCCTGGAGTCCAGCAGTGCTCCTGCAGCCTGGAGGAGAACTGCATCGACATGAACTACTTCTGCAACTGTGACGCTGACACTGACGCATGGTAGTATTTTCTTGCTTTTTTTGCAAAATATATTTTATTTAGAGATGTTTTGTTTTATTTTTTCCACCTAGTTTAATTTATGATGTTTTTGTAGCTATATTGCTGCAGTAATGTGTATATTGCATTTTATAGCTGTGGTCGTCAATATTTAAGTGTTCCCTTATGCCATAAACACAGACCAATATAGGCAACATCTGCCTTTTTTAACCTTACTTATCTACATATTTACAAATAGCATGATATTTGAAGTGGGCACTTATACCAATTTTTTAATGGCACGTGGAGTTTTTTGGTCTAGAACATGGATTTTCTTGCCATGGAACTGGTTGAAAACTACACAGTTACTATTGTTTAGCTCACAGTCAAAATGATTTGACCATCCCTGGTCTAAAGATCATAATATTCAGGGATGAAATACTGTCATCTGAAAAGTAACTAAACCTTAGAGACAAATGTAGAGGAGTAAAAAGTACTATATGTACCTCTGAGATGTAGTACAGTAAAAAGTACTATATGTACCTCTGAGATGTAGTACAGTAAAAAGTACTATATGTACCTCTGAGATGTAGTGAATCAACACTTCTACAAAACCACAATAAATTAACGTTACAAACTTCATGAAGAGAGGATTTATGGATTTATTGCACAAGCGTTTCATTAAACCACATTAGTTCAGGTGTTCCTAAGGATCTAAGTGTACCACAGGAGATTTAAATATAAAGTTCCACATATGAATTAACAAACACGAGAAAGAAAAACGATCAAGACTACCAGAAAAAATATAATTAATACCAGTGAAGTCTTATCATCAATCTGTGGTTTATTCATGAACTACTGTACCAATCTCCATAGAAATACTTCTAATGATTAATTAATCAATTCATCCATTAAGCATTCAAAAAAATCAATTCAGAGAGAATATTCCTAAATCACTAGAACCACTCACAGAGCAGCAAGACTCTGCTCAGTGTGTTTTTCTGCTCGTCTTTCTACGCTCCATTCGCACAGATTCATTGCCAATTTCTTCCAACAATTTAATCTCCAGAATGATTAATTGCTGCTCATACATACAATCATGGTCAATCTAATAAGACTTTTTAAGCACTGAAGGAAAAAAGAAACAAAGGCTGCATTATAGTTTTGGAGTATTAGACGCTCTGAATGTCTCTGTTTGCCGTACGTTAATCCACTGCAAAGCTTCTCTCCATTCAGCTCAGTTTGCATATTTCCAGAGGCAGTTGTCTGCATTGTGATAGATTGCTCCCTTTTTAATGTGTTTACTCTGCGTTCTGCACTAATGCAGAAGAATGGATGCCTTTATCTGGACCTCCCAGAAAGGCATCTACCCCGAGGGCACTGTGTTGCTATTTATTTATTTCAGTTTTTTGTGTGTGTGTGTGTGTGCCACAGGGCTAATGACACAGGAATCCTCTCCTATAAAGACCACCTGCCAGTGAGCCAGATAGTGATTGGAGACACCAACCGGACGGGCTCGCAGGCCGTCTACCACATCGGCCCTCTGCGTTGTTATGGAGACAGTAGGTGATCACCTCAGTGTTGGAGCTACTGTGCCAGATTTTGGCTGCAGATGGAGGCCTTGATTCCCCGGGCTTAAGGGGGCTGATCAGAGGCAATCCAAGCTCAGATGATGCCCCTATGCCTCGTATGTTTATCCACGGATAGAGGGGTTCAAATTAATCTGTTCTGTTACAAGTCGGACAACTGGCTGTGTGGACTGTTACCTCATAAAACCGGATTCTCAAAAGTCCAGTTTTTTGCAGCCAGACAGGGATGCCAAACCGTGGTGAGACGCAGTGGGGAGGGTGGAGGCAGAGCTGGAACATGAAATAGTTTGTAGATATTCATTGCTCCGTGTCCCACAGTGAGCTCTGGACAAAGGGCAAGGGCATTTTTAGTAGCTCATCTGCAGTCAAATGAAGTCCAGACCCCCATGGTGTCATTTTAGATCCAAATGGAGTTACTAACTTTCCTAAAGACGTCAAATTTGTCTTCAGTTCTGAACAAGACAGCTTGAATATTTCCAGAAACAATATTGTGACCTTTTTGAAGTAATCTCCTTCTTACTGCTAAACAATTTCTCCACATTTCTGTTCATAAGCTGGACTATTATATAATGAATGTTTGAACATAAACTGTAAACAATATTTTTTTTAAATGCAAATAATTGTATGTCAAACCTGGGCTGCACAATTATCTGCCATCACAATTTTGGCTTCACACAATTTAATGAACATGATCGACTGTGATATTGACCTTTAAAATGTTTTTTTAAAGGTCAATATTGATCGAGATGTTTTGGCTTCTTTTTTTGGGAGTTGTCATGCCTACAGCGATAGACCATGATGCTCTTTACCAGAGTAGAAGAGTTTATACTGTATATTATGTTGTGTAAAAGAGAGCAGACAGGCAGGGCGCTTTATTTAAATGTGAAAGTGAAATAAACATATTTTATCCCTTAAATCAATTAATAATCATGACAAAGAATGGTAATCTCATTATTGTTTAAAATAATTGTGATTATCATTTTGGCCATAATTGTGCAGCCTTATGTCAAACACTGCTGACAGAAGAAATCGCTTTGGTCATTTTCATTTAGTTTCTAGACAATATTAGGCTACTACCTTGAAATGGTTATTTCTGGCTTTAAAGGTGCTTCATTTGATATTCAGAGCCAGTTTATTCCTTCCACACGTCTCTCAACATGGTGACAGCTGAGTCGGCAGCTAGAAGTTCACTCTGCTAACAGAGCTAGCAGAGTGAACCTGAAGGGGAACCAGAGATTGGCCGCTTCTCTTCAGCGTAGAGGCCGTCGTTGTGTAGAGCGTTATCCGCTGTAACTGCACAGTTACTGCACAAAGAAGAGAGAGAGAGTTACTTTATTCTCTGTTGAAATGACTCCTCTATATCTCTACATATAGTTTGCTGCTTGACTAATGCTCTGAATGTCGAATAGAGAACCTTTGATAACGATATTCTGGGATAAAGTCATTTATGTTATTTAACCCTGGTAATCACAGAACTCTCCGAACAAAAGTTCTGTGTTCTCCAATAAAACAGCTCATTAAAAAGCAGAAAAGGTTCAGCTTTTTAATAAGCTGACATACAAAGACATCATCTGAGACAACAGCAGTGTTTGTTGGTTAAAATGACTAAACTGTTGTCTATTTTGATCTCCTCCTGTGGAGCTCTTGCTATTCTGTAAATAACGGCGGAGATGAAAGAGTGTCCTGTTGTTTCAACATCACAAAACCTCTTTGGGAGGTCGAGACAGACTGCTGCTTGTGTGAATTCTAACCCTAGAGACCAGAGTTTCATTTCCAGACAACACTGGTAACACTGGTGACAGATCAGGTCATATTTCATTAACATTGCATTTTGTTGTTGCAAATGAAGGAAAAAAAATAGACAAATGAGTCTCCGTATTTGGTGTGCAGCCTTCTTCAGTCATGAACCTTCCAACCTCCACTTTACTCTCATCTCTCCTTTCCTTTCAGAGTCCCTGTGGAACGCGGCGTCTTTTTACCAGGAGTCCTCCTATCTCTACTTCCCCACCCTGCAGGCCGAGCTCGCCTCCGATATCTCCTTCTACTTCAAGACGAGCGCTCCTTCAGGGGTGTTTCTGGAGAACCAGGGCCTCAAGGACTTCATCAGAGTGGAGCTCAGCTGTGAGTCAACGTTCAGACTGGAATAGAGAAGTGGAGAAAAAAAGAAGCAACATTACAAGGACATGCACACAAAATGCACCAAAAAAAAATGAAAAATAGGAATAGCCATACATAAGAACACACACAAAAAGCTGTCAGCGATATTTATTTTCCTTCTCTCAGAGGGAAATGTTAGCTGTACTGTAGTTGACAGTTCAATTTCCCCGAGAAGCAGGCTGTCAGGTCTGCACTGTGTGATGTAGTCCTAATGACACAGTCAACAGCTACGTCAGGCTGTCACAGGAGACGTCAAAAGCATGTACTTACTACCCATGTAGAGAGGCTGGAATCCGTAATGAACACACCAGATGGGTGAAGATTCCCTTGTAGATTTACTGGAGGGGAAATAAAAGGACATACAATCAAGATATATTTATGCAACAGATTGACTTGTTTACACGAGGGGCGATAAAGAAATACGCCGTAGTTGTTAGGTTTTTATGATTGCATCAAACAATCCAGGGGACACGATCCTGTACGTCCTCAGCACAGGGTGAGTCTATTCATTACAAGGTGCTGCTGCTGCTGCTGCAAAAAAAAAGATTCAGAAAATTGTTGATTACAGTGAGTTTTGTTCAACAAACCTGAGGGAGGAGCTCTCAGGATATTTGGAGCCATTATGTATTGCCGCGGCGTCGGAGACGTTGTGAAATATTGACGAGCTGTCAGCTGAGCCCCCTCATAAATCTATTCAGGTCATCAAGTTTTCCCAGCAGCATTGTATCGCATTGCATCAGAAAAGGGAGGATAGAGAGGAGCATGAAACACCTCATATCACATTCAGGCTGACCTGGCTGTCGTATGTGTTTCTGCCTGTGCGTGTGCGTGCGTGTGTGCGTGATTCCCCACTGGCTGTCCAGCTCCCTCAGTGGTGACTTTCTCCTTTGATGTGGGAAACGGTCCAGCGGTCCTGTCCGTGAAGTCCCACCTCCCTCTGAATGACAGGCAGTGGCACTACGTGAGGGCAGAGCGCAACGTGAAGGAGGCCTCGCTGCAGGTCGACCAGCTCCCCCTCCGCTTCCTGGAGGCTCCGGCTGACGGACACCTCCGCTTACGGCTCAGCAGCCAGCTGTTTGTGGGTAGGCATAGCTGTCAGACTTCCAACATGCAGCCACCAGAGACTGGTTTATTTAAACCTGCATTAATTGCAGCAAGATGTAAACACAACCTTGATATATTATTGCCTTATGAAAAAGACGCCCAATACTCTCTGTTGCTGATCTCCTCCAACTCCTGAGGGAAATATCAGGCTCTTAAGCTGCTAAATGCTCCACTGAGTTCAGCAAGCAGGTCGCTAATGCTGTTTGTTGCTGGTAGTACTGGAGACTTTTACTGGAAACAGTGGCCTGCTGCTGGAAATTAGGGTTGGTCAGCATGTAAGCCAAAACAGGAAATCTGTGGCCAATTAAAAACCCCAAAACATGATCTGAAAGATAATAAAACGAGGAGATTCGGGTAATGATTGTGTTTGGGTTTATCAGCAAGAGCAATTAATTTCACATGTATCCCACTGTTTAAACAGAGAAGACTTATTGGTGCAGCTTGAAAAGGAACGGTTCAGATACCTTAACACTCAAATGCCATATGTGCTGATACAAAAAGTGAGTTTTTGGTCGTTGCACTAATTCCTCCTCTCCAAACTGACCTTGAAGTGATCCTTTCGTAGCACAACTGCCCTGTAAGAAAAGGGAGACAGAAGTCATAGTGCCTGTTTTGTGCCAAACTGCGTTCTGAAGTGCAGCTCATGTCAGCTTTTAACTGAACTTTGAAATGAATTTTTCTTTTGCACCAAGAAAATACTGTGTTTTTATTCCCCATCTCTTACAATAGTCGCAGTACAAAGGCATGTCTTCTCAGCTAAAATGGAGAGAAAAATTACAGCCAGGGAAACAGTAACTGCTTTGGAAAAAAAATACAAACCTGCCCTGTAAGCTGCTGTGAAGAAGTAATGTATTTTATTATTGTTTCATTATTGCTCTGGTTCGGGAGCACGGCTGCAGTCTTTCTCCTCTCACATTTCTCCAGCAACCCGACCCCCCCACCCACGACATTTTAATGTGTCTCCTTAATAATACACCAGCCCTCTGGAGGGGACAGACCCCATTTAAAAGAGTGTGTTCTCCTTTTTACTGTAGGCCTACAGTTCATGCACTTAATAGGTCATTTACTCTCCGAAATAATTCATCAGAGGAATGAAATGACAAATGGGAGCAAAACTACTCACTAATCTCAGAAGAACTTGTCATTAGGTGAAGATTTAATTGTTTTCATAAGACGGTGCAAAGGTGTTTTTTTTACGACGTTCTCTCAAAAGATCAACGTGCTTATGCCCGCTATTAAGGCTTTCCCTGCTATTTTAAAAGTGGTTACCAGTTTGGAAAAGTAGATGATGAATTACTAACATCTTTATAAAAATGAAGAGAAAAAAAATAGAAATACTATCTACAAGAACATACAACATATTCAGTGCACGTACAAATTACAACAATGTAATATTTCTCTTTATGGTGATCTAAATGTTCGTTATGGAAAACCAACCTTTGCGTAACCAGGCAGGTTAAGAAATAACATTGTAATAGTTCCACGTCTGTTGTATTTTAGACATGAATACATCCCAAGGTCATATGTTCCCAGGGTCCTTTCTTATGAGGGTCCTACGTTCCCAAATCATATGTTCCCAGGGTCCTTTCTTATGAGGGTCCTACGTTCCCAAATCATATGTCCCCAGGGTCCTATGTTCCCAGGGTTCTATGTTCCCAATGCCGTATATCCCAAGGTCCTATGTGCCTAGGATCTTATGTTCCAAGGGTCCTCTGTTCCCAGGGTCCTATATCCTAGGGTACTATGTTCCCAAGGACCTATGTTTCCCTGGTCCTGTATTCAAGGGTCCTAAGTTCCCAGAGACCTATGTTCCAAGAGTACTATATACTAGAGTTCTATGTCCCCAAGGTCATTAGTTCCCAGAGTCCTGTATTCAAGGGTCCTATGTTCCCACGGTCATATGTTCCAAGGGTCCTGTATCTCAGGTTCCTATGTTCCCAGGGTTCTATGTTCCCAATTCCGTATATCCCAAGGTCCTATGTGCCTAGGATCTTATGTTCCCAGGGTCCTATATCCTAGGGTACTATGTTCCCAAGGTCCTATGTTCCCATGGTCCTGTATTCAAGGGTCCTAAGTTCCCAGGGACCTATGTTCCAAGAGTCCTATATACTAGAGTTCTTTGTCCCCAAGGTCATATGTTCCACAGGGTCCTGTATTCAAGGATCCTAAGTTCCCAGGGACATATGATTTTCCAGGGACCAATGCTCACAGGGTCCTTTGTTCCCACGGTCCTTTGTTCCCAGGGTCTTGTGTTCCAAGGATCTTGTAACCCAGGCCCCTATGTTACCAAGGTCCTATATCCTAAGGTCATAAGTTCACAGAGTCCAATGTCCCCAAGGTCATATGTTTCCAGGGTCCTCATTGTCAGAGATTGGCAATGGCTATCTTTGCCGTTCGAATTGCAAAAGAACCAAGGAAGACAAGCATTTAAATTGCAGTTTTAATTATTAAAAATCCATTCAGCCACTGTGGAGAAAGAAAGCTTTCTTCTTCGCAATTTTGAGGGTGTAGGTTTCAAGGAGTACAACATCAGTAGGTTGTATATAGCAGGTGGGTGATTTCAACATATTGATCTAGCGAAACATACATTGAACATTTGACCCAAAGAAGAAATATAGCTGACCACATAAAACCCTTTGAAAGGTCTTGTTAATCCGTCATATTAAGAGGATATTGAGCTGGAGAACACAGGATCCTGCTGGAACATAGATACACTCTGGAAACGGAAGCTAGTAGCATTAATGGCACTAACCCAGACCACAATAAGACGTCTCTTTCAGATGGGGAGAAATGACCTGTGTTTGTCCCGAACCAACAGCAGGCAGCACAGACTCATAGAAAAGCCATATAGCCCTAAACAGTACCGCTAGTGGCATTAGCATGTATGATATCTCTCCTGGAGAAAGAAAATCGAAAGCCCCTCCCAATAGAAATGCGTCGTTTGCTCAATATTACATGCAGTACCATATGGAATCCCTGCTGTATACCATCAACATATACCACTAGACATCTGCCAGACAAAATCAAAACCTTGATTGAAGTATAATTTGTCAGCCTCCTGGGAGCATGAAAGAAAATGATACCCACCTGTTCGAATGGTTTGTTATGTTTTTCCTGGAGAAATTATTAGGCATAATAACAATGTGATACGTTTACATAAAAAGTCATTAGTCTCCCACCTCTATGAAGCATTAATTATCACCTGTCATGAACATTTGTTTTCTATGTGCATCTCACAGTGACGTTTATATTTAGTCTTAATGAGAACTCAACGCTCCAGTGCCTACAGAGATGCTCTAGACTGGAATTAAGCAACTGTTTGTTTTAAATCCTCATCAGCCTTAAAGGGAATAAAAACCATCAAAGATACATCTGAGCACATGCTGTTCTCCTCGCAGGCGGAACGGCATCCCAGCAGCGAGGCTTCCTGGGCTGCATCCGGACTCTGACGGTCAACGGCGTGGGCTTCGATCTGGAGGAGAGGGCCAGGATGACGCCGGGTGTGACCTCCGGATGTCCCGGCTACTGCAGCGGCTCCACCTCCCTCTGCCACAACAGAGGGAGGTGCATCGAGAAGAGCAACGGCTACGTGTGCGACTGCTCCCAGTCGGCGTACGGAGGAACCACCTGTAACCAAGGTGAGTCCTGATGATGGACAACTAAAGCTCCACACTTAATGTAATTAAAAAGGTTAATGTAGATTACAACAAATAAATAATCGATCATTGCCAAGGTTATTCCATTACGGCGCATCGATAAAAATGCAAGTGATGCGAGAGGTAATTAATACTTGTCCTGGCTCCAGACTCCAGGAACATTTAAAATGCATTAGACCAAATTATCTGCTGCGAGCACAGACGCCGACACAAGCGAAGCCCGCCAGAGCAGCAGGCTGAGCAGACAGATCATATATGTAGAGAGATATACTTTGAGGACGGAGAGTTAGAAAATCTGGCTGCAAAATGTGACGGACCACAATGCACTATTTACACTGTACCCTCTTGCTCTGTGTGTTGATTATGAAAGCGGCACCCAATGCCAGGATACAGTTAATCCGACTGCTGTTCAAAGATATTTTCTGCTTCATTACGACTTGGATCTCAACACGAATTGGCTGCGTTGTTGTGGTGCCTATCAGACGTGTCACCTGTAGGTTATAGACTCTCCCTTTGATCTGCGTCTTAAACTTTCAGGTGTATAAAGCAGCTCTGAGATAAGTGCTTTCAGATGTATCATAGCACGATGGCAGAATTTCTATGGCTTCTGAAGTTCTGACATAATGAAAGTGCTGCACTTTAAAAGCAAGGGTATGATTAAATGAACATTGCCTCTTTGCAAAACAAAATGTCACTTTTCTTTTCTGGCCTTTATTTAGTGTATAAATATATCAGAACGTTCACCAGCAATTATATGAAGCGGTTGCCTAGAGATGGGCTGCACGGTGGTGTAGTGGTTAGCACTGACGCCTCGGGTTCAGTTCCCGGGCTGGACAACCTTCTGTGAGGAGTTTGCATGTTCTCCCTGTGTCAGCGTGGGTTCTCTCCGGGTTCTCCGGCTTCCTCCCACAGTCCAAAGACATGCAGCTGAGGTGCATTGAAGACTCTAAATTGCCCGTAGGTGTGGATGTGAGTGTGAGTGGTTGTTTGTCTCTATATGTCAGCCCTGTGACAGACTGGAGACCTGACCAGGGTGAACCCTGCCTTCACCCATTGACAGCTGAGATCGGCTCCAGCACCCCTGTGACCCTTAACTGGATAAACAGGTTACGGAAGATGAATGAATGAATGAGTTGCCAAGAGATTATGAGTGGATGTGCTACTAGCAGAAACTGTGTTACTGCCAGGCAGCAACCTTGGGTTCTGAGAAGTGAAGCTAATGCGAAAGTGTCTTAAACCTGAATTATTTCTACTGTCCATCAGGGGGCGACTCCTCTGGTTGTATAGAAGTCTATGAGAAAATGACTCTACTTCTCTCTTGATTTATTCCCTCAGTAAACATTGTAAACATGAGTTTATGGTCTCAATCTCTAGTTTCAAGTCTTCTTCAATACAGCATGATGTTCATTTAGTAAATGATGCTCCATTTAGAGTCAAACAGACCATAAAGCAGGGGATGCTTTAGGGCGGTGCTACCTTGTGATTGACAGGTTGTTTCCACGGCGTTGGCCGGTTTGGGAGTTCTTTGTGTTTTGGTCTTACAACTTTAACCCTTTCACAGTGTGTTTTCACTTTAAGAAAGTTAATTGTAACATTTTGTGTGCCTTAAAATGTCTTATTCAGCGTTAAGTTGCACTTAGCACCACCGTCTTTTGTCACTCCTGCTTCTAAAAAACAAAAGATGGCAACAACCAAAATCCAAAACTCAAGGCTTCAAAACCAAAAGGCAATAGGGGTCGCCATGGTGATTTACTTCTTATTTTGGTACCACTGAGGCACTCGCATTGTAAATGTGTCCAGCAATGTCAAACAAGACAGGCTTCCATTCCTTCCGCACTCCTACTACTCCCTCTTTGATCTAGGAGCAATGTATTTGATTTTCAAGGTAACAAATTTTGGCTTTTCCACCCAACAAAACGTGGAATTTGGCACAAGCTGGCTTGTTAAGAGAGTTCTGTTGAGGTAAGAGTAGTTTCAGTCCCTGTGATTTGTTGACCAAATCATCGTCTTTTCTTTGATATAGTGTTATAATGTGCTTTGACGTTTCGCTTCCTATTTGCTTCATATTTTCCAATAAGCTCCATTTTTATATCCCTCCACCTAATTTGTGTTCCTGAAATCCTTTTTTGTTAAGATAACAGAAGTTTCATTTGTGCAGAAAATACCACGGAATACAATAACATGTACTGCTGCAGCTTCATTCTGCAAGATGGAATATAGGTACACAGTAAACATAGAGTAAATGCCCAGAGAGTTCTTGTGTACCTGCATATACACACCGCTGCATCTCTGAAAAAAGACATTGTTTTTGGACAGATTTTCATTCAAAACAGTGTCTTACCTCGAGCTGTATCCACTGGGCACAAATTCAATTTTTTACCCCACTTTTGATCGAGTTGTGTTGATTTTTCCAGCTAACACTCTTTTATATTTTGAGGGTGTAATGAACTTTGCAGCATCTGGAGGCTATGAGCTGGATTTCAGTCTTTTAATCTTGTTTTAAAAGATAGTTGTATAAGAGCTCCCCTAACCTTATTTTATTCCCTCTGTGTGTCCTGCAGAGGTGTCGGTGTCCTTCGACATGGAGTCCTCAGTGACCTACACCTTCCAGGAGCCCTTCTCGGTGATGCAGAACAGACGCTCCCAGGCCTCCAGTGTGTCCACAGAAAGCAGCAGCAGGGCCAGAGAGGACATGGCCTTCAGCTTTGTCACCGCCCAGAGGCCGGCCATGCTGCTCACTGTCAGCACCCTCAGCCAGCAATACATCGCTGTCATCCTGGCCAAGAACGGTACGTACAGGTTTCACATTCATCGGATAAAATAAAAAAAATTTAAAAAAGAGCTGCTACAGAGTCATAACTCACCACAATGACATATATAGTTATCTCCGCCAGGCACAAGCCTGTGGGGAGATCATGCGTTCAATTGTGTGTGTGTGTGTGTGTCTGTCCAAGGCTAATCTCTCATATAACTGGTCCCATGAAAATAACATTTTTTATGCTCATTTATGACTGCATGCTCAAGGACCTCTCGTGGTTACAGTGACTGTTTTATACCAGCATTGGCTGCTGACTCGAAGGGTCTGCTAGTGATCAACAAATGGCATTTCTGGAAATGGGCTTCGCTAAAAACTGACCTTACCTACTTAGTTGTTTGACCTTTGTCGTGGCTCGAAAACAGACATCCATAGAAAAGTTTGGTCTCATTTTGAACTGGAGCATATGCAGATTCATTCTATACCTGATATGTTATGATATGCTAATGTTTGGCCAGATATGAGATGATTAAATCCTCATTATTTTCACTGCAATCTTGACTGTAAGGGATCCGTGATGAACTACTGAGTGGGATTCAGCTCTTCTTTGTTTGGTCGTGCAGAGGGAGGCTCACCTGGCAGAGATCTGCATTTTCTATTTGAGTATTTATATACTTGAATGTTATCTATACCTTTCATCACTGACGTGGAGAAAACAGGAACTTAGCCTACGCAGCCAGCCAGATATAAATTTAGCAACTGCGTTGTTGGCAAACACATTCTCCACCTAGTTACATACACCACAGCAATGCTGCTTACAGTAGCAGTTTCTTGGTGGTTGTCCACGTTGGCCATTTGAAACAATTCAAAATCCCTGTCAGAAGAAATACTGTATAGTTTACATCATCATATGGCAACAAAGATTTAGAATGAAACATACTGCTTGACATATGAAGCCTTCAGATCTGCAGCCCTCAGTTGAAATGACTGTTATGTGATAAATTGTGACGCAATTAACATGATGACAGTGAGGTCATCATGTTGCCTCATTTTAAGGGTTTATCTTTTGGAGGGATGAGCAGAAGTGGAATATTTTTGGGGATTTCCAGCTAAGTGGCTCAGTGATTAAACCAACTGTCAAACTATCTACTTACATGCTCAAGTATTTCACATTTTTTATAACCCACTTGGCAATTATTGGATTCCCTCACAGGACTGAAGTAAATCAATTGTTTCTTCTCTTTTCTTTTTTCTTTTTTCTAATTGTGGAATCAGTGCAAATAATTCAACTTTGGTGACCTTTAACAATTTGCATTTTCAACTAATAGCGAACTGTTTTGACAGTGCTGATCTTTGAGGGAACGGAGAGCCGGAGGGTCCAAAATGGAGAAATCTGTTGTAGGTCATTAGCTGTGGGTCACCATCCAGTTTCACCTCTGTCCGACTCCACATCAGACATACAGTTTGCAGAGAGATACTGGTAGTTTGTACAAATATGTTTTCGGAATAACATGTCACATTTAAAGCATTTATTTAACTGGTGTTGTTGTGACAGAGAGCTCTCAAAGAAGTAGGTGGTTATGAGTGTAATTACTCACAACTCGCCCCGATGTCAAATAATGACAATCGGTAGAAACAGGACCAGAACAGGGCCTGTACAAAGCTCAGCTTCTGATAAGGGAAAATCCCCTGCTCTCACAAGCTGACACAATTGCATTACCGTGGTTACCAACTCATTTATTTTTTGCATAATTACACAGGAGATTGCTTCCTTTGACAGCGAGCTGGTCCACTTTACATTCGCACTACAAACGAGACAAGCCAGGGTTCACTGGGAGATCGCCATTTCAAGAATCCACTTAAATGAATCAATCATAATCCCACCGCACTCGAGCAACCAAAGTATTTTTGTTTTTTGTTTGTTTTTAACCTCTGACAGGAAGTGATTGCAAGGACGTGGAGATTTGCCTGTCAAAACATTGTGTGAAACACGGGATGTCTCGAGGCGTCTAAGGGGACACTTAATTAACACATTGGGATATCTCTAGTTCATTTGCATGGTGTCGAGCAGAACCTAAAAGTGAGGCTGACAGTGAACAGGCAGCTAATGTGTTTCTTACTGCTGCTGCAGCTGCCAGAGTGAACATAATACCAGAGCCGCCCACACTAACTGATTATGGGCTAATGAATAGATTTACCCTCCGCTGTTCTGCTTCTCCACTGCATCTTCAATCATTTTGAGTTCTACAGTCCAATACATTGCATTAGTCCAGATGCACAATAAAAAGTTGTTGAACATCCAAAGGAGAATATGTTTTAACTTCACTAAGTAGAGTGCAGATCTGTGGCAGCTGTGTCTACCCCTCCATCACTCCTAAACAAAGGAGAGCTGAATCTCCATCAGTCATCCTGATAACAAAAATAGGGATTTACTCATCTTGTATCATGCCTTAGACTTTAGTGGATCATAACATATCTGGTATGAAATTAATCTGCAGATGCTTGGATTCAAAGTGAGACCAAACTTCTCTTTTAATGTCAGGTTCTGATCTAGAACAAATCCCAAAATGTGGCCCTCAACAGACCAGGTAAGGCTTGTTTTTAGCCTAGCTGATTGTTGGAATTTTCTTTTGCTACTAAGCAGTTGTTGATAACATTTCAGATAGTGTAAATCACTTTAACAAAGAGAAGTCCTGAGCTAACGGTCATAAATGAGCACGGAAATATTGGACTGATTGGACTGATTAGCCATAGACAGACAGACAGACAGATGCATGCACGCATGCTCACACACAACTGAACACATTATCTCCCCACAGGCTTACCCCTAGCAGAGATTTAAAAAAAACACCTTAGACTGCAAACAAAAACATAAGACAATAAACACCAAAAAGACCTGACAGCCATTGGACTAAACTGTTCCACTTTAAGTCTGGAGAAAAACTTCAGAAAAAGGTCCTCGCTTGTTACAGAGTATTTCCTGCTGTCAGCGCCGTATCTCAGCGTTGTCAGCTTCTCCAGCACAAAAAAAAAGGCCTCAAAGCTTTAAGCTGACAGCCTTTAAGCTGTATCCAAACTTTGGAGCATCATATTGACTGACAGTGCGGCTGTTAGTGGGAGTCAGTGTCAGTGTCCTGTAAGTCACTCTTTTGTGGTAAAACAGAACTCCCATGTTCCCCGGGTCTCTGTAAACACTGAAGGGCAGGAGGAGACACTTCATCCACGGTGACCTTCATCTACAGGAGCACCCTCAGGATTTGAAATGAATCACTACACAGAGCCCTTCACCTACAGACCGGGAATTGTAATATTGACCTAGCTCCACTTGACAATGCATAGCTATCTGACTCTTTGATCTGGCAGCGATTGTGTGTGTGTGTGTGTGTGTGTGTGGGAGGAACACTGAGCACATATTGACTTTTTTTTTCTTTTTCTGTGTGGGAGCAAAGAGCTCACAGATAAATATTTGTATATCTCACAAGGCAATTGAAGAAGTTTAGATAGAGAGGTCTATTTATATATGAGCAGCCACATCATTTCGGTAAATCGGTGTATTCTCTTCTGCTATCTGGAATCCCAACGCAATGCTCACACACTTAGAGCCTTGAAGACATGTTGGTGGACTGGACTCCGGTGTGTGGCTTTTAAATATGCACTGAGCACAAAAGTGTATGTCTAATAGCAGTCTTAATGCCATAAATCAATACAAAGATAAACGCAAGTTGAATTTCCACAATCATTTATTTTACAAAAATTGGAAAACAATGGAATCTATTTATCAAACATTTCTCCAAGTGCTGCCAATGTTTGAAAAATAAATGGAAGCTTTTCGTGCTATGCATATTGAGATATTTGCATTTTTACAACCTCTACTTACTGCCTCTCCTCTCCCCAATGCTCTGTGTTAAGAAGCCTGCAGTTCTGTCCAAGGTTTCACAGAATTGTTGTCAGGTGACTGTTGGTCTCAGCCAAATCAATCATGGCTTCCCAGTTGGGGCTGAAGAGCTAAGAATTTTATGCTTTTCACAGAATCTGGTTAAATTAAAAGGTTTATTCAGGACAAGGCTTCAAATGTGACATGTAGAATAAAATGTTTTTAATGAAATATCACAATTTTTAAGCTTTGTTTGGTGGCTTTTTCTCAAGGTAGCGTTTGATGTGTTCAAGGACAGTCAGAAAGATAACAATCTTACAACAATGATGGTTTTTACAGCTTCTTGCTTGGATAAACGTTACAGATTTGAAGAAAACACACTTTTCAGTTTTCCCGGAGGGTTTTGGGGTTCAGTTGAGAGCTCACATGTCTTTTCATGCCTTGTGTCCAGGGAGTCTTCAGATCTGGTATCACCTTCAGACCGACAGGAGTCCAGATGTGTTCAGCCCCGTCCTCACTAACCTGGCAGACGGACGACTCCATCGGATCAGGATCCACCGAGTGGGAAAAAACGTCTATGTACAGGTGAGCAGTGTGAGCCACCAACACCTCGCAAGACTTCTTTGCTCCCTTGCATTACCTTTTGCACTCCCTGACCATCTTTTACGATTCCTTGCAATACACTTTGCATTCCCTCTGATCCATAAATTAAGCTGAGCTGTTTTATGATATAGTATTTTGTTGACAAATGTGCTCTTCAAATTCAGATGAAATATAAGCATAATCTGTTTTTTCAGATTGCCAAAATACCATTTACTCAAAGACTTTCAGATAGCAGGGAGAGATATGGCAACAATTTCATGTCAAGATTTATTTCAGGAAAGATCACAGTTTTATCACAGTTATTCTTCATGTTGGTGCTTTAGACTTTTTTGCAAGTAACTGAACAGTAGAAGCAAACTAAAATATAAAATAAAATACAGCCCTACAAGGTAACAAAACACCACACCGAATTCTTTCACAAATGTAACACTTTGATGGAGGTTTCTATTTTTTTTTTTAATACTTTTCCAAACTTTTTCAGTTGCTTTTCATAATCCTCATGAACCTCTTTTCACATCTGTGTTACTTAGATCCACTGAAAAGCCCTTAATTATAATGGGAACCTGGGCTTTTAAAGCAGCTTTGCCTCTTACTCCTGTTTTTTTCCTTCGAGTGAATGCCACAAGTTGAGTTTTCATTCAAACTAAATTGTAATTGCCGTATTAACTGCATGCCATTTTAATCGGAGCACAAAAGGCCAAATTGCCTCCTAAGTGCAACCAAATGACCGGTTGCTGACAAGAAATTTAACATTTTTTAAACGGACTCTGGTGCAGTGCTCACTGGGCCGACACTACATCACCTCCAGCAAACTTCTCGGAGAACAATGAGGATCTGTTTTAAGTGATTATTCTTTGGTTTACAACACAAAACTGAGCCTGTTTGTGAACGGTACCGACAACGTTATCTTCACTTCAGAAACTATGAGACTGCAACTGATGGAATTCATGATCTCACTGTAAAGGCAGATCTTGGAAACATTTAAATTGTTCACAATCTAATACACAGTCTTCATTAGGTCCTTAAATAGGACTCACTTTTATCGCAAATCCAAAGTTCCACAAGTGATTACGAGACCATTAAATATGGTTGAAAGCTCCATATTTATTCAGTCAATTTCAACATATTTGACTTTGGGCAGTTATGAGCAGCTTTGTCAACAATACAGTAAAGACGTGTGAAATACCATCCCAATGTAAAATACATGAAATATTATTCTTGAGTATCAACAAACAAACAAACAAACAAACAAACAAACAATGTCAACACTTATTAATGAATGACTCTGTTTATCACACACCAGTAAGGAACTGGAGTTTGATTTTCTACCTGTGGTCCAAACACATAACAATGGAGAAATGGTTTTCCAAGTAATCACCCAGTGCAATGAAATCGATTGTTAGCCGTGCCATCAGCGGGGTTTATTACATGTAGCACTGCAGGCATTTTATAAACGGAAGTGGACGCAATCAAAATCATTGCAGTGTTTTATTGCAGATCATCAAGTTAAGTGACGCAACTGAGTCAGCATGTGGGGCGGGGGGGGGGGGTGCAGAAGCGTGAGGACTAAATCACTTCAAAGCTAACGGTGGGCGGATACGGGTGTCATGAAGCGGTAGAGATGAGACGGGTCTGGATCTATAATGTATTGAAATGCGCTGCTGCTGCTGCCGGTGTTACCTCGGTTTAGATTTCTTGTAATTGCCTTGTTATTTGATTTCTCTCCACTCAACCAGATCGACCAGGACATCCACAGAAAGTACACACTGTCATCTGATGCAGAGCTGATCTTAATCAGGTCCCTGACATTGGGCAAAGTCACCAGTAAGTCCTCCCACCATGTCCAGAAACAAACACTGGGTAAAAATGCCCCCAATATGGTCTGAACTTACTGTAAGAATCGGTAACAAAATGCGTTGTCCCTAATCTTCTGTATCTTTACAGGGAAGGAGAACCTCGACGAGGAAGTGATGCAAGCGGCCTCCAAAGGTTTCATTGGCTGCCTCTCCTCGGTCCAGTTCAATCACGTCGCTCCGCTGAAGGCAGCGCTGACGAATCGCGGGAGCTCGTTGGTCACCATCCGTGGTCCGCTGGTGCAATCCAACTGTGGAGCGCTGGCGGAGTCCACCTCGCACACACTTCAAGGTAAAAACACTCACACACACACAACAAGGTGAAAGACACTCACACACACACAACAAGGTAAAAACACTCACACACACACAACAAGGTAAAAACACTCACACACACACAACAAGGTAAAAAACACACACACACACAACAAGGTAAAAACACTCACACACACACAACAAGGTAAAAACACTCACACACACACAACAAGGTAAAAACACACACACACACACAACAAGGTAAAAACACTCACACACACACAACAAGGTAAAAACACTCACACACACACAACAAGGTAAAAACACACACACACAACAAGGTAAAAACACACACACACACACACAACAAGGTAAAAACACTCACACACACACAACAAGGTAAAAACACTCACACACACACAACAAGGTAAAAACACACACACACACACAACAAGGTAAAAACACTCACACACACACAACAAGGTAAAAACACACACACACACACACACAAGGTAAACACACTCACACACATCATGATTGTTGAAATGTCACCTGAATAAAAGAGATGTGGAGCCAGAGTGTGCTAAACTTATTTTTCTAGTTTTCTTCAAGGTGAAATGACAAAAGGTGAAGGTTTCTAAACAATGAGGAGGTTGTTTATTCAGCAGAATCTTCTGGTTTCAGCTTCTTGAGTATGGGGCTTTGCTGCTTTTCTCTCTGCTGCTGTACATCACTTTTCTCATGGGTGTCGAAACAAGTTATTTGAAGGGGAAATGATGGACATCCCATAGACTTAACGATTCATTAAAGAATAATTGACACATTAATCAACAGTAAAAAGAACTGCAGCCCTGATAAATTTCAGGGTTGGGATTTTTTTTTAGCCTTTATTAGAAGGTGCAGGGGCTGCACGGTAGACTTCGTATCAAGACGGGCCCCGGGTTCGATTTCCAGCTGGACGTCCCTTCTATATGGAGCTTGCATGTCTTCCTTTGCATGAATGATTGCGTGGATGGTTGTCTGTCTGCGATAGCATGGCGACCCGCCCAATGTCAGCTGTGATCGGCTCCATCTCATCCCC
Organism: Anoplopoma fimbria; assembly: GCF_027596085.1. NCBI lineage: Eukaryota > Metazoa > Chordata > Actinopteri > Perciformes > Anoplopomatidae > Anoplopoma > Anoplopoma fimbria. The sequence continues at coordinate 22,611,470 of NC_072464.1, read as the reverse complement.
TTGACCCAGAACAGGATAAGCGGTTCAAAGATAATACGGTTTACTGATAATGCGGGATCGAAGTGATTAGGGATGGATCCAATGATCGGATTCGATATCAGGCATATAGGGCGACCCGTCTACCAGGATGTTCTTGTTGTTGCTGTTTAGCTGTTTGTCTCTTTCTTGCCTCTTTCGCTTCATGGACCACTCACTCTTCTCCTTCTCTCTGATCTGCAGTGAAATGATCCGATCACTTTTAGAAAAAAGGTGGACTTCCTTAGAGCAGGTTGTAGATTTAAGCATGCGACACCATGATGATCAATCCTGGTTATAAGTGACCTAGTTTTGTGCTACCAGAGGCCTCAAAAATAGCTGCTAACCCACTAACTTGTCTTTGTGTCGCAGGCCTGAGACGGAAAATGAACAAATCAACTCAAAGCAGAACTATCAGTCTAATCCGCTTCCTGTTGAGCTTTCACAGTTTTTTTAAAAGTGGCTTCCAACTTGTGAAATGAATTACAGTCTCTCTAAGCACACATGCATTTCAGTTTTTACCAATGTCCATACCAGCGTCATAACAATGACACAAATGTCTTTTTTATCAATCTGCACTTTAATGGAGAACACAGTTATAGTTTGACTTCTTTAAAAAGCTGCAACAACTAATGTTTTGACATAAAAACATATTTAACAGAGTCAGTGACTTCGACAGGATGGACAGGCTCTGGGCGTTGCTTACATCTGACCATATTGCCGCAACATATATTTAAATATATATCATAAAAACATGAATACCTCTCAGATGCCGTCCTAATTGTCCCGTCTGTCAGGCACCAGATCGAGCTGGCGGACGCACAGAGATTCTCTCATTCAGAGTACAATGATAAATAAATGTGTTTTTTGGCAGCTACATGGAACGGCTCATCTCGTGGAGCTATAAACTGAGACAGCCACTCGCTTCCGGCCTCATTCACCATTATTCACCGTCATGATGCATTCAGGGTGCCGCTTGGGCACAGGTTAAAATGTGTCAGCACGCATCAGCTGACCCTCAATCATCAACACCTCCGTCCTTCTGACCGCCGTGTTCCTCAGAGAGGGAAACTTAAGGTTGAAGATATTGAGATGAGACGATGTCGACGACATTTGAAAGTCATTTGACCAACCAGAGAGATATGCAGTTAAATGAAATCGAAGTGAGCGCATAACTTTTTCATTTTCCTTTGTGCCTAAGTGACTAATGGGAAGAGCAATTGTGGAAATTGGTCCAGTACTGAGGGACAGCGGCCGCTAAACGGGTTGCAATAATATCGCTCGGGGCAACTTTATCACCGTCAATGTGCTTCCACTAAAAAATGCTTATTGTTGCCAGGAGGATCAGATTTTTCAATCTTGTTCTGCAAGCATTAATAATGTATTTATCAAGGCCGTGTGGTGAATAGAGATACTGCTGCTGCACATAGCTGCCAAAACACGATGAAGAAATCAGCTTAATGTCTCGTCAGTTAATCCGGTTATTTGTCTGATTATTATTTTTTCGCTGAAGGATTATATCCATGCAAGTTTTAAGTCCATGGTAAGGTCAAAGGATGTGTCTGTACTTTTTGTGCATGCCTTTCACTTCAACATGGTGGTAAAGTCTTCACTCATGGTGTATCTTGATAGTAAAGGTTGATGGGTAACTTTGGTATTTTTCTATTTTTTTTTCACGTTTTTGTGTCTTTGTGACTGAATGGGAAAACAATTGTTGAATTTAGTCAAGTATTGAGGGAGAACAGTGCAGACGCCAGCCGCTAAACGTTCTGCAATGTGATCTCCATCATTGTACATCCACTAAAAGTTCTTGTTTCTGCCACAGACAGGCTCACATTGGTATTACAAGTGTCTGATAAAATCATGGAAAGAACCCTACAGAGAAATACAACCTTTTTCTTTAACCTTTCAGTTCATTCGGTCTGTTTGTAATTGTGTTTCTCGCTCAGAGAAGTCTCATCCACATTGTTGAAATCATCAAAATATTCAACGATGATGTTGGAAATCTTTTAGATAACACTAAGCTACATTTTCTGTTCTCCAACACACATAGACACTCCTCTCTCTGACTCTCACGCACATTTCCACCATTGAATAACAAATAGGAAACAAAACGTAAAGATTTTTTTTTTTATTTCTCTGCAGGTTTTTTCCATAATGTTGTCAGACACTTAGAATAACAATCAAAAAAGAGTCTGTCACTGGCAGAAACAAACTCCTTTAGTGGACGAACATTGACAGTGAGGAGATTCCCCCAGCGATTATATAACAGCACGTTAAGCAGCTGCCGTCTGCATCGTTCTCCCTCAATCACTTAGACACAAAAACACGGGGAAGGGTTAGAAAAATACCTTAGTCACCCTTTAATTTGGTTATTATGTAATATAATTCAGTGTTATATTCTAGAGCTTGGCAGTGAAGTGTCAACCAGAGATTCCAGAGATCTCAGCAGCAAACATGCACCACCTGTATGATGACGGGACATTCATGTCTGTTAATTTGTCTGTTTGTGCTCCTCCAGATCAAACTGTAACAGCAAATAAAGACAAGGAGCAGCACGGCAGCAGCACCCAGAAGGATTTGGCTGTGATAGCAGGTCTGTTTTTTCTTTTTTTCTTCTGTGCTTCTGGTTTGTTTTTCTTTGCTTAATTGAAAATGAGTCCCAACTGTTTGTTATTTGTCATTCTCTCAATTTGCCTCGGTCTTAATTCCCTTTTTTTTTTTTTTTTTTCTTCTGGTCTCTTGATAACTCAGCCTCAGCTCAGGCTCATTCTCATCACTACCACTCATGCAGTTTTGTTTTAAATTGAATTGAGGGTGATGGTGATGATGTTGATGATAATGTTTAAGGCTTTCTTTGTGCTTTCTAAACAGGGAAACATTTCCTTGTATTTTTCGTCTCCTTTCAAATTGTTGTCGACAAATGAGAACGCCCCGAGCTTTTCTGCTGGATCAGTAAACCAATAAAACCAATGAAAGGAATAGCTGGACATTTTGGGAAATACACTTTAGATCTGATCCCAAATGTATTAACACAGTTAGCTATGGGGGGAAGAGATAATTGCTTTCACGGGGAGTTGGTGGATAACAGATGAACTGGTGTTTTTTTATTTGCACTTAACAGCAGCCCAAGAGTAGTTGATCAACACATGCAACACAATAAATAACTTGAACTTCAGCTTGTTATGAGATGCTGCCTTTAGAAATTCTCAATAAATGGTGTGATATTGTGACTAGAAACAGACATATTATGGGGTTTAACGAAATATATCATCATATTTTACAAACACGCCTATTTGCTTTCTTGCTGAGAGTTAGATGAGGAGATGGATAACTGTAAATATATGAGTGGTCCAGAGGAGTCAGAGGAGTCATGTGCAATTAGTCTGATATTTTCCAAGTTCTTCACCAATTGATTCTATGTTTCATTATTTTGAAGCAACTCTGAGTAAGAAAACCCTGCATAAATTACACTTCATAATTATGTTGCATTTTCCTGTTTGACTGCAATTTGAACTATAGGCTAGTATAATTCTAAATTAATTAATATAGCTTAACGATGTCACCATTAATTTAAAATTGACTAATGATGCTATTGTTTAACATTACAATATCAATATGAGCATCTTAAATGATTTGAACCTCTCCCGTTGCAGTCATTGATCCCGTTGCTGCGGTGAGAGGTTTTTCATATGACTATTTCTTCTTTATTTCAGCGAGAGTACGACCCCTCAGGTGACACGGCATTAACAGCACTCGTTATTTTTTTCACCTTTCCTCATCTTTAGCAGGTCCTTTCATTTAGCTGCTGATGCTGTTAGAAATTATAGACTTTTCTTTATGGATCTCCCAAAAGCAGGACTTAAATAAGGGACATATGGGGCAGCACGCGTTAGCCTTATATGGTATTATTGGGTCGTTAATTATGCTAAGGTCAAATTCTCATGAACGGGCAGGTGCCATTCATCATGTTTACGCTGGTCATTGATACAGTTATCTAAAGTTAGGAGTTATTTTAGTCTGACGTGGCACAGAAATGAGTTGCATGAGTCTTGCATGAGTTAGTGGTTTTAATAATTGTGCCACAAGTACCCGTTTCTGTGTCCTGGGAATTGCAAAAAAAAACTGTAAACTCTGCAACATCCCGGTTCAAAGGAAATAACCATTGACAGTATTAGATGAGGATGAAAAGGAATTTAATGTGGACAGAGCCCTGGTGGGCAGCGTTGTCCTCCTGGCGTCCTCTAATGCGTCTGCCCTGCTGTGTTCTCAGGTGTGGTCACAGCGGTGGTCTTCATCGCCGTGTGCGCCCTGGCTGTGATAAGCCGCCTCCTCTACCAGCAGCGGCGGGCTCAGAGGAGCAGCAGCATCAAAGAGGAGAACAGACACAGCATGTACACGGACTACAGGACAGAGCTGCACCTCCACAACCCAGTCAGGGACAACATGAAGGAGTACTACATCTGACCGCGGCGTGCGCTCGAAGCCACAAACTTACCTCTCTCGTATAAAGGACTAACAAGTTGGAAGCGCTGCTGCAGGGTTTTTTTCTTACGACAAAAAACAAATAGTGCCCCTGGAAAAGTCTCCCAAGGAACACTGCAAAAAACGCCTGCAGCCTGTCGTCCACTCTCGTAACGCTCCGGTACAAAGCAAGTGGCTGAATCTTAACAGCTGTTAGTGTATTTGATGTTGGTGAAACTGTCAGAATCAAGCTGCTGTGTCGTTGCAAAAATGTTTAAAGCGAAAAAGGTGAATGTTCTGCAAAGGGGTGGACGAGGAGGGACGACGTGATGGGCAAAGAGCGACGGCTGCTGTCCGTCCGGAATGCGCACAACTCAAAACATTTTTGTTTGAAAAAACCCTCAAATTGCGGGAGAGGTCCACATTACAGCGGGACTCACTAAATTGTACTTTGCGAGTCAGGAAATGTAGGCCGGGCCTGTAAGATATGCGTGCATTCGCTGCTGTCTTTGTTTTATTTTTCCAGTGGTGGTGAATGTTCTAGAAGAAAAAGGGGGACAACACTGCCTATACTGTATGAGTGCCTAATTTGCATACAAGTTTTTATTTGAACATTTTAGAAGTTATTCATGTGATTTGCACAAAAGCAATTTCATTTACATAGAGAGGAGCTTATTGTCATTCAGTTCTGCAAAAACCCCATTCTGCGTAGGATAAAAAAAGGAAATTTGAATTTCTCACTCATGCACAGCATCAGCCAGTTGACCATCAGTAACATTTCTTTCACCGACTTTTTGCAGTAGCATGAAATTTGACAAAACAGAATCCTGTAATCTTCTGTCAACTGGATGCAAACCGGATCCGTAATTCAACACGTTCAAGCGTTGTACACCATTCAGAGCTCATTTATTTTGTTGTAGGGATTTTATTTTATTGTACAAATTCTGCTTGTGTATTAGTTTTAAAGGTGCAATGTGTAAGATCTGGCCACCTGCTCCAATCCAATAGGGGGCAGCATTTCACCTGCTACTACTGGGTTCATACAATCTAAATGTACATTTATCAGATATTAAAATAAAACCAACTTCTAAATAACAGCAGGGCAAAAGTACCTGAATATCAAAACACTGTTTTAGCTTATAATCTTCACCTGTGGCGCCTACAATTTTGGTTAGCCATCTTTGTGTGTGCCAGTAAGCGAGGGCTGTGCGGTCCCTGCTTCTTTGATAATTTATGTTTATTAGATTAAAGTAAAAAAACTAACGAGAAAAACACCCAGCACCTTCCTCTCGTCCTACCCGCATCCACGAGACTACCCCAGCGGAAGGAGAGCGGTGAGCACGCTGCAGCTCCAGAAGATGGACTATTAGTTAGCGGTTAGCGGTTAGCTGCAGCAACTAGCATTGAGTCACGAAAAAGACGCCAGCGCGTGAAGTCAGGGGTTGCTCCTTGGTGGACAAGGCAAGGATGCAAGTCTTTTTTCAGCATATCTGCCAATTGGGATTTATTCCATAAAACCAACAAATGAAAACACACACGGACCATGAGAGCGTTATCAACTACTTCTACATCTTGGTCCTCTCGCGTTGGACGAAGGACAGACTGGACTCCACTGTGACTCACTATCACCTCTGGAGGAACAAGTGGTGTAACAAGACAAGACGGACCTTGCTGGTTAGCATTAGATATCTCTGCAGCACAATACGTTGACCTATCTGACCATAAAGTCTTTTGTGATAATGTTAGTTGATTTTTTTGAATGTTTTACATTTTTGTCCAGATCTTACACGTTGCACCTTTTAAAGTATGTAAGATTTCAAAAGCAATTATGTTTCATTGAATCATGAAAGTAGCAGAAATGAGAACTTAATGGAGAGGATTAGCATATTAACATATACTATAGAGCAATCATTTACAAAAGTAGTAAGGGGTGTGACTATCAACCCAACAGGAATCTTGCCAAACTCTGCGGGCAGCCAATAACAGTATCTACAGGCCAAAAACATCTGCATATACTGAAGCTAGTATCAAATCTAGCAAACCACGAAGCTCTCAAGCGGTATCTTTGGTGTTCTTTAGCAAACGGGCAGCAGTGTGGTGTGGACAGGAAGCTTTGGTTCGGTAAGTACTTATAGAAAAACTGGTTAAGCCAGCGTGCAAGTCAAGTTTGCTATAGTAGACACAGCTTGCACAACTACAGTTAGCTCCAGGGTCGCGACCTTTTCTACTACACTTTGTCACAGTACTTCAGTGAGTTTGAACCACTGTTTGAGGTTGTCATGCTTGTATCTCAGTCCACAGCTCGGCGATATGACAAGCCAAACTGAAACTGAGAAAAAAGTACTGATACAAAAGTTTAGTGTGTCTGTTTGTTCTGCAGCGCTAGCCAGCAGTGCTTAGAGCTTTTTTTGCAACCAAGAAAGAAAAAAAGGCCACCTGGCATTGGTTATTTATTTACTATCTGGATTACAGGGATAAAGTGGTGTTTTTCTATATATTTCAAGCGGAATACTTTTTATATACATCTTACACTGGTTGATCCTGAAAAAAAAAAAAAATCCATTAACACACAAAAAGTGTAGAGCCTACTTGCAAGCCTGTAATGCGCATTAAACACCAGAGAAGAAAAATTAAAGCATGGATGAAAAATGGAGACTTAGCTTTTTTTTTTTTTTTTTTTTTTTTAGATCCTTACCACTTGTAGGGTGCAGGTGGTGCGAGAGGAAAAGCGATGTTACCGAAATTTCTAAATCAGCTCTACAGATTTAGCTCATTATCCATTGGCTTCAGCTGCTCCAAAGCAGGTTAGCTGTCCTTGTCAGTGTCAGTTGTAGTTTGAGCTGAACATGCAAAACATAAGGGTTAAGCCCAAAGGAAAACTGAATCTGAGGCTGACCGGAATTGTTTTGTTTTTTCTTGGGAATCCTGTCATGAATGAGTGAGGCCATTAAAACTCTTCCACTTGGGATCCTAGATGTCTGTACAAAAAAAATCTAGGAAAGCGATCCAACAATCGCGAAGATTTATCAGTCTCATTCACATTTTTTGGACCAATGCACCGATGGACTGATGGATGGAAAAGACTGATGAACATTATCGCCCTGTTTGAACCTCCACCGCCTCTGTCTGGCTAAAGATCACATGACTGAAAGTGACGCAAGGGAGTGGCATGGTTTAAAAGATAATCCGGGCCCCATCTGTGCATGTCCTTGTTATCTAAGTATGTCTCAAGATGTGATAGTCTGCAGATCTCCAGTTATCAGTGAATGAATACATACCTCTCAGAGTGTTTTGGTTATATTGCAATGGGTTATATCACGTGGTTACTTCTTCTTAATGATTTGTATAGCTGCAGTTTTATTAAGGATCTATTGTATAGATGTATAATTTAATAATAAAAGTGAATATATTGATTAATTCTCTGTTGCAAAATGACTTGACTTCACCCACTTTAAACAGGGCCATGTGTTGTTATTAAAATCATTTCAAGGTGCAAGACACAACATTGGGAGCATTTCGATTGCCTCTCAACGGCTCTCAACGTGGCGACTGCTGAGCTGGCGGCTTGTAGCTAATGGTGCTAACAGTGCTAACAGTACAAACTAGGGCAAACCAGGCGGCAACCTACAGTTTTGCAGAGTGAAGCCGATGCAGAAAGTGTCTTAAAACTTGCATTCTCTCTCCTGTCCACCAGGGGGCGACTCCTCTGGTTGTATAGAAGTCTATGAGAAAATGACTCTACTTCTCTCTTGATTTATTCCCTCAGTAAACATTGTAAACATGAGTTTATGGTCTCAATCTCTAGTTTCAAGTCTTCTTCAATACAGCATGATGTTCATTTAGTAAATGATGCTCCATTTAGAGTCAAACAGACCATAAAGCAGGGGATGCTTTAGGGCGAGGCTACTGTGATTGACAGGTCACTGCCGCTACCAGAGTCATAAGCAACATTTCTATGTCTTTCCTCTGCATTCCAAATATGGTAACTTCAGTTCATCGGTTGCAAAAGAAAACCACCTGGCGACGTCCGTATTCCAAGATGGCAACAGCGAAATCATCATAAACCAATGGGTGACGTCACAGTGACTACGTCCACTTCTTATACACAGTCTATGGGGCAAACGTGCTGATGGAGCAAACAGTGTTTACCTGAAGGTTGAACCTGAGGATGTGTGCTAGGCTTCTAGGATCACTTTAATTACATATTTACATAGCACATAGCTGTTTGAGCCATACTACTGCTCCTACTGTCTTATATTGCTTCTTTAATGTGTTTGTATCTGTGTCTTTCTCCCTGTGGCAGCCCAGCAGTGACTTCAATCCAAGTTCAACATTGTTTGTTTGCCGTTGGGAAGCCGTTGAGGGATTACATCCTTATTGGGATCTGGTAGACGGATTGCATGCACCTCCCATGCTGTGCCTCGCTGGCAGGTAAACATATGTATTGCTTGTTTAATTTTTCTAAATATAGCTGCAAAAGGGATGGGAAATAATAAATGAATCTCACTACAAAGGTGGTAAATTGGCAACAGTTACTCCTTTTGAAGACTAGATTTTCTCATGGTGCCAGTCAAAAAAAATCAGATTTTCATCAAAAATACAATTACTGCTCGACAATTATGCTAAGTAACTGACCTAAATCATGTCCAGAAATAAAAGGGCTTTCAGTGCAAAACATTAGTCAGACTCCACAACCGCTGGCTGGAGAGCATTTAAAATGATCATGTTGTTAAAAGTGAAATTACTTTAGATGGCTCGGAGTATAATTGAGTTGCAATTGCACAGTATGGTCATGAGTCATGGCAGCTGATGTGAAGTACACCACGTCTATGCTAATTTAGCAATTACATGGTAAAGGGTATTGAATATGATTAAACCAATTTATTATTTTCAGTTGATCTAATCGTATCCTGTACTAATTTTGATGAATATTGCCTCGCCTCACATATCCATGACAAAAAAATGACTGGGTAGTTGCTGCATACAAAGATCAATGGAATAATAAGCCGTCCATCCATTATCTTCGGCTTATCCTCAGCCTGCTTGTGGAAGCAGCAGAGTTTAGCATCGTATCCCAGAGGTCCCTCTCCCAAAGAACATTTTTCCAGCTCTTCCTTGGGATCCCTGAGGCGTTCCCAGACGAGATATATAATTCCTCCACCGTGTTCTGGGACCGAGGGGCCTCTTACCAGTCGGACCGGAAAACCTCTAAAGGGAGGTGTCCAGTGGGATCCTGATCAGATGTTCAACCACCTCAGCTGGCCCCTATGAAAAAAGCTTTAACCTTTCACTGACCTTACAGTTCCCTTCCTAACAGCTTTTTTTCTGAGCAGATGACACCTTTATCTTTTGGAGCAAAGGTCTAAAAGCCAGATGTAACTTTAATAATAGTCTCTGCGTTCTATGGAGACCATTGATCTCTGTGCGATCTGAGCCCATTTGCCAATCTTATAATAAACTCTTGAAAGACAACTTAGTTCTAAATCCTAATGTGAGTGTAGCTAATGCGGAAGTTTCTTAAAACATAAAACATCTCTCTGCTGAAAATGACAGGCCAAACTGTAAAATGTATTAATATTGCGCCACCATCTGGCCAAATTGCACCACCTTGGACCAGGCAGCAATCTCCGGCTGTGGAAAGTTAAACCAATGCTGAAGTGTCTTAAAGCTGCATTCTCTCTACTGTCCATCAGGGGGCGACTCCTCTGGTTGTATAGAAGTCTATGAGAAAATGACTCTACTTCTCTCTTGATTTATTCCCTCAGTAAACATTGTAAACATGAGTTTATGGTCTCAATCTCTAGTTTCAAGTCTTCTTCAATACAGCATGATGTTCATTTAGTAAATGATGCTCCATTTAGAGTCAAACAGACCATAAAGTGGATTATGCTTCAGGGCGGGGCTACCTTGTGATTGACAGGTCGCTGCCGCTACCAGAGACCTTCTCTACGTCACTCGTCAGCATCCCAAAATATGGTTGCTTCCGTTCACTGGTTGCAAAAAAACACAACATGTGGCGACGACCGTAATCCAAGATATCACCAAACGCGAGGCTTCATAAAGGCAGTCCACACACCAATGGTGGATGTCACTTCTTCTCTAAAGTCTATGCCCCACAGAGGAAGCTAATTTCGGCTGCTTGTATCTTAATATTTTTATCACTACCCAAAGCTCATGACCATACATGAGGGTCAGAAAGTATACAGGCTGGTGTATCAAAAGCTTTGCCTTCTGGCAACGGTCTAGTACAACGCCCACATCACTGCTGACTCTCCACTCGCTCCATTTTACCCTCAGTCTTTAACAAGAGCCAGAGATACTTGAACTCCCTCGCTTGGGGCAGTGACTCACTGCAAACCCGGAGGGCGCAATCCACTGTTTTCCTGCAGAATTACATAATCATAATCATGAAAAAAGGTTGTTGTATTCGGATCTGATTTAATGAAGTGTAATGCATTAATCAGAACATCATGCACCGGTGTGTCATTAGAAAATATGTTTTACATGTTGAGTTACAGAAAAAAAATAAAAAAACAAGCTCAACCTGCCAGTGAAAGGAGCTTTCATAAACAATTGTCTAGACACACTGTTTCCTCTGCTGAATGTCAGGAGTGTAAGGTACAGAGGGACTTTGAAAAACGCCTGACAAATCCAGTTTGTAGCTTATGTAAATGTATTCATTTTGTACTGCTTATAAATTCAGAACAGCCTGAACAGGTATTTTCAAAGAAAACTATTTGGTATATGGTGTCACTGAGTACCTGCTGGCACCCTACTGCCTGAGATTTGTGCTCACAAACATAAACAAACACAATTTCACCCTTTTTTTTGCATTGAATGGCTTCTTTCTATTTTGTTATCGATGTTGACCTACTTTTCCTGTTTCCTTTCTGTTTTGTTCAGCATTATTTTTTAAATGAATGCACATGTTTTTCTGTTCATAGTCATTTGACATGAGCACAACTACAATTATAATAACCTTGAATTATGTTGGGTGCATTGTGTTCTAATGTTGGTGCACTAAGAGGAAAAATCATCTGGTGCCATTCCGGCATATTCACACTTTAATTGAAGGGTGTTTTGGCTTTGTTCTCTCCTTCAAGGATCCTTCTACACTATACAAAAAGCTTTTTCCTTTGTGCACATTTTATACCGACATAAATGAGAAGTCACTGTGAGTTTGTCAACTCTTGCTCATTAGTAAACATCTAACTCAAAAGCAAGAAATGTCTGTCAACGTGTCTGTCTGTAGGTATGTAAATATGTCCTTTGCTTATCACGAGAATTGTTCCTCCGATCTACTTCACACTACGCGGTTGTGTTGCTGCTGAGTGTAGAATGCATAGACTGTATATAAGAAATGGACGTAGTGACCGTAATTGGTTTGTGGACTATGGTTTTCAAGCCTCGATATTTTCGCCGCCGCCATCTTGGCTTTTTTGCAACCAGAAGTGCCACAAGGTGGCGTTAAATACGAACAAATACAATTTATAAAAATAAAACAGTTAAATTTCATGAACTGAAAACACACTAGAGATTGAGACCATAAACTCATGTTTACAATGTTTACTGAGGGAATAAATCAAGAGAGAAGTAGAGTCATTTTCTCATAGACTTCTATACAACCAGAGAGTCATGGACAGGAGAGAGAATTTGAAAGACACTTCAGCATTGGCTTCACTTTTCACAGCCAGAGTTTGCTGCCTGGTCCAAGGTGGTGCAAGTTGGCCAGATGGTGGCACAAAAAGAATACATTTTACAGTTTGGCCTGTAATTTGACCCGTAAGCTCAGGAACAAAAATTCCTTCCATTCCTTTTCCATTTAAGCCACTCCCATTTGCGTCTTGAAGTAATTTTGGTCTTCAAATTAGCTCAAATGCCTTATTACAAAAAAAAGGTCAGCACATTCAGGATATCTGCATTTGTGCTTTTGCGACCACTTTTGGTAGACATGTGTAGATATGATGTCTGAGTGACCGTGACAAATTTGGTGCTTTTTGGCTTACAGGTGGCATCATAGCAGCAGCATCTAACTTTATAAAGGACTGTCTGACCGAGTAAGTGACTGTTCTTCATATACCTCGAGAAACGTTAATGCAATCAGCCTCACATTTGGAGGGTGCTATAGCAGCCATATCACTGCTCTCTGGACCGGCACTATACTAGTGAATAAGCTACCTGCACTTTAGGTGATGTTAGGATACTCGAAAGCTCCGGAACAAGCGAGTAAGTGGACCTTGAGTTGAGAAATCTTTCGTCAGCTAAACTATATTCCCCTAAATTAAATAACAAACTACGTCCCTGTAAATAAAAATAAAAAGACATTTATCTGATGTGACGTTGGTGCATTGGATTAAGCGTGCTGCATTGTCCCACATGACAAAACTCTAAAATCTATTTAATTATGGAAACTTGTCATGTGCATTCCTGCCACATTATTAATTATTCATCGGAGTTTGTCAGAGCTGCAAAATGCAAAACTATGCACATCACAGAATCATTTTTTTCTCTATATATTAATCGATCCAAGGTCTCGATGCTCAGCTCGCAGCCTTCAAGACAAGTTGAGCCTTCAAGTGTCACAGCGGAGCAGTCAAAGTCGACATTTTCCCAACCCGAGCCAGTCTCCAGCTGCAGATATTCTGTAGTTGCTATGGTGACAAAAACTGTAGCCCATGAGGGTCACATATGTAGCATGCAGTTATACATTTGAAGTCTTTTGCTTTTCCTTCGTGAGAACGTTCTGATAATGCGCTGGTGCATATAAGTGTGAGAGATTTGCCATGTGCTTTCTTTTTTTCTGCCTCTCATGCTGCTCTGCTCTACCGTCAGCTGACATTGTCTCTCCATATGTCTACGCTTTAGGTACAGAACAACCCTGTAACCTACAATTACATATGTATGCAGCTATTCTGCATTAGCAATTAGATTCACTGAGGGAACATCCGGTCGGGTGTGAGAGTCGAGTTCAACACTGCCACAGCAGGTTAACATCCAATCACAAAGGTGTCCCTCTTAATGGGATAATCATGTAACCCTCATCCTTCACTAACCTCGAGGTATAAGTGTCCTATACATACTAACTATGTGCACTAACTATGTCCCCTAGTTACTGTTGCTACGCCTGTCAAGTTGTGCGCTCTAGCTCTACACCTATGGAGTTTAAAAGTGTAAGGATGACAGCTTCAGCACTCAAAATGTCCATGGCAGTTTGTGAATTAGTGTCAAACTGAAATCTTTTAGTTTTGCATACGGCATAAAAATAACGCCAATGGAAAGTCATATAGGATCCTTTTTCTTAATTAAACACATCCAACTAGCTTTTGTTCCCGAAACCTAAGGTCAGTTTTGTTACCTAAACCTACCAGTACGTAGTTATTTTAATTAATAACAATAAGGATTTTCCTTAACTTAACTCATTTTTTTATAGAGTTATACTGAAAAAGAAGGTGTGGCGAGCATCATGTCCCTCTACACAAAACCAATAGGTTGCATTCTGTGACTATTTCCAAAACTTCTTTAAAAAATTGTGTTGTTTTAACACATTCAATTCCTCCAATCAGAAACAAGATAGAATGATGTCACTTACTCTGCACATGCTCAGTAGGATTCTCTCTCTTCCTGTGGAAAAGGAGATGGATCATTTCATCGTGGCGTTTTTTGAGGTATGAAAATTCTGCTATGTAAAGTTTAAATGAATGCAAATTAAAACCTATATTAATTTTACCTCAAGGTTAAAAAATGAACATGAATAACATATAGTGATATAGGTGTTGCTAGATAGCATACAAGATTTACTTTTCTGTTAGAAAATGTATATAATTCAAACGTGAAATTATATTCAAAAGGAGTGTATTTAAATACATGTGTTGTTTTCAGTATAGCAGCTCATCAATAAACAAACTTATTTTTAGAAAATAATGTGGGTTTTATATGTATTTAAACAGTATTAGATATTGACAGACAGTGTGAATATTACATATTTATATGTATAATATATCAGCTGCTTTTATGTGCGATACAGTAGGTAAATAGGACTTATTTTGTCAGTGTTACAATTTCCCCCAACACTCTGACTTCTTGCATTAAATTTAATATTATAGTGTTATATCTTTCTTATATCAAAAGGTGATATGCACATTCATACATACATTTTGAAATGCTGTCTCCTGGACTAGCAGTAGCTAGGTGGCTAATTAACATGAACTCTGTATGTTAGTTGAAGCAATTTCCAGCTCTTTGTTTAATGCATCTAGTTGACTTTTGTGAATGAATTAATTAATGCATGAAAAAGGCGCCTGTAGAAGTGTCTGGAGCATACATATATTTATATATTAGATGGCTCCATGCATGGCAATATGATAATGTAGCATCGTGTTATGATGGGAATTAAGAGTGAAGGCCAGAGCATACAGCAAAGAAATGAAAAGACTGCATTTAATGTTATCTTTTTCACAAACTGGAGCCCTACTCCACTCAGATTGTCTGCTTTGTATTCACCTAGCACTTCACTCTGCATGTCTGGTCCACAGCGTGGTGATTCTCATGCTTTACCCTTTTATTGGACGAGTCTGCCTGATCTCACTGTCCCTCTGATAAAACTAAACTTGAACTTTAATCTTTGCTGGGGTTTAGCGAGTGTCCAATTAATAGTCAGGCCCACATATCAAACCGGTCATGCTTGTAATAAAAACCTTTTGATACGTGTTAATTTCAACATTCATCTTTTGCAAAGCAGAGCTCTGCAGACCGTCGGCGTTGTGTGAGACGGCTCTCCATCTGTGCACATAGAGAGGTTACGGTGAATAATTGCCCACTTCAATCACGCTAAATTAGGCAGAAAATATACAGTAGCAGACACAAGTTGTGATAAGTGAACCTCCTCGATAGAAGTAATGTAATGACTCCATGTTGGTAACAGCCTCACAGCTGGTACTCATTTAGAATCACCACAGATGGATTCACATGTATCCCATTCACCAACTGTTGCCCTCCATGTATTTGAATTTCTCCCTCCTTTTGTCCCTGAGACGCTCACACGCATGCGTGCAAACACACACACACGCACACGCACACACACACACACACACACACACACACACACACACACACACACACACACACACACATAAACACACACACACACACACACACACATAAACACAACTAACAAACAAGACAAATGAGATGAAGTGGCTGGAATCACCTCCGCTGCTTATTCATTAGTTTTGCTGCTTTCTAGTTTGACTTCAGGGCCACCTACACAAACTGCAGGGAGCGCATGAACTGTTTTTAGCATTAAGAAAAAGTTGAGAGACAAAGTTTCTTTGCACCAAACTTCTGAGTTAATGAGCTGCGGTGTGTGAGATGCTCTTTCTGAGCACACTTTTAACTTCCTGCGTGAAAGCTGCTTGACTGAACTAAAAGATGATCCATTGTAAAAATATCCATAATGTAATGCTGTATTTTCACGGCCCGAACGGGAACTCCACATTTTTACGACGGCCCAATATTCTGCAATAATACGAAAAATTACAAATATTTGCCTAAATGTTGTTGTAAAGAACGAAGACGGCAGAGGCTACCATGCAAAGTGCCACCTGTCCATCCCAACTGTCTAACCAATCATGCCCATTCAGCAGTTTGGGGTTAAGTGTCTTGCTCCAAGGACACATGGATCAAACCGCCGATCCTCTGATTGAAGGACGACCCGCTCTACCACTGAGCCTGTTTTCCTGAAAACAATCGTCCATTGTTCCAATGGCCCATTATGTATTATTTATCAAATAAAAAACACACACACATTGGCTATTTTTTGTGCAGAATGGCGTCATTGGACTTTTTATTGCTGGAGAATTCATGACCCACCACTCTGCCTCTTATTACTCGTTGCCTTTGTTGGTTGTGTTGATCAGGTTTAGTGTAAGAATATCAGGTTAACAGAAGTAGAGTAGGGCGGGTTAAGCCTTCGTCATGGTTGGAACAAATACAATATGTTGAAACTGACGTCATCCTGCATAATAATTCATTATATAAGTCATGTGCTTCTGTTCGTTGCGAGTTAGTATTTTCGGAGCAATGGGCCTTTGCATCGATGGGAGTTTGTTTTCAGAATAACGGGTTGTCGGTCCAGTGGGATACTTTTCAAACTATTGGGAGCAGTCGGAGCAATGGACGGCATGAGATTGCTGTTCAACAGTTATTTCAGGTACTTATTGTACATCTGCAGATTCTGAGCCTGCAGAGTTGAGATCGAGGCAGACTTTTGAAACTATTCAGAATACATTAAAAACATGCAATAGAAAGTTAAACTTGCTATTTTAAGCTTCTAAATTGGACACATAAAGGCAAAAAAAAAAAACATAACGCATGAGCATATTTCAGCTTTTCAGGAGGACTGACTACAGAATCCCTCTCCTGTATACTGATGCAGGTAGAAGTAGTCTAGCCGTGACAGGGTGTGGACTAGTACTTCTCAGCAGAGTCTGCCCGCAGACATCCACTGATGAGATGCTTCCTGTAGAAGCTCCACACTCAGGGATGGAAAAATACAGAGCGCTGCGAGGCCACCATGAACCCACGACGACTCCCACATTTGGCTGCCTGTTGGCTGATCCATCCGGCTGTCAATCCAAATGCTGCTTCTTCCACTGTTGTTGTTTTTGCTTTTTTTCCGGCTCACAGTGAAAACAGACGAATGCAGCAGCTGCATCTTTTTGGAGTTGTTAGTAAAAGAAGTTGAAATGACATTTATTTATTCAAAAAAATGAGAGTCGTCTGCCCTCATTATAATGTGTGCGTAGCTGCAGAAGATGAGATACCAATAAGAGAATATACTGGCTGTCAAACTACCTGCATCGTCCCTCATGAGAGGTATCACCAGTATAAATTACCATTAAGTCCCAATGGGAAAGCCAACAAAGTCATTTTTCACATAGAGTAAAAGTAAAAGAGCTAAATAAGTCAGCTCATCTGTAAAATAAAAGTTTATTTTATTTGTTCAGGAACAATTCATATATGTAAATATGGCAGATTCAACCAGAAGGCTAGTTTTCATCCGTAGTCCCTGGACGGGCTCGAAGTTGGCAGCCTAAAATCAGCCTGAACTCAAGACACAAGTTTAAATCAATAATCATGATGTCAGGAAATTCAATTGACCCTTGGCAAAGCCCCGCCCCCTCTGCCTCTGGGCTACTTATGTCGGGCATCAGATCAAATTTGTATGCTGGACAAAACAAGTTTTAAAATTAAGATTTTTTGTAAACCAGGAAAGAAATGAAAAAAGAAAAGAGTCACAAAATGGAGCTACAGTACAAAGATTTCATACAATATCAGCAAACAAGATGCATTTATTAATCTGTGATAACAACAAAAATGATCATATTAATAGTTATATCAGTAGTGAGTGAGTTTACATGGACGTCAATAAGCTCTACTTTAAAAATGTATTCTGTTGCAAATACTAATTACCTGTTAAAAAAAAATCTGTAACCTAATTCAAGTATCACAATATTTCAGTAACGTATCTTGACTTCTTTCCGTGACCTTTGGATGACCTCAATACCAAATATGCAAAAAAAGATAAGAGAAAATAAATATCATTAAGAGGACTTTTTATTTAAACATAAGTACGCGATTACTGATGTTAATACGTGCATTATTAAATTGGAGAAGAATTTGCAGCCAGTGAAATAATTTTTTCATAATTGTTAGAGGCCAAAGTGTCTGACTGGTGTTGTAATATGTGCATATGCAAACGGTAATATTCAATTCAATGAAATTCAATAATTTTTTTATAGCCCAAAATCACTAATTAAAAATTTGCCTTCAATGCATATGACATAAATGATTCATATAATAAGAGTAGTAGGCAGAATAATGATGGAAAAAAATAAGACTGCTAATAATAACAGCAGCAATATATGATTTTTCTAATAATATAGTAGAATATTAATAATGATAAGAGCAGTAATGGTATATGGAATAGTAATAGTAATGTGACTAATAATAATAATGGTAGTAGCAGTAGGTGACAGCATAACTAGGGTCCACATTTAACCACGATTCATGGAAACCTGTGAGGCGAAAAAACAAAAAGACTATTGGGAAGAAGCAAAGTCAGTAATGTGCTTAAATGGGAAATGAATACATAGATACATATATATATATATATTTTAATGCATTCTAAAATTGTAATCTTGCTAGTAATCCCCATTTCTGCTAAATGGAATCTGATTTTTTCCTAGGTTTTGCTGGAATACAATTAGAACCCAATTACGTAACGCTCTTCCATTTATTCCCGTATTCTACGAGTTAGTATTAATCATGTTAACGGGGAATATGAATAAGCTGATGAAAATCCCCCAGCCCTGATCTGATCATAAACGGGATAAACCTCATAAACGGTTTATCAGTGGTGTCTATGTAACAAACCTCAATGATGTTAATGGTTCTGGCTCTCTAATCTGCCTTTATTCACACATTCACATCAACCCAACATCAGCTCCATCGCCATAATGATAGTTATTACAAGTACAGTATGGACAGCAATTATAATTAGCATATACTAAGGCAAATAGATCTAGTGTGTGTGTGTGTGTGTGTGTGTGTGTGTGTGTGTGTGTGTGTGTGTGTGTGTGTGTGTGTGTGTGTGTGTGTGTGTGTGTGTGTGTGTGTGTGTGTGCCCTGGCCCTGTCACTATCCGACATGTCTCCACTTGCCGGCCAAGGAAGGAAAAAAAAAATCCAATTAACCAACAGCGTGCTTTCAAGTGGAAGTGAGAGATTGAGAAACTCAGACAAAAGCATGGACACAGGAGTGACTGGAATAACAATACAGCAGCTACAAAATACTTCAGTCACAACTTAGCATCATTGGCCAGGAAGAACTAGAAAATAGTCAAACCAGTCCTCACAATGGCAGCGTCTGAATAATAATCACTTTATTGTCAGTAAATCTCATAAACAGTATATAAGAAGTAGACGTAGTCACTTTGTCGTCAACAATTGGTTTCTCGACTGCAGTTTTGAAGCCTTGAGTTTTGGAATTTTGGCGGTCGCCATCTTGTTTTATTTGCAACCAGAATGGAGTGGGTGGAGCTAAGTACAATCAAACTCTGAATATTGAAAAGACCAAAATGTTACAATTACCTAAACACACTGTGAAAGGGTTGAAGTTCTAGGACAAAAAAGACAACACCCAGACCGGACAATGTCGTTGCCCCGCCCCTAAAGCATCCCCTGCTTTATGGTCTGTTTGACTCTAAATGGAGCATCATTTACTAAATGAACATCATGCTGTATTGAAGAAGACTTGAAACTAGAGATTGAGACCATAAACTCATGTTTACAATGTTTACTGAGGGAATAAATCAAGAGAGAAGTAGAGTCATTTTCTCATAGACTTCTATACAACCAGAGGAGTCGCCCCCTGATGGTCAGTAGAGAGAATGCAAGTTTTAAGACACTTAGCATTGACTTCACTTTTTTAAACCAGAGGTTGCTGCTGTGTAAAATTGCTCTAATTCATTTTTTTTTTATAAATGCCGATATGAAAAAAAGATGTGTGTGTGTGTGTGTGATGTGTGACATTTTGTTAATTAACTCTATATTGAAATAAATTATGATATAAGTAAACCCCCCAAAATCTCAATTTTACAGCTCCCTTACTGAGTTAACTGAGTGTCTATAGGGAAAAGTGAATGATAGTGAAGAAGTGAGTGATTACGACGCAGCCTATATCTGTGGTTCATAATTTAATAACTATCATTACAGTCTAACAGAACATAGCTGATGATGGAAGCCAGAAGTTCCATGTGTGACAAATCGCTCTCAACCATATTTCACAGTGGACATTTTGACTTAGTAGGAGAAACACAGGCGTTACTAATAACATTAGCATTGGCTCCATTCCATTCAAATATTCAGTGAAGCCATGAATGTGTGACAGTAGCAGGACCGTGAAACTGAAGCAGCCTAATGGAATTCAGCCATCATTCATTTTATTTTTCACACCTGTGCTTTTCTTACTGTCACATGTCAAAATGTCAGATTCTTTTTTTCACTTGTGTGAGGTAGCATCAGCGATTCCCTCACGTATCAACTGAAAAGCCTTTTTTATTCAGTTTTTTTATTTTATTTTTTTTATTTTATAGGATATACATTCTGGATCCAGTTTAGCTGACACATTTATTTGATTTATTCTGAATATTTGTATTGAATTTATTTGTTTCTTTGGTTTCTTTTTTTTCAAACCATTGCTTGCTCAGAATTCCACTTCCTGGTTGAGGATGATGCTCTAATAACGGCACACAAATTAATTCAACCCCCCAAAAAAGCCCTAAAAAAAAGATACATATTCTTTCCTATTTCATAATTAAATAAAATAATTACAAAGTTTTGAATCTGCATATTACCATTACCTTTTCTTCCACAAACGCTACTGCAGGTCCGGTGTCGACTGTCAATGGGACGAATTATTAAGTCTCTACTGATTGGTTGCTGCAAACGCCTAACACGAACCAGATCATTACAGAATAATAAAATGGAATTGGTTTCATAATGTTTATTGTTTTAACTTTGATGCTTTCTCAGCTCTCAAAATAACTCTGCGACAGCGTCTGACATGATTGTTTCCAATCAATTATCCATCAGTAAACTGTCCTCTAAAGACCTCCTACCTCACAGGAACTTGAAAAGTCAGTCAGTTTGGTTGGTAGAATAAACTATATAATAATGTAATAGTTGCCACATGTTTCCTTCTGATATGCATAGCGGGTAGCTCCATCTCCACTCCATGCTGGAGATGTGTAGGTACAGCTGTTTACTTTATTCCTTCCACAATGCGCTCACAAGGAAGTAATTTTGTTTTCACAGCAAGGTTGCTGGCTGGAGATAAGAAAATAATTATTCTGTGATCAACATAACAAGCCGTCAAACTCATTTTCATCATCCGGATATAATTATATTCTTGAATCAAAAATAAAAGTGTTTTTCTTGTGATCATTAACGAGTTGTTACTGAGCAAATGACAGGACAAGGTAAATGATTAAATGTTGTATTTTTATATATCCATGAATGTGGTCCTTTTTAGCGTTTAGCCGAGTGACCATCATTGAAAGTAACTTGGTATAATATCAAACATAAAAGTGGGGTTGGAAGGGTCAAACAAACACAGGACTGTCACCATGGAAACAGCTGTTCGTGTCCTGTGTGAAACTAAAAATCAGCGTAATTTTCGTTTGTTACTTAACGTAACATAAGAGTATGTTAAGGCATTTGTGTTACGTTTGCTACGTTGTTATTGTAAGATAAGTCATTTGTTGCCTAATCCTAACCAATCATTTTACACACACAATAACCACGTGGCATTGTGCGTGATACGAGGCTGAAATGAAACAGATATTTTTGGTTGAGTAACATTGACATTAAATGTATCCCTGCCAATATTATAATAATAATATAATAATAATATCGGCATATCCCCACATGTCTTAATCAGAAAATACTACATTTGGAGTTTCAGAACATCCAAACGTAACATGATGTTTACATGAGCCATATCATATTTTGAATATTGGTATATTTGGAATAATAGTGGAATATGAGTCTGCATTTAAACATAGTCACTGTTCTTATCAGTTCCAGACTGTTCAGTTCAGCATTTCCTTCTGGTTCTCTGTTTGGGTTTTCTCGTCTGCTTGAAGACCTTTACTTTCCACCTCAATCTCCCACAGGAGGCCATTATCCCTTCCCCTTTACTTAACTGCACTGTTAAAGTTTGTTTTGAATCCAGATTGAAACAAATTGCCGGCAACTTCAGCCAAACTTTGTTATTTAGACGAATGAGATTTCACCTAAAATTCTCCCCTTGTGCAGCTTTAAACAGGACGAATCACGTCCTTGTGCTGTCCAATTCCCAAACTTGACTTCTTATTCTTAGCGAAAGGGCAGTAGGTCCGGCAAGATAATTCCTGCACTCGCAGGGGGAGATTAACAACCCCACAGAGGGCTCGGCTGTAGCTTGTCAATCAGGGAACTCACTGCTCCTTTTCAGCGCTTTGTTCTTTGAGCTGATGCAAAGGGCACCTACTCATGTCCATCACTCGCAACTCCTTGAGAATATCCTTGCCCAAGTACTTCGAGAGAAAGAATGGAGAATGAGGGGAAAAAAAACCTTGCCACAATTGTAAGATGAAACAAAGGGATAGTTGTCATTCATCTCATGATCTCGTTGCTCCACAAGTATGAGAAGCAATGCTTTTTGTGCGAGGAGGGGGGAAGCAAGTCGGAGATAAGGAAATGGCTTGGAAATTACATTTGTTATACAACCATTTGTACCAGTCGCAAGATAACGAAGGAAATTTTCTATTCGCATTATCGTCTTCTGCAGACTTATCAAGAGCCAATTGCAAATGCATCCCGCAAGCATGTATCAGGCACATTAATTAGCAGAGGATTCCAAGACATGCAGTGTGTGTGTGTGTGTGTAGGACAGATACATGCCGTGCAACTAATGCGATGAAATAGTCCCTTCCTCAACTGTTCTCTACTTCTAAAATAACCAAGAAGAGGAAGTCTTCGCTGGAGCCCAAATGTAGTCAGAAAATGCCATAATTATCTTGAAAGTGTGTCCAAAGAAGTGTCAGGATGCACTGACCAAAGGGCGACTCAATCACAACTCGAAAATGGCACACAGAGACGTGTGATTCACAACATTTAGCTCATTCCGGTCCCCATGTGCTGTACATCCTGAAGAGCCTTTTTTTTTTTTTTTTTTGGACACTCTATTGGTTTCCTGCCTCAACGTGTCCACGATCGCACAGCAGGCAGTCAGCAGTAAAGTGTTGTAACACTTATTATTTCACAGTCTTGGTTTAAATGTTTTTACTCCAGGAACCTGGCAGCAGATGCCCATAGCAGAAAAAAACATTGATTTTGAGAGATTATACTCTATAACTTTGCATGTTTTGGCAGAGTGAGAGTATAAAGCATACGGCAACTTATTCAAATCAAACAGAAAAGAAACTAAAAGCTTCGTGGGCTCAACTTTCCCGATCAATACATATCTGGTTATGGCTGCTATCAGAGATCTCACTGATGTTGCCCGGGCTAGTAGCTGCTCTTGTTATTAGATATCAATACTAAGCCCACACAGCTCTTCTGTCACATATATTCTGGAGAATAAAAAAAATATTGGTAGCACTTTTGGGAATCAGACAGGATGAAAATAAGCGGTCCGATCAATGGTGCACGGCATCCATAAAGTGTACAGTGTACGGTGTAAAGCCGCTGGAAACATCCACAAGTACCCAGAGGCGCTTTCAGTCAAATATCACACTTGAACCAAAGCAACACATAAAGCACAAGAGTTGACAGATTATCAATAACCCCATTATGTGACCTGTCAGTGGATGTGACAGAGAACTCTGCCGCCGTGTCACATCGCATCATCCTGCAAGCGTTCCGTCTTTTGTTCGTTCTCTTTGCAGTCAGCAATCCAAACCCCGTGTTGTTACATTCACACACTCGGGTGTTAGCTGCATGTGTGAACATTGGAGATTGGAAGTGTGCTTTCTGTGACAGCGACACGAAAATGAGAAGCCTTCAGTCAGGAGCAGGCGCCTCGGCTAACCATTCAAAAACACAATGTACATGTGTTAATCTTTCCTAATTGATTATTTTTGGAATTAGTCTGTGAAATAGCTTCAAGGCCCGTCACCGGCGGAAAAAGAAGAAGACATTTAAACACCACCAACCATTAGTGGAGAGGTGAACTGTTACAAGAGGGGTTTGAAACAAATGCTTTGTATTCGATTGGAGAGATAGAGATAACACATACCTATTGTCAATCATCCTGTGTTTCTATGAATATTTAAGATAGCAGTAAATATTACAATGGGAATATGCAGTGGGGGAAAATATCCCAGCAGCCAGCGGCTCCTCTCACTTCGTAACTCTACTCACCTATCTTGCAAGCAACAGCCAAAGTGATAAGTCAAGTATCTGTGAGCTTGTATTTCACTATTGAGTGGTGTTAGGAAGAGACACATGTGCCTAGAGCTACAGATAACACTGTGAAACCCTCTCCCTGGACACCCGGTGTGCTATAAATCACATTCTTTTACTTTTACTTTTTACTTGGGGTTCGTACTGCAGTTGCCCTTACGAAGTACGCACTGTCGTCATAACCATGGACTGTATATAAGAAGTGGACGTAGTCATCATGACGTCACCCATTGGTTTGTGGATTTCTGTTTTGAAGCCTCGAGTTCGAATTTTTGGCCGCCGCCATTTTAGCTTCTTGCAACCAGTGAACGGAAGACGCCGTGTACGGTTCTGGTGTCGACCTGTCAATCACAAGGTAGCCCCGCCCTAAAGCATCCCCTGCTTTATGGTCTGTTTGACTCTAAATGGAGCATCATTTACTAAATGAACATCATGCTGTATTGAAGAAGACTTGAAACTAGAGATTGAGACCATAAACTCATGTTTACAATGTTTACTGAGGGAATAAATCAAGAGAGAAGTAGAGTCATTTTCTCATAGACTTCTATACAACCAGAGGAGTCGCCCCCTGGTGGACAGGAGAGAGAATGCAGGTGTAAGACACTTCAGCATTGGATTTATTCTGCAGACCCAGATGTTGCTGCCTGGTCATAACATAGCACCTTTAACTTTGACCCTCTTGCTCATATATCTGCGGTGCAAAGGATTGTGGGTCAGAAAAGCATGCTGTTTGGCATTCTGCAGAATGCAACAGGATACAGAGGGACATCCTGGTATTTTTGCTACACTGCTTTTGACATACTGTGTATTGGGACATATTACATCTTTTCCTGCCACACTAAATATTACGGCCGTATGGATGCTGTGTTGCACAGACTGTCTTCAGACTGAACGCATCCAGATAGCAACACTGCCATCTGCTGCCACCAGACTGAAGCCTGATGGGTAATCAACAGACCAGCTTCCTTTTTACAGCAGACACTCTGAAAAAAGACACAATGAAATGGCAACAGTTAAGTCGTGGTGCTTGATGAACGGTGATTAGCCTTGTTGATTACCCTGATTTAATCTTCCTTTTCCCTCCTGCTCTGTTTCTTTTTTCTCTTCCTGTCTCGGGGGCTCCCAAGATGCCGAGCAGCAGCCACAACTCGCTGCAGCTGAGAAATGAACCCCGGCACCAATAATCTTCCCTCAGCTCCATCACTGAGTCCTTTGCGAGGCTTCCCAAGGCGTTTCTCTGCACAGCTTTTTGGTGCAACACGTTCAATATCAGTCTGCTCTATGGCGTTAAATTAGTTTTAATCCTGGAAGCTGTGAGTTTTAGATGAAAGTTTAAAGACGGCTTTTAGTGGAGTGCTCCGCCGGGATGTCAAAATCCCAAATCATTAACACATGGCAAAGCTCCTGCAGGCATCATTTGCCTCCAAAAGCCAGAAACCCTTTTAGTTTCTTGGTACAGATTAATGACAGGGTTTTTATTTTAATCTCCCAAATTATACTCTACATTTATGAATTTAACTCTATTTTACTGAATCTCTTGGGCCAGAGACCTCATTATACAGTATATGTTTACATTCTGACCAATAAGGCAATAACAAATGAATACTGACAGAACAAAGTGAAACATCTCGGTGCACAGAGTGTGTTAAAATATTGGAATTAGAACTGAAATTTCTTTATCTTTTATAATTAGTGATAGACAGAACTGCTTTAAACCTCAATGAATGATAAGCAGGTATATCTAATGGATGGATGGAGCTCAAACAAGTTGGTAAATATGATGTATTTTTATAAACAAAACATGCAATTTGAATTAAAGTAGGATTATATTTGATTAACCATTTTCTGGCTGAATCACCTTTTATAAAGTGTTTTTTACGAATGCGTCAACAAACAGTGGTTCATTTACACACCCACAGACACAGAGCAACATCATCTTTACTTTATGTTAATAAAATGAATATTGTGCAGCTTTAAGCATAAGATTCTTTTTACAGATATTCATCATCTTGCAAAGGTTAGAAAGTTAGTCACACCTGTCACCTACAAAATGACGTTCCCATACCACCAACCTGCACTCTCAATTATGTTCGAGAGATTACGGTCGCAGATTTAAACATGTGGTTAACGTTACAAAAATGAAACACAACTACTTGCTTTCATTTAGTAAAACATCATGGTTTGGCTTAACATTAGTACGTTTTTACGTTATTTAAGTTACGGACATAAATTTAAATAAGTCATTTTGACTTTTGGATTCAGTTGGGACACGAACAGAGGTCTCCTGGGTGAATATCCTGTGTTTGTTTGACCCAAGAATCAACCCTGACCTTTTGCAGACTTTGATTAGAGATATATTTCAGAATCGTCAAAAACAAACATAACATGGGAGAAAATACGCTCTCCTTGACACCTAATTGACAATGAACTCCAGTAAGCTGAAACTGCTGTTATCACACTGTCGCTGACTTTTTGTCTTTTGCATTGGATTGATGTCTCGAAATAGTTTTTGTGGTGTTTTTTGTTGGATACCACCACGAGCTAAAAGTTTAACCCAATGAGTAGCTAACACCTGGTGACCCAAAAGGTGAAAAAAACACCAGCGTCTCTGTCTCTGACGTATCCTCATACAGCGATTCAAATGTACGAAATGTTAGTTTAAAAGAAACACGGCCATTGGTTAACAGTATTAGATTGACATACGTACAAAACCCCATTAAACCCCCGAAGACCCCAGTAAAGGGAGGTAACAGGAAGAGCTAAATGAGGAAGAATCACTAGTGCATGCAAGCTAATGTAATGTGTGAATGTCTGCAGACGACAGGCTCATTTCTTTGTGATAAAGAAACTCATGCAGAGACAGAACGACTCTGGATGATTATTCAACTGCAGATATTTTTCGTGCGTTTGCCAGCAACAGGATCGATCAGTTCGGTTTATTAAACAAAACTACTTAGTTAAATTTAGAAAGAGATCGTAGTTTGAGTTGAAATAACTATGATAAGTGCCGTCACGTTTGGGAGTTAACGTTGACTTTTGGTTTCACTCTTTGCTATGTCACCTGTCTGGACTCATGATTATGTGTGAATTGATTACCTGGTTCATATATATAAATATATATATAAATGATGCTGTTCAGTCAAGCTCCAAACAGTGTATGAGAACAGCTTGAATCATTAGAGGTTAAGGACCAGGTCTGTCCATCTCACCCCGGACCCTCTTTATGAAGGTTTCTTCTGCAGCATTTATTCTCTCCTCAGTCTGTGGGGTTTCTTTTTTCTTGAGGTTGTTTCTTCTTCCAGATCTGTCCTTTTTTCTGAAATGTGACCTTTCCCCCACCCCCCAAGTCCTGATAAGACCTCCGTGTCACATTATACCAGACCGCATCGCACGCCAACCCCCCCCCCCTTTCCCCAGACTTCATGTTTTTCATCCTCCATTAGTTCAGTGTGACTGCACCGGGATGCTGTGCTGTCAATTATTCACACTGGCTTTGTCTGAGTAGACCCGGCGCTCTGGCACCGAGAGTGCAAGCAGACAGGACTTTCTTTTTCAGCCCCCGGCCTCCACTGTCTGCTGACTGTCCACAGCTGATTTCTTTCTTTCTTACACTTTGAGCGACCCTATTATGCTTTTCCACTTTTCCCCTCTTCTTTAGTGTGTTATATATATTTTTGTACATAAAAGGAGTTACCCTCCCCCTCAAAAGCTCCTGAGCTGCCTGAAACGGCTCCATTGAATTCTCTCCTTCACTTCTGTAACTTTATGAGGTCACAATGTTACTTTATGAGGTCATAATGTTACAGAAGTGATGTAAAACTCCTTCCGGCTAGTTTGGCCCTCAAACAACAAAAGAGAGAGACGGAGCTGAAGCTCCGGAGGAAGAGTTTTTTTTTTATGTGAAACATTGATCAATCACAACAGAGCGGGCTAGCTGACCAATCAGAGCAGACTTTGCTTTCTGGAGAGAGAGGATGAGAAACAAAATGTTGTAACTGTAACTGGAGATAAAAATATGCACTCGGAAAATAGCATCTTTCATAGCATCATTCCTCTTCCTTTAGCCGACTTTTCCTTCCCCATCACTCCTCCCTCGGTTCCTTGGGGCTTGTCATAAGGGATGTAACTGTCTCCCAGACATGAGATATAGCAACTCTTCAGACGGAAAAATTCTCCATCGCTCTGAGCAACACACAAAGCACTTTTTGCCCAGGAACTTTTCCGACAGAGATCCTCGGGCTCCTTTGGGGCACTTTGGGGTCGGGAGTGTTGGAACGAGAATAACATCATTTCTGTGGAAGGCAGAACTTTGGTCAACCTCTGAGGTCTGCAGAGCCAACCGAACCAGCTCGCTGCTAACTAAATAACATTTATTATTATAATCATCTCTTGGAATGATGAATGCACTTGCAAATGACAAGAAAGTACAACATGTTAACCATAATTTGGTGTTTCATTTTTTCCTCTCAACTTGATATTTAAATAAACTTTCTTTCTATTTTTACAAAATAAACCATAACACCACAAAGTGCTTTGACGGACAAAAGCAAGACAATAAAACAACAGTGGAAGACAAACTAAGGTCAGACTGAAACCCTGATAAAACAATAGAATAGATGAAACAATAAAAACAATGGATAGGATAAAAATAAACTAAGAGAAGAAAAAAAAAATTGAATAAATAAAATAAAATTAAATAAATAAAATTAAATAAATACAATTCAAAAAAAAATAGATAAATAGATGTGACCTATGACCTTGGTTTTGGGGTTACAGTCAAAAACATAGCTTCCTCACAGATCTTGTCCTGCATCAAAGCTAACTGGCCATCTTGGAATTACCAGAATCAACGGCTTGGAGTCCCAAATGGACCGAGAGAAGACCATCCCTGCTTTTATTACTAGTATGGGTGGACTAACTGTAATGGCCTCTTAACTGGTCCTCCCAAAGGAACCATGAAGCCGCTGCAGCAGCTCCAGTTTTATCCACCACTAAGAGAACAGAGCACATTACTCCAGATCTGAAATATTTACACTATATTCCAGTTAGTTACATAATGTATTTTTTAAAGTGCTGCCACTAATCAATAAATCACTGAATGCACCTTTTGACATTCTTAAATATAAACCGAGCAGAGGCTCTTTGTGTCTCCATCTCTCTGAGGTTATTGATTTGCAGTATCTTGGACGCGTGTCAACCGGTTCACTATCCACCGGTGAGCATTTTAATATCGCAAAGATCAGAGTCGGCGCTACACAGGACTGTTTGTGGGGAAGAGGGAGCTGAGATCTGGCAGCGAGGAGGCAGGTTATTAGAGATCCCCCCCCACCACCCTCCCCCACACCTCTGGTGTACTCTGCTGCACGCTGCTGAGCCCGGTTCATCCCTGTATCTGTGTCGGTCAATCAATTCTTGATTAGAACAAGAGCGTCCCTCCTGCAAACAGCCACTAATAGGCCGTGCTCCACCCGGCCTGAAGGATATTTACAGCAGGGCGCAGCAAGAATAAGGTTATAGGAGAATCATTAAGGAGCCCAAACCAGCTTGATAACGGGCCCTTTGCTCCCCGCTGAGGTCTGGAAGGTGTCTCAATCAACCAGCTGGTACTGACTCACACTCACCAACATGTTGTTTTTTAATCATAGAAGACTGACCCATCCTTGTGTCATGATCCAATGTAAGAATCTAGAACTGAAGTTATCTCAGCATGCAGAATCGAAACAAACAAAAAAACATTTTTTTGTGTAGATTCAAAATTTATTCTTTCAATACAGACATATTATTTAGGATGTACAACAGGAGAGAACCGGATCGATAAGAGTTCACTCAGCCAGCGACGGGGTTCACTTCAGCCAGATGTGTTTGTCTCCAACATCTGTGTTATAACCAGGCGCATACTTCTTCCCTGGGAGCTACAAGGACAAAAAAAAACAAATCCACCATTAAACTAAAAAAGGAACAAGACCTGAGGTCAGTTTGGGCTTGTCAAAAATGTTAAAACCTTTTTTTTTCATGATGCTGGAGTACAATTTAGTACTTCAAATATTCATATTGAAATAGCTGAAAACATCTAATCAAGACTGGGTCGCCTGCAGAGTTAAATTAAATACTTTTGACACTGAATATAGAGACATATAATCCATGAGTGATGCAGGAAGGTTGTTTATTTGATCAGCAGAACATTTTCAGACTCAATCTTGATTGAAGAAACGCAAATAAACGACTGAAATGGAACTCCTTCATGTTTTTTTTGACAGTAATTCAATATTTTTTAATAAATTCAATGCAGGTTGTAATACGCCGGTGTGGCAAAACCCCCTTCCGCAACTTTACTTTGTCATCTCCAGCGTCTCGAGGGGAGATTACTCCACCGCGCGTGTCACAGTTCTCATTCTTTCCACTGAGATCGGGCTCAGAACTAAATGTCAGGTCACAGCCTCCTGTAGCATTACGCCGCACCGTTTCTTCACAGCGAGGGGGAGACAAAAAAAATAAAAAAGTCTCCAGTCAATAAACAGAAAAGGTCAGACCCAAATGTTTCCCCTGTAAGACTGATGATACCCAAAAAAAAAAAGCCTGGTAGAATATTCCATATCTGGCATTTGCCTTTCTTGAAAACTACGTCGTCGTTCAATATTTCAGCGAGAGGGAAATTAGTTCTGTGGCGGCGCCGGAACGTCACACGACAAAAAGGGTAGAGAAATAAAAAAAGGATTCAATATGAAGAGAACGGGGGCCTCAATATGATGTTTGTTTTAATAAAGTAAAACTTCTCCTCAGACGATGACAAAACATAAAACCAAAGGGCAACTCACGCAGCTGATTATACGTTAGTGACCGACGTCATCAGGGACGTTTCAGGCTGAACTGAGGGATCGGTGTGAGGGCAGAACCACCTCTGATGTCATTTATCAGTATAAGTTATAAATTATTATCATTTATTAATCTTTGTTTAGTGGGAACTCAAGAAAGTCTAATGTATCGGCCAATAAAAGATTATCAAAGTTGCATTTAACATCTTTATTTCTGTTTACTTTATGAAATATTATGATCTTTGCTTTCAATGAATGATGGCATTAAGATAATAGAGATGAAATGGTTAATGTGCCCAAATTTTGTTTAGCAGTTGTGCTCTTGTGTTATAAACCCAGCGATGTTGGGGGCTGTGGTTCATGGGAGGGGGCATCATGGCTTCCAATCAGAAGATCAACAGTTCGATGTGTCCTGAGGCAAAACATTTAACCCCAAATTGCTCCCGAGGGCTGTGCCATCGGCGCACGAGGGGGTGTGATTTGTTTTTATTAAGCTTAATTTGTGCTCACGCGAGCCTCCACAGGCGTTTATACTCTCTGCTCTGATTTATTCTACGAAACGCCAGAGGGCGTACAAAGAAAATGAAATATGGGGAATCAAAAGACACAGAGATATGCCCATATATCACCCATAGACTGTAGGTGTGACCGGCAAAACGCCATAAACCAACATCAACAATGATGATTAGGGATTGTAATTATCTGTAAACTTATATCTCATATTCATGGACTATTTTATTGCCTTTATACAAGCTCTGTAAAGAAAGAAGTCAAGTATTAAATGCATTATAACAAAACAAAGGTTGAATATCCTGAAAACTATTTGATTTGGCTGCAAAATATTTACTCAAATTAAGATTTTTAAGACCTCCTGTTTCTAAAGCATCAAAAAATGAATTGTCTTTCTTTGTAAAATCCCTAGAAATGTAAATGGTGCTTTTATCAATGAACTATTTGTGACAGTCACATGATCCCACACACACCTAGTAAAGAAAAGTTGGAGGTACATGACCACGCAAATGATGATTCCTACTACCTGATGTTTCTATAAATACATATAAAGATCAGGAAGCTAAAATGATGCTCTTGTCTCCACGTACCGATTTAAAGGCGTAGTATTTCTCGTCGTAGTCGTGGGCCCCGATGACGATCTCAGGCAGAAACCTCGGTATGTGTGTCAGAGTCGCCACCTTCTGTTTGTCTTCCACGCTGTAGAAAAACACAGGAGGAAAAAGAAATAAAAACCAGCTATAACGCCGGCTCATAGCAAAGTGTGCCTGCTGATCTGCGGGCGGTGGACAGCATATAAAATGCAATCAGGGAGAATCTGCATTTAAAGTTGTCTGCGTGATTCGTTTCGGGCACTTTGCATATTTATCCATAATGAGTGTGACAAACAAGAGGCTGAGGTTGTGAATCTGACTCAACCCGTTTGGGCTTCCTCCTCGCTGTAATTTGCATTTAAATGTGGAAGCGTCTGAACATCGATCAGGAAAACTCACAGCATCCTCATGTGGTGGTAGCTGACGTCGTCCTGCTCCAGCCACGGCCCCTTCTCAAACTTCAGATAGTCGATGTCCTCTGCCACCTGTGGACGGCGCGCCAAAAATAAACCCTCTGCAGGAACAGGAAGTACATTTTAAAAAGGGATTGAAATGACACTCCTAATATAGTCTTACCCTCTCCACATCTTGGGCTTGGGTTGTATCATAAGCGAGCACTTCTGATGTTTTGCTAAAAAGAGAAACAAAAAGAAAACCTCGGTAAGAAAAGGGACCACAAACTAGCTACATCAAATCAAATAAGAATCAAGTATGATTGATGTGTAATATCAGAGTGTGACAGATATCTTTACACATTTGTTTTGCTCACCCGATTGCGGGGATGAAGGACTTCTTGTAGCGGTCCTCGATAGTCTTCAGATACGTCAGGGGGACGTTCTGAAGATGGGACTGAGAATAAAGAGATATATTTTTAATAAATGATTAACAAGAAGCTTAAAAAGCCTGATAAAAATCCCACTTTTTACTGTACAGTACCAGTCAAAAGTTTGGACACACCTTTATTTTTTTTTTCTACATTGTAGATTAATATTGAAGACATCCAAACTATGAAGGAACACATATGGAATTATGTGGTAAACAAACAAATGCTCAACAAACCAGAATATGTTTTATATTTTACATTCTTCAAAGTAGTTGAATGAGAAGGTGTGTCCAAACTTTGACTGGTACTGTATATATATTTTTTAACATTTTATTTGGAATCTGCACATCAACAGGTGTGTTTTTGTTCAGTAGTTCCAGCTGGAAACTGAACATCATGTCCTCTCTTGTAGGTTCAGACTGAGATCTTCTGACAGTATTACAGTGTGTTCTATAGACGACATCATCCAGTGGTTTTCAGCGACGGTGTCTCTCTACCTTGCCGCTCTGTTTCAGCTTCTTCTGCACCTCCTCAGCTGGCTGGTCCACGTAGATGGCGAGGTGTGGAGGCAGGAACTCACAGATGCTGATGCCTTTGATCTCGTAGTAGTGCGTCACGCCTGCAGGCCAAAGGGACATTTCTCTTTGAGACGTTTGACCGTGAGGTTAACATCATAACCAAACATTACGTTTCTTTTTATGATTTTATCGAACTGAAATCAGATGAGGTGACAACAGAAGCAAATTGGGAAATTCCTGTCAATACTTTTTTATATTTGAGGCTACTGAGCTATGAAAACAATCAGGACCATTTGCCTGCAGCTTCGTGGTTAGAGACGCTGAACACTCACACTCCTTCCTGATGTAGCCCTCTTTGAACATGGCCTCCAGGAACACAAAGTCACTGAAAGGAGAACGCTCCAGGATCACTCCTTGACCTTAAAAAACACAGAAGATCAGGAGGTAGATGAATGATTCTGTTCATCAAAGAAAAATCAATCTTCTGATATCACAAGAGCTGCAATCTTGGATTATAAAATATGTACAAATCAGCTGTTTTGCCGCGTAAAAATGACCCAGCTGGACACTGAGGTGCATCCTACCGGTAGTGAGCAGGTGCTCGATGGCGTCGGCGTACTGGAGCACCCTCATGGTGTACATCCACAGCTGCAGTCTGTAGCTGTTTCCGTCGGCGGCTTTGGGCTCGGCGTAGAACTTCTCCAGGCTGCACATCCCGTTGAAGTCAACAGGAAGCGGCTCCTTCTCCCCGGTCATCTTGTCCAGGTAGTAAGTGTCCGGCTCCGGCATGTAGAGCATCCCTGTGGATACAGAATGACAAGTTAGTGTTTTTGACACAAATGCCGCCCCACGTAGTCTCCACATAGATGTGTTTACATGTGATACAATAATCCAATCATACAACTCCTACTAAGAGTATTCTATACGTCTATGTCAATACATCTTAGCCCCATCATTACAGTAATTGAATATTTTAGCCTGTAAACACCTTCATCCATATACTGTATGACTACTGACCTGTGGGAAACTCTGGTTTAGTCTATGCTGGTGCAAATGACGTCTTAAGAAAAAGTTACTCCTAATTTTTTGTGCGTTTTCCTGCAACATGTGTCAATTTCCACTTGTCACACGCGCACTGTCTTTTCAAAATAAGCTTCTGTCTTCACAGGAAACAGCTTAGTTAGGTTTAAGCAACATAACTATTTAGGTAGGTTTAGGAAAAGACAAATAAATCAACGTTGACTTCTCGTTTCACACGGGAGGATCTAAAAGTGGTCTCCTGTATAAAAATAAATCCTTGTTTGTTTGACCCATCTACCTTAGCTAATTGTTTAGCTGAGAATGTATTTAAATGATTTTGGAAGTTTTGGTATTGCTGCTCAAGAAAGACTGTTTACAAACAAGAATAACAAACCAATGTTGATTCTTTCTTAATTAATTGTCTTTTTATCTCACAAAGTAATCAAAATAACGTGTAAGAAAATCGATAAGGAACCAAACCGATAAAAAATGATACCCATCCCTATCTACGGACGCTGTATATGAGCACACTGACAGACTCCAGTGGAGGACCCCTCCAGTGAGATAGTTACCCAGCTTGTCAGCCAGCTTCTGGGCCAGTGCTCCTTTCCCCGAGGACAGGTTTCCATCCAGAGTGATGATTCTGCTGTTCTGCTTCAACCGCGGCGTCGTCCTCTCGCCCAGAGCGTAGGACCACCAGCCGTACCGGAGGCTCCTCACCGCGCTGGTGTGAACGCCTGCCTGGAGGACAAACAAGGAAGGGAAAAAAAAAAACAGCACCTTTAAGTGATAACATAGGATTAACAGAGCAGAGACAGATTAATCCACACAGGTGGCCCCAAGTCCGAAAAACCAACCAACCGAGTATTTTTACACATTCACACTTCGCTGCCTCAGGTTCGCTGCCAGTCTGTGAAAATGGCGACTGAAATATATTCACTATGTAAACATAATTTCAGCTGATTTAAACAGGTATTAAAACTAATTTGACAGAAGGCCAAGGGCATCAAAGTAATGTAAAATACACAAAAACAACCACAGGGCCTTTGCCATTTCTATTTTTTTTAATGGTACATATTACCAAAAAAAATGTGGAATTAATGGAAATTACAAAGTAAGTGCCATAATAATAATAATAATAATAATAATAATAATAATAATAATAATAATAATAAACTGAGGCCCGACACATTTGCCTGCTGTGCTCGGTTGGACAACACTATGAAATACACAGTTTAAAGGTTGTCATTGTTAAAATATTCTCCCTATGAAAACTGATTTTTAGTGACAACAAATAATACGCAATACAAAATGTGATTATGAATTAATATACAAGCAGTGGTGAGTCGCTGGTTTCTCTACTCCAAACTAACAGCAACAGCCCTAAATAATGAATCCTGCCTTCATGAAAGTTTCAATGGTCCATTTTTCATCGTAAACTGTATTAGAGAGGCGTTGATTCAACTTTATGGTCATTCTGGAGGCTGTAGTTTGTGACGCTGTTGCGTTATATTGAGCAGTAATGAAAACGCCTCAGGGCTGCTGTCTCAGTCCACTATTTTACAGTCTGTTTACACATGACTGCGTTGCCAAAATATGAAAACAATAGCGTCATAAAATGTGCAGAGGACACAGCGGTGATGGGACTGCGATGAGATGGCCGATAGAAGGGGAAGTGGAGGATCCAACCATATGGTGCCCCGATAACAACCTCTCTGAAAGGTCATTAAGACAAAATAAATAACTGTTAACTTCAGGAAGATCAGAGGAAATGATATTCCCATTTCCATTTATGGATCATCTGTTGAAAGGGTGGACAGTTTTAGATTTCTTGGCAACCTCAGATGGTCTATCAACTCCAACTGCGTCCTCAGAAAGACACACCAGAGACTGTGTACTTGGAGAAGTTTCTCTAAGTTCCCGCACGAGTATCAAAATTCTCGTGAACGTTTACCGCAGCACCATCAAGAGTGTCTGGACAGGCTGTGTTTTAATGCC
Organism: Anoplopoma fimbria; assembly: GCF_027596085.1. Taxonomy (NCBI): domain Eukaryota; kingdom Metazoa; phylum Chordata; class Actinopteri; order Perciformes; family Anoplopomatidae; genus Anoplopoma; species Anoplopoma fimbria. The sequence continues at coordinate 22,574,711 of NC_072464.1, read as the reverse complement.
TTTTGACAACCCGACAGCTCAGAACTGCAGAGTTCGACTATTCAACACTTTTTCTCTATATTTAAATATGTTTTAATGATTGTTCTAATGCTTCTTAATGATTGTTCTAATGTTTCTTAATGATTGTTCTAATGCTTCTTAATGATTGTTCTAATGTTTCTTAATGGTTGTTCTAATGTTTCTTAATGATTGTTCTAATGTTTTTGTAAATGCACTTTGTAAACCTTGTTTTTTTAAAAGGTGCTACATAAATAAAGTTATTATTATTAATAGTAATTATATTTTCAGACATGTTTGGTTCACAAGAAAAACCAAGTATTTTAAATAAGTAAGAAAAATAAATCCACAATAACTAAAAAAAATAAAAACAATAAATAAATAAAATCTTATAAATACAGACAGAATAATTATAGTTATAATAAACTTTTGTAAACAATTTATCTTATTTTTTTAAATCTAATAATATACTTTTATCCTCTAGTTATATATTCTAATTATATTTTCAGACATGTTTGGTTCACAAAAACCCCCAAATAATAATAATAAATAAAGGATTATCTTATTTTATCTTATTCTTTCTGTATTCATACAAATTTTATTTTAAATGACTGTTTTACTATTTATTCAACACTTCTTCTCTATATTTAAATCTGTTTTAATGATTGTTCTAATGCTTCTTAATGATTGTTCTAATGTTTTTGTAAATGCACTTTGTAAACCTTGTTTTTTTATATTATACTTTTATCCTCTAGTTATATATTGTAATTATATTTTCAGACATGTTTGGTTCACAAAAAAAACCAAGTATTTTAAATAAGTAAGAAAGTAAGAAAAAGAAATCCACAATAACTAAAAAAAATAAAATAAATAAATAAATAAAATCTTATAAATACAGACAGAATAATTAAAGTTATAATAAACTTTTGTTCTAATGTTTTTGTAAATGCACTTTGTAAACCTTGTTTTTTTAAAAGGTGCTACATAAATAAAGTCATTATGATTAATATTATTATTATTATTTAATAATCTGTGCATAACTATGCACATTTCTGCTTTTTTGCACTCCTGGTATGCAGCTTTAAATGACTGTAATGTAATGTACTATTTATTCAACACTTTTTCTAT